>NW_027508734.1:24275000-24875000 GCF_051911475.1 Siphateles boraxobius
AAAATGAGCATTAAAATTGAGCCAAAATAACTAAAAAATCAAGATATTTCTCATTTTAATTCACCATTTCAACAACTGTTTTTTTTTTTTGGGGGGGGGGTTTAAAAAAATGGATTCCCACTGTATTGAAATATCTGGATATTTAAGTGTGATACCTAGACGTCGGAAAGTCATGTAAATTAAGTCTTATAACTCAATGGGCATGTTATATTGATTATATATATTTTTCAGTTATGCCGTCTTTAAAATATTCTATCGAGTAGAAGTTGTGAGTAAATAGTATTTAAATAACGATATTATAAATGTATTCTAATTGTTTTCAATCATGAAAAAAAATGGAAAAAGTCATAGGTTTTAAGTCATATAAGTCAAATATAACCTTATTGCTTGTTGCTGTGGATAATGGGGGTAAAAATGAAATAGCCCTTCTTGGATTTCTGGTTTCAGACTAAATATGCAGATATATGTAATGCATGCAGTTTGTTTAGTGCTTGATAAACTGCATGTCTTATATTGAAGCAACGATACATTGCCAAATAATACTTTGTGATGTCCATCCAAATAAAAACAATAAATAGCTTCTTTGCTTTACTTTTAATTAAATTCAAATAATTTAGAATAATCACTTTTGATAAAGCTCATGTATAGCCGTACGCTCAGAAATAGGCTGTGGTGTTTCCCAAGTAATAGGCTGTGGTGTTTCCCAAGTAATTGTCTGTAGGAGTAACAGTGTCATTTAAATTGGGCAACAGGAAATGCCATGCTGCAGATAGGTCATCCCTAAGCCCTCAGGCTTCTATTTCTTACTCCGTTTATGTGAGGCTTGTGGTCAGCAGCACATACTGTTCAAATTTTAGCAAAGCCATAGGTCCGTCATTAGCATTCATTCTCTAACACCTATGCAGGCCCCTCTCCCTTGCACAGACACGTGAACATTACCCACAGGTCATGTTCATATTCAAATAAACATTTTATTTAATCACTTCAAGTGTTGTTTCAAACCTTGAAATGTACTACATTGTGCCAAAACAGGACCGCTGTGTTTATTTTTAAGTTGATGCCACCCTGCACACTCTTAACCCACTTAAATACCTCTAAAATCTCCTCTTGCGTGAGCTGGAGAGAGTTAAATATTTAAGCTGTAAATGGAAGAGGCACAGTGACTTCTGGAGCTAACTAAACTGTTGTTGGCTGATCTGCTACAAATCCCTGTGTCTCCATTCTGCAGGCTTCACAGTCATGGGGAAACGTGGAATTATCAGCGACATCCCAGGCCTGGAAAGGTCATGGAAATGAGTTATATTCATTTTAGAAATGTCAATTCCATAAAGATTTATCTTTTTGGTGCACTTAAAAGGAGTAGTGAACCCAAAAAATTCAGTGGGGGCAATTTTTGTGCAGTGGATATTAAATGGATGAAAAATGGTTGAAATATTCTTTCAAATATCTTTAAAGAATGAGGACGAATAAATGTTTTTTTTTGTCAAAAGGTGTGGGAACCCTGGAATCAAAGGCAAAATGTAAGCCTGTCTCTGACTTCTGCATGTCAGCTCCTCTTGTACAGACTTGTTGGCTCTCATATTGTGTGCTCTGAAAGAAAAGGTTATAATCTAAGTTTCATTGACATCTATTCCAAATGTCCTTTCCATTGAACTGACTTCCTCCTGAACTGACTCCACTGCAGCAGTTCAAATGGATATATTTACTTTTTTCAAGACTAATGTATAGTTACAATTGGATGAGAAAAATAATGTTTTTTTGGGGGGTTAAATTGAAATGTTATCCACCCCAGACTCTTACACCCCCACCTCCTCCATTGCTCTGAGCTGATTTTCTAAGCCTGGCTGGCAATTTGGTCCACCGGGATATGAGGGTGGTTTAGCCGGATCCGCAGGCATCCTTTTGGAGTCTGTTTATAAAATGTTTCTGTGTAGGGATACAATGCTGTACTGCGTGCAAGTACTCAATGTTCCAGAATCAGTTTTTATTTTTCCTTTCAGGCTAATCAGAAGCTAATGTGCCAATACATGTACTGTGGGTTACCTAAGTCTGCAAAACCCTGGAACATTTTTCCATGATACTGCAAATCCAATTTTAGCTCCCATCTCTTTTTCCCCCCTCTGTGCCCAAGTCATTTATGACCATTAAAGCTTGATCTCCCTCTCTCTCTGTGACATCTTTTCTTGCCTTGTGTTCCTCATCCAATTGATAGACTCTATCTAAAGCATCACACTCACCCCTGAAGCATTTCACATCCCTGTGTTGGCATCTCTCTGGGGACTCCTCATACCCTTGGTGACTCATTTAGATCACAAGCTTTCATACCTAGTGAAATTCTTCCATAATACTGGTGTCATGATATTTTTTGCGAGCCGGTGCTGGTGTCAAATCTGGATCAGGATTTGGCAGGAGTCCGGTGGATGTACTATGAGTCATTAGCCCAGGAAATCCTGCATCTGTATCTGTCAGAGTTTACATGTTTTTGTCCAACTGTACCAGGGATTCCCAAATTTTTTGTCAGCACTCTTTGACCTAATATATTTACCCTATTAGAGTTTAAGTTAATATTGAATTTAATATCGCATTCACATGCTAAGTTTTCTAATGTTGGTTCATGGTTATATGACATGCAAGTAAAATATTTCATCTTTTTTTTTTTTTTTTTTATATTTATTAATTTAAATAGAAAATTTAAAGTAATTGCTACCGTTTATCAAGTCACAAACCCAAGTTTTTCGAATCCCTGATCTATGAATATTTAATATTTCACAATATTATTTATTCGTTTCTTTGTTTGATTGTGTGTTGGTTGGTTGATTGACTTGAATATTTGACTTAAGATCATGTGAAACGATGTGAATTTTCAACTGTTAATATGCACTTGAGGGGAGATCTCCTAAATTGTGTCATGGAGCTACAATTTTCCTCCATCACGTCTTTGATGTGAGAAAACACATGCCCAAATGGTCAAAACAGTGTTTTTGCAGAAAGAGTCTTTCTATTATATGCAGATTTTGACTTTTGTGATACTTCAGAACATCCACCTCAGGCAAGCACATGTTTATGCAGATGTTGAGAGTTTATGTGCATATCATGCATTTACATTTAGACAGTATGGATACTCAGCAAGTATGTATAATTTACAGTTTTGTCGATATTTCAATGAACATTTATCTTTGTTTGTGAAAAATGAATTGTAGATGTAGCCTAGCTAGCAAAACGCCAAGATAAATGGTTAGATCGCCAGGGGAACTGCCTAAAGCTGAAGCAAGTCGCTTTGGATAAAATGTCTGCCAAATGCATAAATTAATGTAAATGTGAACTATAATGTTTGCATGCTAAGTAAAGCCTACAAACATAGAACCATTAAGCAAATCATTTCAAATTGAAAAGCATTTTTTCAAAGGTTCTCTAAACATTCAACAGAGTTTAAGCTTATCTTCAGTCAGTATAAGGATATTTGTGCCTTTTATTTCCACCCTCTCGCTTTGTAGGCACACTTGGCTGTTGTCACTAGTTCAGTAATGGGGTTAATCCTTATCACGTACAATGTATTGGCAGCAGTGACATAATTATTTCATGCTGTGGTGCTCTTGGCTCAACATTCACAGCAGCCCTTTGACCAAATAAGTTCTGTAAAATATAGGCTTTTTATTAGTAGAACATGTGCCGTGTTATTTTAAAGAGATGAGAACATTATGGACACAACGAAATATTTAGTGCCCTCCCAGACTATCCCTCTCTATATATACTAGTTAGTGGTTACACTCATGACCTTTCTTGTGTGATTTTATGTCTGCTCACACCTGGCGTCAGTTTTAAGTCATTAGCGTTTCATCCACTGGATTTAGGGCATGCACGTAGTTGCTCTTATAACAGAGGCCAAGATCCCTACTGCAATAAGTGAGGTTTGAAGTCACAGAAGGCAGTGAGTGATAAAGATCTGTTCATGTGAACTTAAGTGGACACAGATACCCAACAACAGCACAGTTCGTTGGCTGGTGGACAAAGAGGTCAATGCGCAAAATACTTATTTACAGAGCTCTACGCTTAATGCATGTTGAAAATGTGACCGTTGAATCAGCTGGCTAAAAGTATATAATTTAGCATGCCAGTCACCTTTTAATAATAGTAAACTTTCACAGTTTAGGGACCATTGTAATGGTCAGGGATCAGTAACTATTAAGCACTAAAGTTAATGAATTTAGGTTGTCCTGTAGCAGATGGCTCTTGTTGAACTAAGCATAATTTGCTTTTGTGGTCTCATTTACTGGTGCTGATGTCTTGAACATGGTCGTAGATTCTGGGAATAATTTAGATTACTCTTTTTGGCAATGTGCTCTGTGCATGTGTTTTATTGATGCAGATCAGAAAAGAGAAGGAGTGTTTTTCTAGTTTGACCTTATAAGGCTGTACAGGTTATGTCTTTTAAATGGACTGCAATCAGGTAACCAAAAGCTATTAAGGGTACGTTTATACGACATGAATGTGCTAAAAACGGAAAAGTTTTTTCTTTGTACAGATGACGACGTTATCAAAACGATCCCCGTTCACACGGATCTGTGAAAATGACTAAAAACGCTGCATTATGCATGTCAGACAAGTAGTTGGCTCTGTCACTTTGTAAAGTACTGTAAGACTACACGCACATACACATTCTTTTATTACAGTATTACTTTGTCTTCTGGGTAAAATCCATCTTCACAAAGCCAGAACCATTCACTGTTATCCCAATTTTAGAATGTTCTCCTCTGATATAAAGTCCCTTTTTAATTACTTATAAGAAAATGTCAAATCCTTTGAACACAAAGGCTTATATCGTGTTGATTTTGTGTCCGTATGCCCCCCCCCCCCCCAAACTAAACACGTAATACGCATGTGCATGTCACCGTTTTCACAGATACCCGTTTTTGTAGTTTACATGGAGATTAGGGTTTTGTTTTCAAAAACGTGCACTTTGAAACCCGTTTTCAAAAGTTAGCGTTTTCAGGCCACCAAAATGCTGTAGAGTAAATGAACGACCAAAGCGTATAAAAAAGTCTTCCGTTTTTAGTTGAAAACTGTGTTGTGTAAACAGCCCCTAAATGTCTAACCTACGACCTTATGTTGTGGCACTACTAAAAAGGGACTCTTACCTGGTCTTCACAGGCTCATTAAACTCTCCATTGGAAACCCTCACCCCTTTAATTTTTTTTGTCCATGTGTAATTCTTTTGTCCATATGGGCACGCAGCAGAAGTTTATTTGGTTAACTGCAGTCAGGATGGCATGTGTAAACCGGTCAAACATAGTTTCTGTACTGCCATTGTTTTGACCTGCAGTGTTAACCTTTGACCTGCCCTGGGATGGAAGACTTTTCAGATGTTCAGGTTTAGTTTACACTTCCACTGATATTAAAAACAGATTCTTCACGGCAACTAAGACTGAATATGTAGCATCTTTGTCTGTTGCTTTAAAAACATCCTGTTTGGATGCCTACATCACTTTCTATTCTTACCTTCTTATGGAATAGAGCAGTATAAGGAACCACCACTCACAACATATCGACTTTCAGAGGAGCAGGCCCTGAGAAAACATATGAATGGGGGTTAACTGAGGTAGAAGATTATTTCCATAGTCTTGCCAGACTGCCACTGAGAATAGCACTGGTGTGTTTGGCAAGAAATGCTGCAGAGGTTTGTCTTCATTCAAATGTCAAGCCTTCAGTAACCTGTTGGGAACATTTTGTTATGCTACATTTAGATTATTGAGGTTGATCTTCGTGTTTAACAAGTGCTTAACCTGATTTAAAAAGATAATTACTAGTATAGCAAAACTAGAATGATGAAGAAGGCCCTTCTGTGGAAGCCAATGTGGTCCATATGATGTATTTACATGAAGCACTCCCTTTCTGATTGCTTTCCTCTGATTGCCCAATCGAGGGAACCAAAACGTGCATGCTTGTTTAGTAGTGTGTTTGTAATATTGTGGTTTTATTTTTGAAAAATAAGTATCTTATGCTCACCGATGCTGCATTTGTTTTGATCAAAATACAGTAAAAAACAGTAATAGGCCTATTTACAAATGACTAATTTCTTTTTAAAAAAAATAAAAATGTAACCTATTCCTGTGATGGCAAAACCTTCAGTCTTCAGTGTCACATGATCCTTCAGAAGTCATTTCAGGGGTGGACTGGCCATCGGGCATACCGGGAACTTTCGCAGTGGGCTGACATGCTTTTTGGGTCGATACATCTCATAGTCAAATTAAAAAAATGTACAAAAATAAAAAAATACTTTTTTAGTCTGACCGGTCCATAAAACTACATTGGCGGCCCATTCGTTTAGTTATTTTTTTTTTTGCTTAATTGGTGGTGCTGGGATCTTTGTGCCGGTGTAATCATAGACAATAAAAGAAATGGACACAGCGACCCCCTTGATTTCAACGAAGAAACGTGAAGCCCAATTGACCTATGGCTAAGCCACGCCCCCAAACGCAATGAGCCAATCACAGTGTGCATAGCTAACCCTCGGACATTCTCTGCTTCCTCGTCCATTGAAATGCATTGCAGTTAGTCAGTTTTCATTCGTTTTTGTTTTTTCTTGTCATTTTAAGTTTAAAATGGTCAAACGGTGTGCATGGGGTACATGCAAGGTATCCTGAGAGGCTGGGCGACGGTGTGTGTTTTTTACCCTTTCCCAAGCCACATCTCAACCGAGATAAGTGTCTGGATTAAGTTATGTGGTAGACCACAACACCAACTAAACGGGGATAAATTTAACAAGGATGTCTGCATCTGTTCAAAGATAAGTCAACAACGTATTTGAACGTTATCTTTAACATCTCTAACGTAACGTTAGCCTAACATTAGAAAACGTTAACGTTAGCTTCTAGCTGCATTGTACATCATGTCACTTAGCTTCATTAACATATCTGTAAATAACCGAGATAACAAATGTTAGCAATATTGTGCTGAATGATTCATGTAAATATTGTAACACCAAACTAACGGAGTGGTACTCTTGGTAAAGATGGTCAAAAGCCTTGTCCTGGAAACGTATGCAACTTGTACATATTTAATTTGATAATTAACCATTTTGATGCAGAACATTTTAGACAACTTTCTACCAAAATATAATCTATATAATCTTTCTGTCTCAAAGTCATCAATTGCCTCCTGTGAAATGTCTCCTACTGTGACAGCTGCCATAGCGCTTGTCACCGAATGTTGACTGTTTGTTCGAGTGAGTGGAGGGGTCTTGGCTTAGCCATAGGTCAATTAGAAGCACTCACTTCCTGATGGCTGAGCGTACTGCGCAGGCTCAAACTGAGCTTGACGACGTAGATGTTATGTGAGCAACCTGTCTGACAGTTGTAAATCTTCTAGTAGCTGTGCCACATACCGAATTATTGCCAATTCCTCAAAAATGTTGAAATATTTTATCCTGTTGCTTTTACGGACTCTCTATCAATGGGCTTCTCCCTTGACTTTGTCCCCCCGATTGTCTCATAGACAGGAGGAGAAGCTCGCAGGCAATCTTATACTGTCTACACGGTAATTTCTCTACTGTGCGACAAGAGAGTCACGTGGTTATGATGCAATGTTAGCCTATTTTTACAAAAACGGCTTCTACGGAGCCATAACGTAAGATACAAAGTAATGGAGCCTTTTATACATTGTCGTGTTTCTTTAGAAATAAACAATGGACAAATTAAGTATTTGGACGTCCCAGATGTAAAGTTATTCACTGTCAAAGTGACGCCAAAATGAATGGGAGTCAATGGAATGCTAACAGCAGGTGGTTGTCTGCTACAATGGCGGCCCCAGGGAGGCTTCAGTTTCCAGCTGATGGATTACCCCCTTGGGTTTAATGCATTGGACAAAAAAGGTCAGCGTAGTTTTTTTTCTTCTCACAGACCGGCCCATGAAACGCGTAGATCAGCTTCCCATTTGTTATTTTCTTGATTGACACTGAGTTGGCCCAATCTGAGCGAGCGATCAGTGTGTATCTGTCAAAATTGTCAAAGATATGGAGAAGAAACGCAAGGAATGCTCAGAGCAATATCGTGGAAAAAAAAGAAACCGGCCCTTCAAGTGGCTGAGGAGGATAAGGAGAGAAATGAGAGTGTAGAGAACTGCGGTAAGCAGAACTAGGCTACTTTCAGAACGCGATTACGCATTTTACTAGAATTGTAATGAGACGCGTTTGTAAACCATGTTTTCCGCCAAAATAAAAGCTCTGCAGTTTCCGTCAAAATAAAAAATCATGTGTTTATCTCTTTCAAGTATAGAAATTAGTACAAAACTAATTATGAAATTTTATTTCATTTTTCAGTGCATTTGTTTTACAATATAGCCTATAGCTATTACTGTCATGGGATTAATATTATAACTATTAGGCTATTATAGTGTAATGTACACGACACTATATCACAGCTAAAAGAGTTTTGCTTTAACTTTTCACACAGAATATGTGTTGGAGCTCTTAATTTTGATATTTCAAAGTGCATTAGATTGATGAATTTAACATTTTAAAAGGCACACTTTTAAGACCAATGTTATGCCCCCGAACCCCCCTAGAGGGACAGAGGTCCACTTACCACAGAGTGGACCAGAGTGGACTGCATTTTACAATGAATTTTCATTGTAAAATATAGTAGGAAAAAATGAAAAACCCTTAGAAAATGTCAAAGTGCAACAAAGGAATCGTAATGCAAAGGTAGCTCAAAAGAAAAGTCTTTAATGTTTAACAACACAGGCGGATAGCCGATAATGCAGAACTGGAACTCAAAATAGGCTTTCCAGAGACAGCTTAACAGAAGATGCTTGATGGGAGAGAAAAACGAGGAGCAGACGAATCTCTCGGTCAGAAGGAACTAGTCCTAGTAGAAAGCAGGTCGAGCACAGTTGGTTAGTCGAGGCTCACCACAGCAGCTGACAGGACACAGGTACACAGGTAGCACTTTGACGAACACTGCTTCACAAGATAAAAACAAGGTGATAATAAGCTGACAAGAGAAGAGAGCAGAACGCAGAGCGTAACACACAATAATAATCCGACATAGACAGAGTAATCAGACAAGACTAGAAACAGGTGAAACTGCAAATCAGCGCAAGCGCTGATTGAGATGATCAACAGGTGATGAATGAGTGGAGGCATGTAAGAGTGTGTGTGCTGGTGTGTGTGAGTGGAATGAGTGTGTCAATGAGTGTGTGTAATAGTGTGAGAGAGAGAGAAGCAACCCAGATCCTGACAGAAAAGCCTTTTTTGCTTTTGCTTTCATCTAGCCTCGATTTACAGCTGATTGGACCATTATTGAGGATGTAATATTTAGGTGATGTGCAGCATTAGTGCTTTCAGTGTAGACACTGGCCCTGTCCCAAATGACACACTTATGCGCTTTCGGTCTTGTGGACTTACAATGGCTGCTGCGTGCGCATGTCCGTTAAGTCCATGAGACCGTAAGGTTTCCCAGGGTGCCGAGTCTGCCGACAGTCAAAGTGGCGTTATGTCATGAAAGTGCGGACTTGTAGAAAGATCATGAGTGTTTAGGGTGCCATTTGGGACAGGGCCACTGTGAATGCTGATCAGTTTATGTCATTGTCTTTGTAAATGTCTGATCCCACTGGCCTAAATTAGTAGTGCTCTGTGTTTTCAGGCCGTTGTTATGTCTGTTGTCTTCCCATGTGTCACTCTTCCTACGTTTCCGTTTCCTGCCCATAATGGCTTCCTGTGCTGAAACCCTCATACAATAGGCTTGACTCCTGGAGCACCCTTTGTCACAGTGCTGCAGGACTGCCTGACTAATACAACATGTCTGGAGGAATTCTTCCAATAATGCTGATCTCATATCTTTTACTCAGGGTAAACTGACAGGATGGCCTTTAACAATTGTTGTCTTGCTATGTTGGGCTGTATAGGTATCACTGTAATATCTTTATCCCAAAGCCCATGTCTAAATGTTCTTGAACTGATTCTGCTGTGTGAAGATCAGTTAAACTAAAGTTTAACGTTAGAGACATTGCAAATATCTTGTACTTGTCTTGAGTTGGGGCAGTACTGTAAATGCAGAAACAGAGAGAGAGGCCTTGTGAGAATAATCTCATTCAGTGTGACGTGAAGAATGTGCCAACTCAGTTTCTCTCAAGGATTCTGTGTCCTCCGTCATATTTGGTTTTGTCACTCACTTATCCTCAGACGAACCTAGAATGATCCATCCTTGAACCAATAGTGTACAAATTATAGATTACTGTTCATCTTGATTAAGAACCAGTTTGTGAACATTTTATATTTTTGCAATCAGGTTTTTTTTTTTGTATTTGTTGTCTAAAATGCAAGAAAAATGAGTGAAGTCCCTAAAAAATCTCCATGTGTTTTGGACTTCCCCTCAGTGATGTTTTATGATGTGATCTAATTGGTTTAACAGTAGCTGTTAGCTTTAGTCTCTGTTGGTTTATCCTGCATGTAAGAGCATCAGAGCAACACACAGATCCTTTGGTGGTTACATGTTTGTGTCATTTTATTTTCAGAATATCCCTGTTTTATATCTTTCATAATTTTTTGCCCATCTACCCTCACTTCTTTTCGTGTGTCATTCTTCATCTCTGTCATGAACACAACTGTGGGAATCTACTGTGATATTCAGCCTCATTGATGTACAGTTTTAGACTGGGAAGTTTATGGTACCACATTTGCTGACAGTGACATTTTTGGCAGATCTATTACCCTTTATAATAAGAGGTTGAAAATAATTTATTGAAAGGATATATGCTTGCATGTGAAGAATGTGCAAAGTATATATTTTTCTTAGTGAGATGTTGCGAGAATATGTGTGCCACAATCTCTCCATAAAGCCATGCTTTCTTCTCTTTTTTCTGTGTGTGTGTGGCATATGACTTCCTGGCTGCTTGTGACATCCATCCAAGCAGCAGCATAACATTTTCACGTGTTCTTCATAAATGCTATATGTAAGTGAACAGTTTGTGTTGTGTGAGCTGATGTGTGTTTTGGGAACCATCTGTAATGTCTGTGTTCTTTTGACACTGAACTGTGTGTGTGTGACGTTATCAGTAGCAAGCAGCTGTCAGCGATGGACTGAATCATTCTCCATGCTGTCATGGACTTTACCACTGAGCTCAGATGCCTGGCTCAACACACACACACACACACACACACACACACACACACACACACACACACACACACACACACACACACACCACAGTCTGTCTGTCTGTCCCCCTTTATTTGGCAATCTCTATATTTCACTCTCTCTCCTTTGCGGACTTGAGTGCACACACACATGTGTATATACACACATACACAGGGATAGTAACTACAACAAAACGCATCATAGTGACAGACTTTTGTTTTTTTGCGTTGTCAAAACAGATCCTCAAAATATTATTCAAAACCCATGCTTTTGCTAAAAGCCAGAAGCTCTTCATCTGACGTGCTTCATGACATTACATCAAAGGCTCAAGTGGCCAGTAAAATTTGATTCTCGTGGGACATTAACTGGGGCACAAAATGTACAAGTATTCACTGTTCATAACCGGTCTGTGAATCAAGATGGTATCAATGTTTTATAGAAACCACTTTTGGCTATACCAGACATCTGCCAAGTTGAGAGTTTTATACGTTTATATATTAATTTAAAGCTGCTTTACACAAAATAGAGCCTTAAGACACTGTTTGCTGAGTCTTGGACCCTTTGAACTGGGAATTTCAAAAGTTGCGCTGCTTTAGAAAACATTACAAAAACATGTTTACAAATGATGCTAATTTTCCAAATGATTAATTGGTGTAGATGGCGAATCAGTTTGGCAATTTATGAAAGGCTGTTTGTAGCATGCGTTGTTTGTGCATCACCTTGCGTTTGTTATAGAGGAAGATCATGTGTCTGCTGTGCCAGTTTCTTTCAGTTCTCACATGTTAACCAGCTGGATATAAAAACTCAAAAAATTGAATTCTGCCTTTTTGCTGGACGAGTTAACCCACATAACGAACTGCTTATGAAGCTGGTTGAAAAAATGTAGAAGGCAAAAGATGACAGCTTTTAAAGAAAATTAATTATAAAATAGTTTTTTTGATTTATTTTACATTCTATTTATGATATTTCACCCTTTTGATTACTATACTTTTGTGTGGAAATCTAAATTAAATGTGGAAAATAGTAATAATAAAGAATGAGTTGGCGTGTCAGGGAGTGAACAACAATTTTAAATGCTTATCAAGAAGGTGAAAGTTCAGAGTGTTTAATTGTTTGTTTTATTGAATGTCTTTTTTTGGGTCATGACTAACCTGTCAATCCAGTGCTATTTTTGTGAAAGGCATTTATATGACTAGAATGAGTGTTTACAGGCAGTCAGGGACACCACCTCTCATTTCCTCCTAAATTCCTCAATGATAAGCTAGTGAGAGAATTACTAAGATCGGATGCTTAATAATGCCTTGTTTTTATCAATGCAAATGATTTACTTGTATTTACCACCACAGACTAGATGAGTGAGGTAAGTGCCAGCTGTTGACACTAATGCCTCAGTCATACTGAGAATCTTTATTTCAGTAGGTAAATTACAAACAGTAGGTGGCCATTTTCATTGCTGATCCTCATCTTGATGAGGTGTGTGTTAAGGTGCTCTTTGAGAATGTGTCACTGCAATAACAATCTTTGCCTCTTATGTACAGGTTGTTGCCTTTGTTGATTGATTTATGACGTTATGACTCTCTCTCTCTCTCTCTCTCTCTCTCTCTCTCTCTCTCTCTCTCTCTCTCTCTCTCTCTCTCTCTCTCTCTCTCTCTCTCTCTCTCTCTCTCTCTTTATCTTTCTCTTTCTCTTTCTCTCTCTTTCATAGAGAAGTTGTATAACTCCCATGGACCCGAGCTCCGGCGGTCCTTGTTTTCTTTAAAGCAACTCTTCCAGGTGAGATCATGAAACTTAAAGTACACACAACGAGAGAAAAGGTTAAATGTTAATTAGTTGGATTAGGCTTGTAAGATGTTGCAGAAAGTGAGAGAAAGAATGAATAAAGAAGTTTACAGATTAAAAGAGTGAACTGAATAACTTGATATCTCATCCATATATATGTATTACAGTGTACTTTATGCGTGATCAGTTCCACATTTAGCTGAAGGTGTGAGAAAATTGAGCAGAAAATATAAATTTCTCATAGCAGGATGTTATGTATTATATTTAGACCATGTATGTATAATATACTAGGCCTATATTATAATATAATATAATTAGATGATTGACAGATAGAAATGACAGAAAGAGCTACTGTTTACAATGGAAGAATAATTTACCAGAAGCTTGCACTGCTAGCACTGATATTTTAGCAGAAATATGTAGTCGGTAGGCCTGCATCAAGTCCATTTGAAAAGTTTTAGAAAAATAAGAAGGAAGGTTAAATTATTCATGGATGACCGGTCCCTAGAAAATAACACGGATTTCCTTAAAGGGTAACTAAACCCCTGGTCAGAGCCTGGCTCATTTCAAATCATTCATGGATGACCGGTCCCTAGAAATAACACTGATTTCCTTAAAGGGTAACTAAACCCCTGGTCAGAGCCTGGCTCCACCCACTGGCAATATTTGGAAAAGTGGGCAGATCCCAGCGGAGGGGGGCGTGCACCTGAGACGCATCTCTTTGTATGGAACCTGCCTACGTCACCAACCACCCAAACATCCAATAGGAAAATTCAACTGCAGTAGCCACCGTTCAACCTGAAGAGGGCAGCACTCAGACGTGTTTAAACCATATACTGTAGAATTAAAACACTTTAAACCCAAATGTCAAAACATTTACTTGAATCAATGAACAGCATTTATGAAGCTCCATTCTTACAGATCATTAACTAAAAAAAGTTGTTTTACTGTTTAGTTACCCTTTAAAGGGGTCATGAAATGGACTTATATATATATATGTTATAATTTGTTCCTTGAGGTTCACTTTTAATGTTAATAAAGCTTTTGCACAAAAAACAAACCCAAACAAATATATATGCGGAAAAACAATTATTTTCTACCTTCATTCTGCCTCTGTCTGAAATTATCCATTTTTAGGACTTTACGGTTAGGCAGTAAACGGCCACTGTTATTGCTTGGCTAATGTCAATGCATAGGAAACCGTATCAAATCCCACTCGCTATTGCACGCGAGTAAGTGTTTTGGAAACATTATCCATATAAAACTGTCAATTACAGACAAAGCATTATGTCAGATCTAATACAGTTGGCTGCTTCATCTGTCAACAAAAGTTTATTTGCAAACTCTCCATTACACTGTGCCTCGTTTACAAACCAATCTGCGTTCAAATTCTATGAACAAACATATAATCCAACCGACACCATTAAAATAAACCACCCACTTGTTTCTGACGCTGGTATCCTTCTGAAGTCTGTAAAGAGACGCAAATTAACCATTTAAACTGGACGCGTCGACCAGCTCAACTGTGTGGAGCATGTCAGAAAGTGTAGAGAGAAACTGTAGACCGTGTCAGTGATTATAATTGGTTCTATTTGCTTTTGATGTGACGCTCACATCCAGTGTAGGCAAGTGTAAGCCATTAAGCGACTGAACACCAGTGGGCAGGGCCTATGGAGCGATAATGGAGCGATAATGTATTCATCGATGTCTTGCTTTTGAGGCAGTCATATTTAAAGTAGTGCTGTCAAACGATTAAAATATTTAATCGCGATTAATCGCATTAATGTCATAGTTAACTCGCGATTAATCGCACATTTTTATCTATTCTAAATTTCTCTTGATTTCTCTTTGTTCATTATTTTTTCTCATTTTAATGCTCTTATCAACATGAAAAAAGTGGATTGCTTTCTTTGTGCACATTTTTTTTTTATTGAAAACAACATAGGCAATACTGTGTTCAATTTCACACTAACATTCTCACTTGGAGCAAATAATTTCTTTGTAACACAATGTAACACTGTCCATCAATAAAAGGGTGAAAGAAATACTGACGAGGTACTGATATTGACGAGGGGGCGGAGAATTCGCATTAGGTGTGTGTGTGTGTGTGCTTGGCCATCATCAAGTGGTATTTCAGACTGGACGTGCTGCGATGATGATAGCTCAGTTCATAACGACAAAACACACATATCACTTTGGTCTAGTCAATGGAACCATTTGGCAACTTTTTAAAAGTAAACTTTCCACTCAGAATCTTATTGGCATCCATTTCGGCGTCTCGCGCTCGTCATCCACTCAAAACGTAACTTTAACCTATTTGGCCGGCTCGCAAGCCCAAACAAGTGTGTGTACGTGCGCGTGCCTGTTGTTTTGTTTCCGGTCTAGCTAGATCCACTTGCGCTTTGGTCGACGAAGCAACAAAACGTCCTCGCACGGTGCAAGCCCTTGAAATGAATTGGTTTCATAGCGCAGCGCCGCGCATGCCGCGTCCTGTTGCAAAAGCATGTGAAAAAAAACTACAAAGTTTGCTAGACCAAAAAGACCGTTAATCTCGCGATAAAAAAATTAATCGCGTTAAAATGGTTTTGCGTTAACGCCGTTAATAACGCGTTTAACTGACAGCCCTAATTTAAAGGTATAGCGGAGGATCTTTCCGAATTTTAGAGAAGACCCGCCCTCTCCAATTTTTTTTTAAAAATGCACATGCGCCTATTAAACGTGTTGAGTGACCGAGGACTCAAGACATGATATGCAATGGAGAAGTAGCTTGTTGCATTTGTGTAATAAATACTATGGTGAACACATTGTAATTATCGAAAATTGAACACACAAGGTTTTAGAATATTTCAGCGTGATACCATTTACCATTTTGTCATAAGGCTACTTTAGACAAATTGAGATGTTTACCGTGTCTACGCGGTGCTAACTTGTTCCAGGGCTAGCATCGCTAATCATAGCTTACATTAACTTTTACTAGCAGTGATTTTAAATGGATTTCTCCAAATAGCATGACAAACTTTACCTGTCTAGTAACGTTAGAATCTTCGCGACTGCGGCATCAGTGGGAAGCCCAACCTGTGCTTTTAGCGCACGCCAGCGTGTGAAATATTCACCCAAAATCACTCTGGTCTTGTTTCTATATTCTGCAGCCTTTCTCTTCTTATCATACACTTCGTATACATTTTTTCTCTTTCGACCCTCAGCCGTTTTCAAAGGAATGGCTGAAACCGTAACTCATCAGACATAATACACCTGAAAGTGCACATGCGCAGAAGGGACGAGCACGTACGACGGCCTTACGTAAACATATCACCAGAATGATTGACACTTAGGTGGACCAATAGTATAGGCTACCCACCCGGAAAAAGAAAATCCTCCGCTATACCTTTAAACGAGTTTGCATTCCGTGTGTCGTCACAAATACCTCCATATCCAAACGAGCCATTTTTGGAGCTTTGTTAAATAAATGCTCTGTTTATAATGAGGGTGACCTTTCAAGAAATGAAATTTGCAGGATTTTTTAATGGTACACAAAGACCTTTTTATATGTCAAAAGATCAAGGCAATTTTGATTTCTCATGTGATGACCCCTTTAACAATACCATAATATACTTATAAAGGGCATCTAATGAGTTTTTGTAATGGGAGAGCATTCTGTCCTCTTTATTATTAGTTATGCAGTTTATAACCTTTAAATACACGATCAGATAAACATACCATTGTCAAAGCATGTTTATGCAAACATACACTACCGTTTGCGTTGGGGTTGGTTTTAAAATGTTTTTGAAATGCATCTCTTTTCATCACCAAGGCTACATTTTTATTTGATTGAAAATACAGTAAAACATTAACATTGTGACACATTATTGTGTAAATATTATCAAATGAATGCATCCTTGCTAAATAAAATTAATTTCGTTTAAAAAATCTTACTGACCCCACACTTTTTTCAATGGTAGTGTATATCATAGTTGTACACAGAAGCAGATTTAATTCTGTTTTATATCGCACAGGACGATAAGGACTTGGTTCCAGAGTTTGTGCTCTCCGAAGGTCTGACATGTTTCATTAAAGTTGGTGCTGAGGCAGATCATAACTACCAGAACTACATCCTCAGAGGTTTGTTCTCATATTACCATTGCTGCAAAATACTTCATACATGTCTGATTAAAAATGTTAGCAGGATTATTGATGGTTCTGTCACTAGATATGTGTATGTATTACGGTCCAGTTTCTAAAAGAAGCAGTCTTTTGTAGAATATTATGTATTGCATTTATTATGCTTGTACACCACGCATCTTGCATGCAGACTTCAAATAGCACAAAGGACTTTTTGGCTAAATAGGCCATCTGTTACAGGAAGTTTATACTGGCTGGAATTAGACCAGCAAACAGGAAAGCTTTAGGACAAATCACTAGATCCTTAAGAGCATGCCGGCCCTGTATGCTAAAATCTGCTGTCCTGTTCCCAGCTCTCAGTCAGATCATGCTGTTTGTGGATGGGATGAACGGTGTTGTAAACCACAACGAGACTGTACAGTGGCTGTACACGTTGAGTGGAAGCCTGGTGAGTGATGGCAACACAAACATGCACACCACAGCATCTGTAAATAGAAACTGTCCACAATACAGAATTAGTTACATTAGGGCTTTATTATGCATATTAAAGAGTCAAGCTGCATTTATACCACAACGTGTCAGTCAACTAATAATCATTAGATTAATGTGCAGAAGTTGATAGTATATGATGATCATTTGATTCCCGATCACTGGATTACTTACGGAGCAGAAGCTTATGTGCTAAATGATCCAACACAAATTACACATACTTTTCTATAGCTCAAACAGTGCAGCAGTACAACAAGCTCATGGGTTTGTTTCCTAGTTGCTTTCTTTTAAGGTCTTAATGTGTAAACAAAAAAGGAATGCACAACACAGTCAGTTCGTCCTAAGGCAATGTAATATTAGCAAAAACATTTAAGGTTGGCCAAAAACTTACAAGTTAGTGCAGAGATGTAGGTGTGAATCTGGACCAAAATCAAGTTATTCAATCTTCACTGTCAACCTTAACCTCTAATTATTAAAGTTAAGTATTACTATTGTGGGAGAATAGTTTGCCAAATCCACCATAGAAATGATTATTACAGCTTACTTGATATTGTAATGGGGCACAATAAACTGGCTGGTGCTGTTGTGCAACCATTTCATGTTTAGGGATGTTTAGAGTTTCCATCATTAAAGTTTAAAATATTCATGCATAGTTTTGGAAGTTTCTTAATGTTAAGTTAGTGTGAATCTGTTGATATGAAATTTTTACCGTAATGGATTCAGTCATCTTGAGCTTCAATTTGAGAGTATGTCCTTCTACGGGATATCAAAGAGGAAGTGAAAATGAGATAGACTATTATAAACAAACAGTCTGTTTAAGACTTTATTTCTGATAGTTACTAGATTACTCTAACACAGATAAATAACTCGATTAATGTTGGAGATGCAGATTTATCTCATGCTTACACTATTGTGTGCAGTACATGCACTAAAAAGATTGAGGTTTGATACTGCCATCTTCTGTATGAGGACTGTAAGTGCTGCCTGTTTATAGCCTCTCTTTCTCATTCTCTGTCTCTTTAGTCTCGGCTGGTTGTTAAGACGGCTCTGAAGTTGCTGATAGTGTTTGTTGAATACACGGAGTTAAACAGTCCACTCCTCATTCAAGCTGTCAATATTGTGGATGGAAAGAGAGGTTAAACATTTAAATCTTCTCTCAAAATACTGATTCTCTGAATCCATCATGTGCGATTCAATCTTTTTTTGTGGTTTTTTTTTTGTGTGTGTTTTTGTGTTTTTGTTATCATAAAGACTTTTTTTTTTCTTCTTCTTCTTTTTTTCTGTTGGCCAAACTGAAAGTAGCATATTTTAACCTGCCCTGCTAACTTTTTCACTGGCATTGTATTTCAGTTGGTGACTGAAAATATCATCAGATATTAAGTTTCTTTAGAAAAAAAACTTTAATAATAACAACAACTAATTAATAATTCACTTCATAACACCTATGATTTCATATACATACTTTAGTGGGAAAACCATGTCACATGGTACAAAACCATTTTCAGATTTGTTTTTTTGTTTTTTTTAGCCAATTCCAACTTATACTTCCAAGACTATATCAATATATTTTTTTGCAAAGTCCTCATCTGTGCTTCCAGCAAGATAATGCAACATATTTTGGTCCACACAATTTTTTCAATATATCAGAAAAATATACAATACTGGCCTGTTTGATTCTGTCTGCTTGCTGAAATGCTCTCGCATTGTCCCTGGGCCATCCTTATTGCTGAGTCATTATTACAATTTTGATATAAACTACAGTGGGTATGTGTTCATTTTTGAGAGTGCTTTGGGCATAATTTGACTCTTTCAGACGTGAAGCCTTGGACGTACCTAACGGATATCCTGTCTGCGAAGAATGGATCAGACGCAGAGCTGCTCATCTACACTATGACCCTCATCAACAAGGTACTACAACATGGATATACTGACATTTATTAATCTACAACCATAATCCACATTAGCAGTTACCAATGCTGCAGCTCAATGCTCTTGATTTGAATTTATTCCTCTGTCCTCTCAGACTCTGGCAGCGCTTCCGGATCAGGACTCATTTTATGATGTGACGGACTGTTTGGAGCAGCTAGGAATGGAAGGCATCATCCAGAAACACATGGCTAGCAGTGGCACAGAGGGTGACCTTAAACAGCAGTTCACCATTTATGAAGTAAACTCTCAATGCACCTCATACGCTCCATATGGCGTCTTTCAACTTTTCTCAGACATATGCACTACTGTTCACATTTTTTTTAAAGAGAAATTATTTTTTATTCAGCAAGGAAACATTAAAATGATCAAAAGTGACAGTAAAGTGTAATGTTACAAAATAATTCCATTTCAAATGAATTTTGTTCTTTTGAGCTTTCAGTTCATCAAATAATCCTAAAAAAAACTATTATGCAACTGTTTTCAACACTGACATTAATAATAAATGTTTCTTGAGCTGCAAATCATCATATTAGAATGATTTCTGAAGGATCGTGTGACACTGTAGACTGAAATCATAATGATTCTGTAAATTCAGCTTTTGGCATCACAGGAATAAATAACATTTTAAGTTATTAAAATAGAAAACAGTTATTTTAAATTGTAATTCTATTGCACAATATTTCTGTTTTTACTGTATTTTGATCATCAATGCTGTCTTGGTGAGCATAAGAGACTTCTTTCAAAAACATAAAAAAAACGATCTTTGATGGAGATTGTAACTCTAAAGATACTGAATGTTTTCTGTGTTTTGTATATTTTGTAGAATGCCCTCAGGAATGAAGATGACGAGATGGATGACGCAGCTCCTAACATCCGTAGAGATCGAAGGAAACTGACCCCCAGCGAACAGGAGGGCAGGAGGAGCCGGCGGTCATCTTCTCAGAGTCTTCCAGATAATTCCTTTCGACCCGCTTCCCCAACTGTATCCGTTTCTTCTAATAGCCCTACACTAGGTATCTTCAATTCAGTATCTCTCCGTCCCTGTTCTTGTACCACCTTCTGTCCACTGAAGGTGTTTGTCTTGTTTCACACATCCAGTGTCTGTACATCACTGTTTCGGATCCTATATTAACAGATTATAGCATTAACAGTTCACTTGCATTATCTGTGTTTCAGAGGTGATGCGCACAGCCTCCCCTCAGCAGTCAGATTCCTCTTATTCTCCTGTTCCTGGCAGTCCTGTGTTGACCAGCCCCTCTTCTACAACATCTGGCTCCCTAACTCCACCCCTCGCCCAGGTGACTAACGGAGCCGAGACTGTTGCCGCCACCTCTGAGCAGGAAAATAACTTGTGAGTATTAACAGTGTGATGTGTTTTTATGCATTATTACACATTCATGAACAAATCATAATATGTTTTGTTATACAACACCTTTCAGTAACCAAAAGAAAAAAACAGCAGTAAATATGCCCCCAATGCCACTTTTGTCCACTTTGGGGTAGTATAACCTAAGCAGACTTTTTTATTATTTTTTTTATCTCTGGCACTTTAGGAAAGAAAAGGTTTAATGAAGAATGATAATTAGGTTTGATTTTCAGTTACACTATTGTCTGAGAAGGATCGTCCGGGAAAGGTGTGTCTCCCATGTTCTCACCCTATAATGCCAAACTTTTTTTTTTTTTTTTTTTTTTTTTTTGCATGGGTTCATCAAATTGATTCAATTCATGTTCATACTGCAGGAAAAAAGTAGCTTGTGTATCAACTAGTAAATCAGTCAGTAGCAGCTTTACTATTTTGTATAATTGACTAAGTAATTTCCACACATACCCACAGCAGTGTATATCATTGTATTTATTCATATTTTGAATTGGCTATTTTTATATTTTCAGTTTTATTTGTTGTAAAACTTGACCCACAGGAAACAATCACTCACATACCTTGTTATTTGACTGACAGTAGGGCATTTTACTGACCAAACCAAACATTCCTTCCATATTTGTTTATTCGCTGGCTGTGTGCGTGTTTGTCCTGTGTGGATGGCTGTGTGATAGAGATAAACACACATTCCTGCACTCTTCTGCTCTCTTCTTTATGCAGACAAAAAGCTATTAATCACACTCTAATGGTAATACTTGCACAGTTTTTTTAATGTAATGGTTGTCACACATGATGGAACACTTCATGAGTAATAGCTAGTAGTGGTAAATCGAGTATTAATTCTCAAGACTGTGCAGGTAAAGTAAGTCCCTATACAGATGACCTAATTACCTGGATTCATAAGTAGATGTTTTTGTGAGTCTTATTTAATTACCATGTGCACCCAAGATGCAGCACAAATTAAGTACAGCCACTCAAACAATCCACCATTCTCATTCTTTATAAGCCATTTATATAAACACAACTATTTGTGCATAGAAAATATACTATTTTGCTAAATCCAGATTGGATTAAAAAAAAGAAAGTATTTCCATTTGATTGGTAACACAGACATGCATCATACATGAGTGAACGGCATTACTTTCGCTTAAAAACTTGTACATTTAATTTCACATTTTCATATTGTCAGGTGTACCATGCAGGGTTTTATAGATGGGGCATGTGAAGTTTTGACTGGCTGCTTTTTACTTTCTTTTTCATTTTACCCAAGTCACAAGACATTTCGCTTTGGCCAAATGCAACACTTGAAATAGCACATTGAGTCAACAGTCCTTCCTTGCACATATATGTGGAAAGTAAATGTTTTATTTGGGAAGCTTTCTTCTCTGCGTAGGGCTACAGGAATGTTTTGTAAGGTTGGACAGGATGTGTTTGGTCTTTAAGGTCCTGAACTGGGCACAATTGTTGACTGCCTATCAGCTCTCTTTGATCTGAGCTTGTTTTCCTCAAAATGTTTTGCCAGTTTGATGTGGTCACTAAGGAACATGGCCAGTCACAAGCACAGATATTAAATCCAAAAACACCGCAAATTATGTTTTAGTTTCCTAAATGATTTGATCATTTGAGTGACATATGCATATTTTTAAATGCATAGTGATAGATAACTTAATTGCATAATATATAAATAATCATATACAAAACATAAAGTTTGCATTATTTCTGAAACATCCATGTGTCATAAATAATCCTTTAGAGTAAGTGTTTGAAATGTTTGTTTAACACTGGTGACCGATCACTTTTGGTATCCTCAATTTTAAGTTTCATATGCCGTTTTCCTCCTCTTCTAATTCAGTACTGCGTTATTTCTCTATGACTGGGTGGTGACTGGGACTGTTTTTCTCTGATTCTTGCTGATGTTTTGGTCCTGTCAACATATTAACCCTCTGTTTGTCCATGTAACCACCATCACTGTTCCACCTCTTTCTCTCTATTTCTTTTTCTTCCCTCCCACAAATCCTTGGTCATTCACTAGGGGGCGCTCTTTTATGAGTCAGTACATAGCTCACATGGGGATTTCTAGACGGAGGTTAAAAAAGGAGAGGTCAATTACTGAGGAAACCTCAAGCATCTCCAAAAGGTCTGTATCACATTTTACATCACCTTCTGCTTTTGAGCCTTTAACTAATTATTTGGCGTTTGTTGAACTTGTCCTGGCTACTGATCTGATGCCAGTTTAGAGTTCATGTTATACATGAAATAATCTGGATTTTTGAATATAGATCCATGTGTTCGGTCAGCGGGCCATGGTAACTTCAACAAATTCATCTCATTTCAAACTTTTCTTAACTAACAACTACATTTTAAACTTTTTAAAAAAAAGTTTTTGTCTCACAAGCATTAATATCTGACATTAGACAAGGTACATCACAAACATAAAAGGTGATCTAGTCTCTACATATAACAATAATACAGAAACGGAGTATGAATGTTACATAATAGTACTCTGAACAAATGGAGACGGGGAGGTTTTTGGCAGTGGCTGAAGTGGATTATTGTAGCAAACTAAAGAAGTCCTGAAAGCTGCTCTCTTGAGCAGAACCTCACAGTTTTCTGCTCACTGCAGCAATGTTGTCAGCTCGTCTGCGAAATGATAAATAAAAGTGCTTACTCTAATGAAGCAACAGGGTTCAATGTGATCCATCTGAAGATACATCACATGTTAGATTAGCATACTGGTGTTACAGCTGCCCAGTGCTGATGGTCATTTATCAGTTTATGAAGTGATACTGATATAGTTAATGATTATATGAATTAAAAGCATTTGTCAACTTTATTATTAATAATAATAATAATAATAATAATAGTTATAGATGAAGAATTGGAGAGTGATTTTTTTTAACAGTACAGCAAGGTTGTTGTTACAATATACAATAAAGTTAAAATCTTTTTTTAACTAGGTTAAATTATAATTTATAAAAATATACTGTTACCATACACTACCTTTCAAAACTTGTTGTTTTTTGGAAGGAAATTAATATTTCTTCAGCAAGTATGCATTAAATTGATCAAAAGGGACCATAAAGACTTTTACATTGTTAAAAAAAGTCAAATAAATGCTGCTCTTCTGAACTTTCTATACATCAGAGAATCCTGAAAAACAAATTAGCACGCTTTACCAAAAATTATTATGCAGTTTTCGATAATATTAAGAAATGTTTTTGAGCATCATAACAGCATATTAGAATGATTTCTGAAGGATCATGTGACACTGAAGACTGAAGTAATGATGCTTTGAATCACATGATTTTTTTTTAAAAAAAGACGTTATCTGAAATGATGATAATATTTCACAATGTTACTGTTTTTACTGTATTTTTTTATCAGATAAATGCAAAATATTAATGTTATCTGTTGATTTATAGAATAAAACAATGTGCCTTCAAATGTGTATTTAGGAATGAATGGAGAGAGGGACGTTTTCTGGCATGCACATTCTTTTTGTGTATGTGTGGACCTGATCACATGAAACTGCCCGTACAGCGCTAGCCTTGAGCTTGCTCTGACTAACTGTCTCTCCGCAGAGCGCCTTTCACAGAAACGGACTCTCGTCAGGAGATCCCTGCCCAGTCGGCTGCAGAGCAACCCAGCCGGACAGAGGGAAAGAGAGTCTTCAAGTAAGTAAACGACTGATGCTCTTAAAGGAGGAATGAGGGGGAAAGGCAGAGTTTAGAGATGTGAAAGGAGCTGTAGGTATTAGAGGAGGTAGGGCGTGGGAATTTTTTGGGAACGACTCAAAGGTCTTGAATGAGTTGAAGGGCATGAGTGAACAATGTGAGCTGTGATAAACATTTCATAAGAGGAACCTGCTGCAATAACTGCAGTTACAGGAAAATATGTAAGTTTTCATTTTTTAATATCTCAGAAAATATTGAAATTGGAGTTTGTCTTCAGACTTTGTTAAATGCTGTTAACTTGTAAAAATGTCTAAACTGGGGATTAGTCCTCTTGTTTTGAATAAGATCAGGTGCGTTTCTTGCTTTGATCTTTCTTCTTTTACTCAAATATTCTTTGCTTGTATTTTTTCTTTTTCAGAACAAATTTGCTTTCTTCAGTATATTCTTTGCCTGTTTTTGTTCTACTTTTCTTTCTGTTTTTGCCAATTACCTGATTGTTTTCTCTCTGTCTCTCTTTTGTGTCTCTCTCTCTCTCTCTCTCTCTCTCTCTCTCTCTCTCTCTCTCTCTCTCTCTCTCTCTCTCTCTCTCTCTCTCTCTCTCTCTCTCTCTATTTCTCTCTCTCATAATATTTGGCACATCTCCTAATCTATCTATGTCTCTCTCTCTCTCTCTCTCTCTCTCTCTCTCTCTCTCTCTCTCTCTCTCTCTCTCTCTCTCTCTCTCTCTCTCTCTCTCTTCTTCTGTGGCGCCCAACATTCCTGCGCTTTGCTTCTCTCTCTCCTTTTACAGACAGCACCAGGCAGACAGTTTTTGGTGAGTAGCAGCAGTGTGGCCAAAGAATGTGGCTTTTGGAGGTGCTAGCACTTTAAATCATTGTGATGCTTAGTCATTTTGGGGAGACAAAGTCATAAGGAGGGAGGGTTGGAAGAAACAACTGCTGGCTGGAAATTTGAGAATAAATTGGATCGATCCGTTAAATCCGCTAGCGTGATAAGACTAATCCACAAACAAAAAAAAAGTTTTTATACAATTATTTTTAAGTTTGTTATTCTCTTCAGATGTTTATTATTTTTGTTCAGAAAGAACATTGGTGCAGAATTTTTTTTTAAAAATACCTTTTTTTTATTGTAATGAATGGAGAATAATTCTCTTGACTCTCTCCCCCCTCATTGTCACTCTTTATTCTCTGTCTTATCATGGGAAAAGTAAAGTTCTTCTTTTATTTTGAAGTTGTTACTCAAAGATGACTATCTCTTGTTTTTGTGAGCTGCTATCATATCTCCATATTAATGGAAAAAATTGTTATTGTTGCTATTGCCAGAAAAATCTTTTTTCTTTTCAAAGCTTTAAAAGCTCAAATGATTAAAAAGTAGTTAAAAGTTTGTAAAGGGTCAAAAAAATAATAATCTTAAAGGAAAAACACTTGCATTTCTAAACCAGATGTGTTGGAATGTGCAGTTTCTTCTTAAGGCATTTTCTATATATTGAATGAGACTGCTGTGAAGCTAACAGGAATTGATATGGACATTGTGTGTAAACTGAAGTGTTTCTCTTCAGTCCAGAGAGTGTGAATAGAGACTTGCCAGTTCTGAGGCATTTAGAGTAAGTATACTGCCGCTCTTTATGTTTGCAGGCTCTCTTTCTGCATATATCAGCATGCGGCCAGGTGTTTGGGGACTAATTCGGCTGCTATGCTCAGAAACTGAGGCTGTGTGGGTTTGTGTGCTGTATGTGAAATGTTAAACTTGAATTTGTCTTTTTAAATTAATTTTAAATTTCATGTGGTGTCATTTAAGTTTGTCACCATAATAGAATCCTTAATATTACAAGTTTCAATGCAGTGGAATTGGGTTTAAAAATTATATTCTTGTATAATTTGCTGCCTTTGTCAGCAAGTTTTAAGACAAACAAAAAGATGTCATGAGTATGTCATTCATGTAAAGCGTTTCATTCTTTTACACATGCCTCGGTGTAACTGAGCTTTTACCACAACTCTTCTGATGGATCACTGTGGGGAGAGTTAATGCTTGACTCTAAGTTAATCAAACCTGATCGGCTTTGTGGTAATTGAAACAAGAACGAATCATGCAGTGTTTTCTACATTATCTACAGGGAAATATAGTGGTGGCTTGTGGTTTTGGGGTTGTAAGGGCCAAGCGGCTTTAGTGGTGGTGGTGGTCTTTGTCAGACACTGGGCAGTTCTTCTGTGGTGGGATGCTATAGATTTGTAAAATGTATGTATTTATTATGCAACATTGCCTTTCAGTGTCTTTTGTTTTTGTGTATTGAATATGTCTGATCTAATGTCTCTCTGAAATATAACTGCACATTATCAGGAAAGTGTGTATTAACCTTTGAAATAATCTCTTTTTTTGTTGTGTTTATTGTACTAAATGGAAGAAAAGTGTGGATAAACCAAAAGGGGTTCAGTCCATAAGGCTTAAATTTAGTGTAGGGGAGCGCAGGGCACAACCTAACACGGGGTTAAATGTAACGCGGACCTTTTACATTGTTAGTCAGGATCAAGCAGATTGTGTTTCCGCTCTTTCTCTCCTGCTGCCAGAAGATGCTCTCCCGCGAATTTGTGGAAAGTTTTGATAAGATTTCGTGAAGATACTGGACAAAGAGTGTTTTGACACCATGCAAGTAAATTTTTCATCATAGGTTTTTTTCGGTTTCTGAGTGTGGTGTGTACGTCACCAAATCTAACTTTATCTGACATTAATCACTGTCTTGTTGGCTAAAACATAGCACCGTTTTGAAACATGTCAGCAACTCCTAGCAACTGTTAGCTAGGCTTAAAATATTTTTTACACAGCGGGGTTAGTTGTAGCACAGTGTTACAACTAAGCCGCCAAGTGTACAATGATAATCAAATGAAAACGGGAGCCACACAACGTTTCAGGTTTGAGTATTTATTTATATATTTAACTTTGTTGGACTATCGCAAACAATGTTGGAATTATTATTTTTTTTAGTTTACTATGCATTGATCACTTGTTTAGCCTGTTTTTAATGCAATAAACCATTTAAATTTTTATTTTAAGCTCGTTTTTATTATTTTTACTGTTATTATTAATAATAATTTTACATGCATCTGCCAGACACAAATGTAATTCAATTGCAATTACAATATTTGATGATTTTATTTATTTATTTATTTATTTATTGCAAAACTGTGCAGCCCTTTCCTATATCTCTATCCATGATATTGATCCATAACAGAATGATGATTGGATTAGGGATGGATGTATGGATATCTATCTATACAGATGCACAAACAATATCAAACTATACAGATACAATAGTACTGAATGATGTGTGTTTCACACAAGTGTTACAACTAACCCCTCTGTCTGTTACAATTAACCCCGCATATGGGGTAAGTTGTAACATTTAGACTTCTGTCACTTTCAGTGCAACTGTACGGAAATGGTAGGTCCTAGAAAAAAACTAAGTGTTCATTTGTAGCAGAGATGTGTATGTTGCTTGTGTAAAAAGGAAGATGAATCTAACTTAAATATTTTTTTAATAATTGAGCCAAAACCAAAATGTGTTAGGTTGTGCCCCGCTCTCCCCTATGCCTTATAATTTGAACTAGTTTACCATTTCACTGTATTCTGCAAGCACTCATTTCAGAGCAGGTCTACTATATAACTTATCCTCAGAATCAGAACATTTATTGCACCCAACCCTCCATTTATAGTTCAGTAAATGAGTGCTTCTTCTCCGATGGGTTTATAGAGACAAGTTCTTGCGTTCTCTGGCTGTGTCCCAGTGGGAGAAGAAAAAGAAGTCATTTGGCGTACATGAGAAACCTTCTCTAAGGGAGAGTGTGGCGTCTACAGAAGCGGAGACGTCTACTGAAGCCGAGCAGCCGGTCTCCAGCTCAGACACCACAGGTGCTGATTCCTTACATTGTCATATAATAATGTTCTCCTTTTCAAATATGTATCCAGATTTCTTTCTTTTGAACCTGCTGCGTTCTATCCCCCCACTTCTCTTTTTGTCCTGTTACGCTCCTTCTCTTCCTCGGCTAGTCTTTCTTTAAATCGTCAAGGTTCCAGTCATTATTCAACGTCTTTATCTCTCTGCTTTCCCCCTGATCAGTGAAGCTTTACTAAACCCGAATGCATATGAGAGTGTGTGAGAGTATATGTGGTCATTTATTAGTCTGTTTGCTTGTGTGAACTGTTTCTCGAGCTAGTCTACACTCTGTATGTCAACTCCTCGAGGTTTTTACACATACTGTTAATTGCCAAGTCTGGAATGTGCTCTGATTGGTCTAGAGCAAGTTTGCCATGATTATGTAATGTGTCCTGCTGAGATGCATACCTTTTTAGCAGCATTCCAACTGTGATGGTTTGGCTGCTTATTGAAACTGCACACTTTTTAATTACTTTTAATTTTGTCATCTGGTTTTTGTCAAGCATAGATAGGAAGTTGCTCAACTTGATTGATGCTGTATGGTTGAGATGAGATATATATATATATATATATATATATATATATATATATATATATATATATATATATATATATATTATAAAAAAAATATATATACTTCCTCTGGAATCATAGGTCTTGCAGGGTTGAAAGTTTCTAATTTCAGATGATTTTTTGTTATGGGAGCAGAAATTATAGTTGGACAACACGTATGTAACCACTAGTCCACATCACTGCTTCATTTGTCTTTCATCAACAGTAAAACAAACAAAAAAACTTATATATATATATATATATATATATAAATTGTTATATGCAGGTGAGGCAAATATCTTGTGAGAGATTTAAAGGGATGGTTCACCCAAAAATGAAAATTGTCATGTACTCACCCTCATGTTGTTTTAAACATGTATGACTTCCTTTCTTCCATGTAACACAAAATATGTTCTGAAGAATGTTGTAGTGGTCATTGGCTTCCAAAAACACTGAAACATTTCTCAAAATCTGTTCTTTTGTGTTCCACAGAAGAAAGTCAAACAGGTTTGGTTTCTTTGTGACATAGATTTTTTTTTTTTTTTTTAATATGTGTATGCGTGTGTGTCTTGCAGGATATATTAGTGGTCCAGAGTCTCAGGGGGTAAACTTGACCAGGCACACCCTGGAGCAGCAAGAGGACACAACGACAGCCCACAATGAAGCAGGCAAGAGATTTATTCCCACCACCACCCTCCATCTCTGTAAGCCCAAGACATGATGTTAATCCTCAACATCCCAGGAGTCACTCTTAAACATGAGCTCAGTTGTATTTTCAAGCAACTAACTACAGTAGACATAGCTTTTTGAGACTCATTGTGTACAATTAATTTAACTTTTTTCCTCAACTTGGCATTTATTGACCCGTAGATTTCTTTAACTAGCTTCCTGCTCAATAAAATTCTCACACACAGAGCAATAGTCAGCCTATTACTTCTGTGTGAGGGCTTCTTTGGGAAGTCAAGAGCTTCATTTCAAACAAAAATTTGAGAGCGATTCCATCTCTTCCTCTAGTGGCCGTGATCCAAATGAGACGGCCACTAACGGGCCTTTCGTCCAGGGAGAGTGAATTAGCTGAAGCAGAGGGCAGATATAAACTATTTAGATTTCGAGATGGGAATCTCCCCTGACCAGTTTCCGTATTGCTTACTGAGGATTTAGGCAGTTAGCACTGATGGTTACAGTGCTGTTAGAGCTGAGAAGAGTAACTGCTGTTAGTGTGCACTGGGTTACTGAAGCAGAGGATGGTAGCGTGTGGGAACAACATGATCTGTGCTTGCACTGGGCATTTTGAAGGTAGGATGTCTCTGTAGCATGCTGCTATTGTACTTCATACTGTATATGGATCTGGAATGAAGATTACTGCTTGATTTTAAATCCTAAATTCTAATGTGAAGTGTTATTTTTTTATATATATTATCAGGAAACATTCACAATCTTTTTTCCCCCCAACACTATGCATGTAGTTGGCAAAACTCACGAGACTCTCAACGGATGCTGATATATAATATTCGTAAATCTTTTTTTATATTGGCCGGTAAGCCATATTGTGCATCGCTAATATTTTCCCTTCAGCACTGAATGATTTGTTCATGTTCCTCTAGAGGGTGGTTTGCAGCGTCAGGGCAGTACAGCGGAACAGCACAGCACCCTCTCTAATGACAGGAAGTTCATGTTGGACATGCTCTACTCCAAAAACAACATCTCCTCTGGAGGTCTAAAAAGTCCAAGTCTGGAAAGTGCACTTGAGGATCATGGGATCACCAGTATGGCCGGACGGCTCTCCAGACTGCAGTCGTGCTCTTCTCAGCCCACAGAGGACACGTCCAGACAGGCAGAGCTGGAGAGCCTCGGAGGTACTGCTCAGGCCGCTCGCGCCAAGCTAGCAAAGGAACAAATGCTCAAGAAGCTGTGTCCACAGTACAGTATCGAAGCAGAGACTCATTCACAGAGTTTGGAGAAGACGATGATGACACCATTGTCCAGGGGTAATCAGGATGCCTGGGAGAAGCTGCAGCCCAGTTCCAGACCTCTGCGGATTAAAGATCTTGACTTCTCTGATCTGATGGAGGAGGAGGATATTGATGTGCTGGATATAGACACTTTTGACACCGCTTTGCCTAACGGAGTACTGCTGCCACCCCCTCCTCCAGTGCCAGGACAGGGTTCTGCCCCACCACCACCACCTCCCCCCCCTCTTCCTCCTGGATGTGCTACTCTGGCTCCACTTCCTCCCCCTCCTCCTGGAGGTTTGAGTGTGCCCCCTCCTCCTCCTCCTCCTCCTCCTCCTGGAGGTTTGAGTCTGCCCCCTCCTCCTCCAGGACTCTTTCCTCCATCCCCGTCTCAGGTGATTGATCCGGCTTTTCAAAAGAAACGGAAAACGGTCAAGCTGTTTTGGAAGGAGCTTAAGCAGCCCGACAGCCCCAGGAAGTGCAAGTTCGGACGGGGCACAGTGTGGGCTTCGCTTGATAAGGTTGCAGTTGATACAGCTAAGCTGGAGCACCTGTTTGAGTCCAAGGGCAAGGAACTTCCAGTAGCAAAGGTGCGATAGGCGAACCCATTTAATTTTTTTGAGATTGGTGTTTTATTCATTTATTTCCCTTTTTTTTTTTTTACAAATTTGTATACAAATTGTAATCTTATACAGCAAAGGTACTATATACAGTGTTATGGATCTTACACATACAGATCAAGAAATACAAATAGAGCATATGTAACTTGAAAAACAAAAGTTATGCCAAACAACCCAAACTGGCAAACCTGTTTATGAATAAACCCTTTTCGGGTTTACACAAAAATAACAATTTCTTAATGTACTAAAGCTATTTAAACTCTTTTAAATTAATTATTAAAGCTGTTGTATTACCCAGAGATCAATGGTTACCATTGAATGTATAGATGAGTTAATGTTAAAGTTACAGCTTTAGTCTTTTTTTTAGTCAGTGTGAGTGCAATGCTATAAATGATTTAGGTTTGTTTCTGTAAATTGCATTTATTTCTCCATTTCATACAGAAATGTGCTGAGGCCAAGAAAGCAGCAATTTCAGTGCTTGATCCTAAGAGAAGCAATGCCATCAACATCGGCATGACTGTTTTGCCTGCTGTACATGTCATTAAGAGTGCCATCCTCACCTTTGATGAGTTTGCCATCAGTAAAGAGGGCATTGAGGTAATGTACCACTAGCATCCAACAGGGGGCAGTAGTAGTTCACGCATTTAACATTCATTTTTTTCTGTATTGAGAACAAATATCAGTAAGTCTTTTTGTACATTTTCTTTTTCCCTCTGCCTGTAGAAAATCCTGACCATGACTCCGACAGATGAAGAGAAACAGAAGATTCAGGAGGCACAGCTGGCCAACCCTGACGTACCGCTGGGTACAGCAGAGCAGTTCCTGCTCACTCTGTCCTCCATCAGTGGCCTTTCAGCCAGATTACAGCTTTGGGCCTTTAAACTGAATTATGAGACCCTGGAGAAGGTCAGAACTTTTTCCTAATTTTGTACTAAATTTTTTATTAAGAATGAAAATCCTGTTTGCTCCAATAGCTTGATCGTAATAAAATGATTATTCAGCTAAGCAGTTACTACTGTATCCTAGACTAGTATTAATCTAGGTTATAACACACCATGCATAGGTGATCATGTGGAAAACTTTTGAGTCTGTAAGATTTTTCTTTTTTTTAAGTCTCATACTCACAAAGACTATATTTATTTGAACAAAAATAAGTACAAACAGTAATGTTGTGAAAAATGATTACAATTTAAAATAACCATTTTCTATTTTCATATATTTTTAAATGTAATTCATTCATGTGATGCAAAGCTGAATTTTCTTCAGTGTTGCATGATCCTTCAGAAATCATTCTAATATGCTGATTTGCTCCAGAAACATTTATTATTATTATTATTATTATTATTATCATCATCAGTGTTGAAAACAGCTTAATATTTTTGTGGAAATCTGCAGGATTCTTTGTTGAATATAAAGTTCAAAAGAACAGCATTTATTTGACATGGAAATCTTTTGTAACATTATAAAACTATCACTTTTTTTAATCAAATGAATGCATTTTTGCTGAATAAAAGTATGTCTTTAAAAAAAATCTTACTGACCCCAAATTTTCAAAGGTAGTATATATTTCTGAGTATATATATATATATATATATATATATATATATATATATATATATATATATATATATATATATATATATATGATAGTTCCTACTTTAAAGATTGGACGAGCTGCATTTGAAGCAGTTGTAAAATGCTGTTAAACACATTTGATGCTGCGTTGCTTGGTAAACTTAAAGATCTGCAGTTAATTAGTTATATTATTAGTTGAAGTATTGTTTATACCTATTATTATGATTAATAATTATAACTATCTATAGAACACTCTTTCGTCATATTGCTGGTATGACCATCCTGAGATTCTATTTATTGTTTTGACTTTCTTTATCCAATTTCAGACTTATTCAGTCATTTTCCAGTATTGCATTCTGACTGGTTGTTGAAAGAGACATTAATGGAATTTAGTAATTTAGGCTTTTTAAATTCAGTTACGTTGACCTTGATTGGTAATGAATGTAGTGTGTTACCAATGAGACATTCATTTCCAAACATTCTTTCTCAGTCTGTCTCTTATTTTATCCCTCACACATGAATGTTGCAGGAGATTGCAGAACCTCTTTTTGACCTCAAACTGGGTATGGAACAACTTGCCAAGAACAAAACCTTCAAGCATATCCTCGCAACACTACTGGCCATTGGCAACTTCCTCAATAGCTCCCATGTAAGTGTTCCATCTCCTCCGCAGTCCAGGAGCAGAGTTACATTTAAAGCACTTGTACTAAGGGCAGGTGAACTGGTCTGAAGCTTGATGGTCACATGTGATTAGTCAGAGCAGCCCTGTGATGATTCCTTAATCCTTTGCTGTTGCCTGTGGGAGATAAGATATGATTATGACCCTGCATGACACATTTTCTATGCTGTAGTATGTGACGACCTCTTGAACTCTGCAAACATATGTGTATAGTATTTAGGCTATACTACAATGCGTAGAACCAGGGCAGTCAAAATATATTTTCGATTTTACGGAATAGTTTACCCTCAAATTTGAAACTTCTTTCATCAATTCAGACTCCTTTAAAGGTACCATGAAATCAAAATGGACAAATCTTATTTTTTTAATAGAATATTGCAGTATATATTTTAAATGATGTATCGGTGCACATATTTTTTTTAATTCATGTCCCCTCATAATCTTTAATAAAAAGTAACTTCCCCTCCCATTTGCAGCAATATTTGTTCTCTGATGAAGTTAACTGGTGTGAGAGCGGGACAACCTGTCACTCATATGAGATCACAGCAAACCACAACGATCCAATCAATTCCCGATGGACAAAATCAAGTCCAGCCTTGAATTTTTTTTTCCTCGTTCAATGAGCTGTTTCACTTGGATATACATCCAAGTATAGAAGAAAATAAAAAAAATGTTATGCTACACTAAGAATAAAAGGCTTTCTGAACATCTCACATAATTGAAAATGTGGGAACACTTTTCTTTCGTGAATCATTCATAAAATATGTCATAGGTTTTAATGAGATCTTTACAGCACTACCACTTCTTTATCTTGATGTCTGTTACAGTGTCATGTTCAAAACAAATCTTGACGGTTAGAAGTTAATAACTGTTCAGAACATGATGTCCTTTAATTTGTGCCACTCTATTTAATGAGTAGACATCTTAATATGCTTTTCCTCACAAATTGCCAACAAAGCCAATGTAGTAGTTCACTGAACATCACATGACTTTACTAGCACTTCTCATCTCTCTTGCAGGCTAAGGGCTTTGAGCTCAGTTATTTGGAGAAGGTAACTGAGGTAAAGGACACAGTACACAGGCAGTCTCTGCTTCATCATACTTGCAATTTTGTGGTGGAAAATTACCCAGATACGACAGACCTTTACTCAGAGATCCCGGCTATTACACGATCTGCTAAAGTATGTGCCTCAGACTATTCTTTATATGCATTTTTTATGTGATTTCTTTGTCCGGTTTGTTTTCAATCTTCATTACATTATTATGCTTTATATTATTAATGTGTACAACCCCTTTTAAGCTTTTATAGTAGTTGTTTTTTTCTTGTAAAGGTTTTATTTCTGTGCACGTGAGTTTCTTTTCTTTTTCTCCCATTAAAGGTGGCTATCCAAAGAACCCTTTAGCTTTCATTGTCATAATTTATCATTCCCTCCTTTCCTTTCCCACAGGTAGAGTTTGAGCAGTTGTCTGAAAACCTGATTCAGTTGGAGAGAAAATGCAAAGCTTCCTGGGACAACCTGAAAGTAGTGGCCAAACATGAAACGAAACCTAACTTGAAAAACAAAATGTCAGAATTCCTGAAAGACTGTACTGAAAGGATCATCATCCTAAAAGTAGTGCACAGACGCATTATTAACAGGTAACACACACACAAAAAAACTACTCATTTTAACCGCGTCCCTGTAAGTTGACGAGCTTGAATGATGACTGTGCCTCACTTTCTAATTAGGATAATAATATTAATAATATAATAATAAACTTTATTTTATATAGCGCCTTTAAAAAGTATCTCAAAGCGCTTCACAAGAACATAATATAACAAACAATTAAACAATGCATTACTGACAGAAAAACGTAATAAAATACAAAATAAAAACATTATGAAATATAGGATTAATAATAATAATTCAACAATTTTCAACAATTATGTAAAAGCTACCCTAAACAAATAAGTTTTAAGTGATGATTTAAAAACCCTAAGAGTTTCTGCTTGCCTAATCTCAATAGGCAGGGAATTCCAAAGTTTTGGAGCATTCGACGAAAAGGCCGTATCACCCATGGATTTTAGTCGGGTATACGGAACAATTAAAAGGCCAGCTTCCAAAGAACCGAGATCACGTGCTGGTGTGTAGGGTGTTAAAAGTTCAGCTAGATAATGAGGTGTCAGTCCATGCAAGGCCTTATAAGTAAGCATTAAGATTTTAAAATCAACACGGAATCTGACAGGGAGCCAGTGTAAAGATTCAAGTACCGGAGTAATATGATCCCTTGTCCTGTTTCCAGACAGAATTCCAGCGGCAGAATTTTGTACCAGGATGAACTTGAGCATACAATATATTAAGTTCTACTTCCTTCACTTTGCAGGTTTCATTCCTTTCTGCTATACTTGGGCCAGCCCTCATACTCAGTGCGGGACACTAAAGTAACTCAGTTCTGTAAGATCATCAGTGAGTTTGCCCTGGAGTACCGCACAACTCAAGAGAGAGTCCTCACCCAGAAACGCAAACGTGCTGTCCACCGGGAGCGCACCAAAACCCGGGGCAAGATGATCACAGAGGTGTGGAATGAAAGCTCTTGAGAAGAATCATACATTTAAAGCATACTTAGCCTACAGATATCCTTTTGATTCTGTTCTACTATTATTCCATCATGTATAAAGTTTAAACTGTGCGGTCATAGGTTTAAAAATACATTACAGAATCTGTAAAATTTTAGCTAGGATCATAAATATTGCATTTTTTTTTTTTTTTTTAGTACTGCCCTGACTTAGCTATTTTATATGTCGGATGTTTACATATTCCTTATTCTGCGTGTCGTGTTTTTATGGGATAGTTGTTCATGAGATTCCGCATTGATCTTCAGAAAAATATTCCCCGTCCTGCACATTCTTTGATTTTCCAGCATCTTTTGCATAGTTGAATCCTTTACAGTACTATGATTTCAAGATCCATCTTTTCATATTGAGGACAGTTGAGGGACTGTACATAACTATTACAAAAGATGCAAACATTCACCAATGTCAGAGGAAACACGATGCATTAAGAGCAGAGAGGTTCAAACCTTTTTTTAAATACAATGATCAGGGTAAATTGTACTTGCATGTTTCCCAAAAGACAAAATGAGTACCTTATATAACTTTTAAATGGCAGTATTAAATGAAAATATATGATATAAAAAAAAAGAATCATCCTTTCAGTGGATGGAAAAACTTTTTTTTTTTCATTGCTAGAATTCCCAAGACCCAGACAAAATGCTGGTTCACCTCCAAACACTTAGCAGTATAAAGTATAAAGCATTTAGCCAACCCATCTCGACACAGGGCCATGGATAATTTTCTCAGTTGTCCTCCCTCTTACGACGGCCCTTATCGACATTATGCCACAAATGTTGTCAATAGAGCTTAACTGTTGTTGAACCCAGATCATGGCTATTTCATGGCCCTGTCCACAACCCCACTGTATCACCCTCAGTCGTCAAGTAAATTGAGACAAACCATTACCAGTAACTAATTATACTGTCTGAATCTTTTCACAGACAGAGAAGTTTTCTGGAGCAGTTCCACAGCTGTCTCTGGAGGACAGCCTATCCCCAGTTTCTTCAACAATAGAATCAGAGCCAGCCCAAGAGGAGCATGAGAACATGAAAAACCTGCTAATCACCAACGACGACAACAGCAAGATACGCAGGAGCCGTGCTGTACGAAGTAAGAGACCACAACGTAGCATATCCAGGAAATAGGTTTGAGTTAGCTGTTTAGACCAGTGACAGTCCTGCTGTTGCCCAACCTTACTGTGAAATTTAGTTACATCCCTCCTCTAACACACCTGATTTAGAAATGTTCATTAGCTGATCACCAGAAGCACAACCGAGGACTGAGTTTCAATCACAATAAGTTGCACTTATACACAGATGTGTATAAGTTAGTTTTAGTTGCACAACACAGATGATGCTCTGTGTCTTAACATTGTTGTTTTGTTTATAACTAAAATTTTTATTTTTTTATTTTTTTACTACTACAATGATTTGTTAAGTCCAGCCCAGACTAAAAGACGATTTGGTTTAATTAATTAATTTGATGTTATAATTATTATTTGTTTATTTATTTGGGGGTCCTTTATAGAGATTCTTACCACTGGTGGTGACACTCCTCCAATTCCACCAACCCTTCAGTGGAGTGATGAAGGTATAGAGTTTGGTGCATGGATGTGTGCACTAAGATAAAGCACTTGTGCAGCTTTCAATATATGATCAAGCTTTTGTAATTAATGAAAGCATTAAGGTTGGGTCATTTTGATCTCACAGAGGGACCTTATGACTCTGACTGCTCTCCTACTTCACCAGTAGAGAGCCAATCAGCACAGGATCATGATGATGATAATGAAGGTAGAGCTACCGCACAGGCTGCATGGAGTGGGATAGCTCAACTAACAGATTTATTATGGACTAAATAGTAAATAATGATGTCTTTTTGAAGTGATTGTAGAGGGCTAACTGTCAAGACAGACATAAGAAACTTGGATGAATAAGCCATGAATTCCAACTTCACACCCAACTCCGTATTTACCTGAATATCTTTGAACTTTTTACAAATGATTGATTTTCATCAGCTTGCCAAGAAGTAGTACCACTGCCTCACTAATTTTAACGCTTTCCTTGAAGGATCTTGGACCTGTTTCTATTGAAATTAAGCAAAGATTTGATTGATCTGTATATCTGTTCTACTATTTCTACACCGGTTTAGGCAGGGTTAGTGCACCCATGTCTGTAGCCAAAGAGGACAGCGCCAGCTCACAGGATGATGCCACAGATGAGATCATGGATCGTCTGTTTAAGTCTGTCACCCAGAATCCCACAGAGAGGGCGTCTAATCCAAAAACACGGAAACGTTCGCGGCTTAACCGAAAGTCATGTGAGTACATTTTGACTGTCAACGCATTTTTTATTTGTTTTTTTGACCACTGAACTTCATAACCAGTTCTGAAGGTTGTTTTAGCCCTAAACCTGGGGGGATGAGATTAAGGATTTAGTCACTGTTTGCATTCAACACTATCTGTATCCAAAACACAATGTAATCTGGCTTCTACCATTGCTTGGCTTTCAAAAGCCCCTAAATCTCCCTGTCAGATCCATATCGTGCCACCTCTACTTCTGCTTGTACCGGATTGAACTGCTAGACATCTCAGAATTCGAAAACCACAAAGAGCCTTTTGTAGGGCACATTCTTGCAACTATGCTTTTAAAAAAGGAGAGCGAAAGCACACAAACCCTCCAAACCTGAAAAGCCTTTTAGGTTTATTTATATTATTCTGAACTGAAGTCCTTTACGGTATGTCTTAATGTGCAGTCACATTTATAGCTGTTCAGCTAATTTTCACGTCAAAATCCAGTAATTTCAGTAAAAATCCATGTGATCATTTTGCATAAAGGGCGAAAGATTTTTGCACGCCTAACTTCACAACGGTTTCAAGTGAATTTGCTATGTTGACCAAAAGAAAGTCGCTTGGTTTGAAAGTGACTTCTGTGTGAGTGGTGCTTCATACATTGCTACATTATTGACAATAGACAGTGGACCATTTTTTGCGTTTGTTCACACCTTCACAGTTCCAGGTCATTATTTCCAGTCTTTATACATATGCAACTCAATGTCAGACAATCCATATAATGCCACTTGCACGTTTTATTTTACAGTATAACGTAATGTGCATTGTGTGTTGCAGTGCGGAGGACTCTAAAGAGTGGGCTAAGTGTGGATGTGGTGCAGGCCCTTGGCCTCGGCAGTCCTAACGGGAAGGTCTGAAGCTGTAGGCTTTTGGCTGGGGAAAACTCTTGCAAGGCAGACGTGAGGCCATGAGGAGAGCTGTATTCGTGATCGGAAGAACTGCAATAACAAAGGGATCTTCACTGAAGACAGTTTGTGGGATGCCTGCATCTAATTCTGTCTGCCAATCTGAACAATTCAGTGGATGAATCATGTGCTTCCAGTTGAAACTGCATTACTGTACAAATACCTGAAATGTGTGCATGATATCCATTAGACATATTATGATTTGATTGGTACAAACTTTATTTGCATAGTGTTAAATACCAGCCTACGTTTACTGATGAAATGTTAATGTAAAGTGCTAAATATTTTTAGCAGATGGACATATATTTTGTATAGAGACTTTTGCATAGATTGGAGAACAATTTATCAGTCAAAGACATGTATTTAAGGGTTTGAAAGGTTTTAAGTTAAAACTGCATTTTTAAAGACAATTTTTATACTTTTGCCATATCTGTTGTGATGGCTCGACTCAAGGTTAGGATTCTGGAAGCCAGTAACTGAGAACAGTGCAATAGGGTAACTCAAACACACTGGTTTCCTGGGCCCATTAATGAAGCCGGACCCTGGATTAAACTGCACTATTAGTAATGATTGGCCATTTATAAAAACTCCTCAGTCTTGGACAAGGTTTAATTTGTGTCTGGAAAGCTGACCCATGTGCACATGGATAGTGTTCAACTGAATATCCTGACTAGCAAGGAGATCTGATTAGAGGGGACATAAACTAGGTCACATGTTTGTTTATCTTTTATTTATCACAGCGCTTTCTTGATCGGTTTGTGGATTCTACAACACAGTCGTGTATTCTGCTGTATCACATTTCTGTCCTGATAATTATTAATGTGCTCATAGTCGAGAGAAAGGTGGGAGATTTTTTTCAACCATTCTTTCACACTTTCAGTTTTTGACATGTTAGTTTCACCCTTTTAGTTATTCCATTGTTATGGTGGTGTAAAATATGTGCATGGACCACTCTCTTGTTAAAGAGAAATGTTGCGTTAAAAAGCAAAACATTTGATCCAGCCCTTTATTACTGTTAAAAGCACATATTTTAAGGGTTTTCTTGGTATTGCTGTTTTTGCACAGGGGTTTATGCTGTAAGAATTTAGAGTCACTATGAGTCACTCTGTTGTTTTATGTATGACCTTATTACCTGTCTGCATTAGTGCATGTGTTCTTCACTCTGAATGTATCACTATTAGCGTGTTCCCGTCACTACTTTCGACACCTGCACAAATAAAGTTTGTTTGCAAAGAAATTGCAAGTACAGTACTTCTAATATTAGACATTGTATTCTGATTCAGAATTATTTTACAAAGACATGTTGGCCTTGAAACCCAAGACAGTGCTCTGTTTAAAATGAAAATAAATGTTTTATTAGACTTTTTCTGTTTTTATTTGTTAAGTGCCACAGTCAAACCTGATCTGGGGCAGATGTTTTGACCTCCTGGGTGCGAATCTGTCAAATCAATTGACGGCTTCTTTTAGTGATCTATTAATTTGAATATACTGCTTGAATAACTAAATCGACTTTTTGATTATTCTGACATAACTAGCGATTTATTTCATTTATGTCACTTTTCATTGCATGGCACATAAAAATAGGCTGAAAACGCGAGGTTTCGATGCGCACTGTCTGTTTTGATGTGGATGATGAGTTACGGCTCTTTAATAAGAACCTCCTCGTGCACGGACGAATCACGTGTCCCTATACGCCAAGCTGCACCTTCGCGAGTTACCGGCGAGTGGAGTGTGTGATGATGTTGTGAACCGATAACGGGGCGTCCCGTGGAGGGCTTACCATCGCAACAGGAGTGTATAAAAGAAATGAAGATGACACGCCGTTGAACACGCTGAAAAGATGCGGTGCTTGAGTTTGCTTCTGTTCATAAAGGTGGCTAGTGATGCAGCGACTGACCTTTACGTGACAGGAGCGTCGCTCTCGCCCGAGCCGGGGGTAAGCGCCGCACCAGCCGTCACATCCTCAGTCGCCTCCCGCTATACTCCAGCCCAGGAAGAGTACGGGCATCCCGGGATTGCGCTTGCCCGGTCTGCGGAGGAGCCGTCGGCGCCGATCACGGAGGACGGAGAGTCGTCTCACCACCACGGAGGAGGGTACACGATAGTGCAGTGGGAATGGAGCTACGTGCAGACACCTTACATTATAGCCAGCTGGCTTTTGGTGGCCAGTGTGGCAAAAATACGTAAGTTCTGTAATACAAGATGTACGTTTTCGCTTACGACGAGCTTTGTTTTGGATGTTGAAAAGAAGCTTCCGAGGTCACTCTGGCTCTCGGACTCTTACGCGTAAAGTGTAGGAAGTTAATTATGTTAAGGACGTGAATGTGTAGTGCGTTTTATTAAAGTGGGCCTTCGGTGCTGCTGTGTGTGTTAGTCAGATGGCTGTAAAAACGGTGCGTAAAAAGCGCGAGCCACTTGCGCTTCCCTTCCACATCCACTGTCATTAAGTGACAGACGCTGGTGGTTGCCATGGCAATAAAGCCCATACAGTTCCTCTGGGACATTTTCATACAATAATAAAATTGGCTTTTAGCTTCACTGGAGATAAGCAAACAGCATTAAAAAGACAGTAGTGTACGTTACGGTTATTTTTTGTACCTGTAATTTTCGTGACTTTTTGCAATCCGCGAGATATTTCTATGGACCGTGAGCGTGAACTCACCGTTTAGCGGTGAGCTCTGATTGGCTCATCATCTTTCCATCATCATTCTCACGCTTTTGCTGTGGTGGTGGGAAGTTCAATTCATGTCCGCGAATCGGTTCTTTCGAATAGTTTACTACAAAGAACAGGTTCAGGAAAAAAACAGCGTGTTTTGAGCAGCCCTGCTCAAGCGAGGAAATGTGATACGATTAAAGATTCGGTTATACTTGTACGTCACCTGTTATCATGTGGTTTGATTAATAATGCTTTTTATATAGCTATTTTCCCAATTTCAGCTTTTTGCAGGCTTTGTTTTTTATAAACCGAATCATGGCTGCGAAGTCATTTTGAACCTGAATATAATTTGCATTTACAATGCTAAAATTAATTTATAGTTATTGTCCTAAACATTTTGTGTACATTTTAATAAAAAAAAGTGCATGAATAAAACTCTCATAACATCAAGTTGTAATAGTTTCTAGTAGGCTCCCAGACAGCAGTGTCGCCCAGATCCGGCCCACATCTGGTACATGTGGAATCCACACGTAGCCTACGTAGTACACGTAGCCTACTTTTGCTTCGCGTTTCTGTATTTGTTGTGTTGTGAGTGTTTGGAGCACACATGTGTTGTGAAACTGATAAAGATGTTTTCTTAATTTGAATGTGAATATCTATTTGTATGTATTTTCTTCAGTTGCAGCGCGTTGAGCTCTCTCGGCTACCGTACTATTTTATTATTTTGCGCTGTAGCAAAGCAAAAGCTCACAGTGATATTAGTAGGCTACCATACGTACAATCGTCCTCAAAAGTTTACATACCCCCTGTAGAATCTGCAAATTGTTAATTATTTTAACAAAATAATTTGGATTATACAAAATGCATGTTATTTTTTAGTTAGTACTGTCCTGAAAAATATATTTTAAATAAAAGATGTTTACATAAATCCACATGACAAAAAATAGCTGAATTTATAAAAAAATCACCACGTTCAAAGGTTTACATACCCTTGATCTTAATACTTATACTTAATACTTAAACTGTGTCGTTACCTGGATGATCCATGACTGTTCTTGACTTGTCCTGAGCAGTTAAACTGCCCAATTTTCTTCAGAAAAATCCTTCAGATCCTGCAAAATTTTCTGTTTCCCAGCATCTTTTACATAATTGAACCCTTTCCAGCAGTGACTGTATGTATGATTTTGAGTTTGAAGATCAAGGTAAATTGTAGCCTACTTTGTCTTCAGGGAAACATGTAAGTATTTTCTGTTGCTTCCGAAGGGCAGTACTAAATAATAATAAAAAATATATTTAAAATAAAACAAATTTGGACATCCTCATCCTGTTTAAAAGTGCATGCTTAATGCATAATATTTCCTTCTGGAGTATCAGTGAATGTTCAAACCTTTTTTAATAGTTGTGTTTGAGTCCCTTAATTGTCCTCACTGTGAAAACAAATCCTGCTGGAAAACTTTTGAATAGGGTCATTTTTATAAATTAAGCTATTTTTTGTCTTGTGGACTATATGTGACCCTTGACCACAAAACCATGGGTAAAATTTTTTAAATTGAGATATTTCAATATTTGCCCGTGATACAACTATTTGAAAATCTGGAATCTGAGGGTGCAAAAAAATCGAAACATTGAGAAAATCCATTTATGTTCGCGATTGTGCTGCCTTCACTCACAAAAATCAATGTTTTATAAATTTACGGTAGGAAATTTACAAAATATCTTCATGGAACATGATCTTTACTTAATATCCTAATGATTTTTGACATAAAAGAAAAATCTATAATTTTGACCCATAAAATGTATTGTTGGCTATTGCCACAAATATCCGTGCATCTTGTCACTGGTTTTGTGATCACATATATAAAACATTTTTATTTGGTTGAAATAATTAACATTTTGCAGATTCTGCAAGGGGTATGTAAACTTTTGAGCACGACTGTACATTATAAAGATATCTTCAGGAGGACACAAGTGCATTATCAGTTGGGAATGAAAAACATGATATGATGTTGTGCAATAATCAACTCAGATTGATTATTTTAAGAATTAGGATTTATGAGCAAAATGTTTAACAGAGAAACTGGTTGTATGTTTTGTGGTGTAGTTCACGAAAATTCATATATAATACAGTACAAACACAAAATGCCTCCTATATTTGCATGTGTGGGTGTCTCTCAGGCGTCCCTCCAGCTTGTATTTTTGGCCCAAGACATGCAGTTACATCAGATCATTTAGCTCAATCATCTGTTTCTCTATGATTCAATCGCCACGGTAACGCCATAAAAATTAATTTTGAATATTTGTCTTGCATCCGGAGAAAGTAGCATTATCTGAAGCACCTGGGCACGGTTTTCAGCTGACTTAAAGTGCTGAGTACACACAGCCTGAACAGGTGAAGGCAATTACAACATTTCGTTTTGTTCAGGTAAAGTGTTTTAATATTATCCTTAACCTATAGCATCATAGTACTGCCATAACATTGCATCTGTTCAATAGATAGATAGATAGATGCACTATGTTGCAAATAGTATTGGGACACTCCTCCAAATCATTGAATTCAGGTGTTCCAATCACTTCCATGGCCACAGTTGTATAAAATCAAGCACCTAGGCATGCAAACTGCTTCTACAAACATTTGCGAAAGAGTGGGTCACTCTCAGGAGCTCAGTGAATTCAAGCGTGGTACTGTGATAGGTTGCCGCCTGTGCAATAAGTCCAATTGTGAAATTTCCTCACTACTAAATATTCCACAGTCAACTTTTAGTGGTATTATAACAAAGTGGAAGTAATTGGGAACAACAGAAACCCAGCCACGAAGTGGTAGACCATGTAAAATCACAGAGCGGGGTCAGCGTATGTGCGCAGAAGTCGCCAACTTTCTGAAGATTCAATAGCTACAGACCTCCAAACTATCCTTCAGATTAGCTCAAGAACAGTGCGTAGAGACATTCATGGAATGGGGTTCCATGGCCGAGCAGCTGCATCCAAGCCTTACATGACCAAGTGGGACGGATGCAGTGGTGTAAAGCACGCCGCCACTGGACTCTAGAGCAGTGAAGACGTGTTCTCTGGAGTGACGAATCACGCTTCTCTGTCTGCCAATCCAATGGACGAGTCTGGGTTTGGCGGTTGTCAGGAGAACGGTACTTGCCTGACTGCATTGTGCCAAGTGTAAAGTTTGGTGTAGGGGGGATTGAGGTGTGTGGTTGTTTTTCAGGGGTTGAGCTTGGTCCCTTAGTTCCAGTGAAAGGAACTCTTAATGCTTTAATGCTTCAGCATACCAAGACATTTTGGACCATTTATTGTTCCCAACTTCCTGTTCCAACATGGCTGCGCACCAGTGCATAAAGCATGGTTCATAAAGATATGGATGAGTGAGTTTGGTGTGGAGGAACTTGACTGGTCTGCACAGAGTCCTGACCTCAAGGAGATAGAATACCTTTGAGATGAATTAGAGCAGAGACTGTGAGCCTGGCGTTCACATCCAACATCAGTGCCTGACCTCACAAATGTGCTTCTAGAAAAATTGTCAAAAATGCCCATAAACACACTCCTAAACCTTGTGGAAAGCCTTCCCAGAAGAATTGAAGCCTAAACCCTATGGATCAGGAATGGAAAAACTTTTGGCAATATAGTGTAGATAGAGATAGGAGGACTAACTGACAGTTGTGTTAATATGAAAAAATTGACACTGCCCATTAGTTCAGCTACTGACAAAATAAAGAAAAAAAGAAATTCATATGCTTATGTAGCAATGATTATGACCTGCCCTGTCACTTTAACACTCTCATTTACCAGAGGATTGCATTCAGAGTACACTCTTCTCAAACATCTTAACTCGCTGAGTTTGAGTCATGGGAGTGATACAAAGCAACGTCTCATTCTATACCACACACACTTAAGTTAATGATCAACCTGTATTGATAAAGATAATCATAATGGGATGGCAATCCACTCTATGTTCGTAATTAACTGTCCCAAGTTCTGTCTCTGAAAATGAAGGGTGTTGGAATAATTGGATTTAATAATCTTTCATTATGGCTGTAATTATATGTGGACTTGTTGTAAAGCTTAAGGCAAGTAATAATTTAAAAGCAGGAGAGCTTGTTATAGAAATGATTCACACATAAGGTCTTCTCTATTATGAGGTTGGAGTGGCACACAGGTATCGCTATGCATGAATGGAATTAATCTCTAGCACTCATTAAAACATATTTTTATGTGTGTGTATATAGGCATATGCATCAGAATATATATCTTTTTATTTTTTTTGTTATTTAGTGTTTGTTTGTGTGTGTGTACACATGCATGTGTTTGTGCAGATGTCTAGTATATGCTTTTTTGGGTGTATGTCAGTGTTTTTCTGTCCTTGTGTGAATGACTCATGGTGAGCGGTGATTGTTATGCTTCTTGGTTTTCCTTCCTCCACAAAATTAATCTGATCATGGAAACTAGATCATGCCATTAGAATCTCTCATTATGCCATAAGGTTTTGTGATTTCACACAATTCATGAGGAATGCTTTTATAAATGGAGGCCAGTCTGTGCCTTGATGAAGTTTTTTTAATTAGCCTTATTAATCAACATAATTTTCACTAATATATAATCCCCATCGAAACATCTTATGATCTATCAAGTCTATCTGAGCAATGGGTTATTGTGGTGTGATTGTTCCTCGTCTTAAAATGCTTTGTACAGTCATTTGATATGTCTGACTTGTGAATGGACACTGGTCATACTGTATTTCCCAGTGGAAATATTGTGATGAATTCTAGCAGGTGCTCCATTAAACCACAGTAAAGTCCTGCATTGCATTGGTGAATTAAGTATGCAGTCATCTTGTTCAGTTATTGGCCATTTGTGTATTTAATACTCCTTTCTTAAAGCTGCCGTATGGGATGATGTTTTACTGTGACTCAGTATTTGTCACTGGGAGTCATTGTACGTTAGAATGGTGTTGTGTAACATTTCATCTGAAACCATGGTATGGAATTACAGCACTTGCAACTTATAAACTACTCTTTAAATGAGGTTAGTTGGCTACCATGGACCATGAAGCTACATATGCTCCCTATGCATTGTTTAGTTTGTTTTATTCTATGCATTTGGTTGTCTGGCACGTGCATCTTACTGCAATTAACTCAATAAAGGTTCAAGTTAAATTTCATAAACCCATAGTGAAATTACAATGAAGAACATTTTCTATGTTTGCATTCACACTTTTTTATGATAGTGCATGACAAGATCATATCTCTCAATTCATGTTAACCTTTTTTCTCTCTGTTGTCTCTTTTCTCTGTTCTGCAATCTTCAGTATTCCACTTCTCTCAGCGTTTTACCACAGCAGTCCCAGAGAGCTGTATGCTGATTCTGCTGGGTCTGGTTCTGGGTGGAGTGGTTCTTATCGCCAGCAAAAAGCAGCCGTACCAACTGGACCCAGGGCTATTTTTCCTCTTCCTTTTGCCAACTATAGTGGGGGATGCTGGGTATTTCATGCCAGCACGGCTCTTCTTCGACAACCTGGGTGCCATTTTGATGTACGCTGTAGTAGGCACATTGTGGAATGCCTTCTGCACTGGATTCTGTCTATACGGAGTCAAGATGGCAGGGGCCATAGGTGAGTAAACATAGGAGTGTGTCAGTCTATTAAAACAATAAACCTTGATGATCCTTCAATAAAACAAGCACTGTTGAGGAGACAAATTAAAATATGAAATATCATGTGAGTTGATCATGGTTTTAGCTTCTTAATGTTGAGAACCACTGCTTTTAGTAAAGCAATGAGCCATTTGAGGCCTTGTGTTACTGTGATTTTCATTTTCATTCCTTAATGCTTTCATATAATATATTGACGAGTGCAATATTATAAAAGACAGAAATATTCAATAAACAATTACATGTATTTTTATCACTAAAAACCTTTTTGCCAAGTTATTTAGTTCATTCTGTAAGCCTTAATACAGGTTATGCTGTATAAATATTGCATTGACTCATTAATTATTCATTTGTATATTGTTTATGCATAGTGTTTATATATATTATAATTTATATCTATTTATATCTATTATAATGTATGTATTTTATAATTAACATACAAGTTTTTGTTTATATGATATGTATGGGTATATACACACATTTTATAGATCCGATTAATCGATTTGACAGCACTTATAAATAAAATCAGCTTTTTTACGACTGCTACTAGCATGACTTGTCTAATCACATTCAATATTCTTAACTATTTATTTTATTTTTATTTTGGGGGAGTCATCGCTGCCTAAAAATTGTTAGTATTGCATAGGACTTAGATGTGGTGTAAAGTTTGTTTTAGACCCAAGAAAGGGTAGGGCACTTTCATCCAAGACAACATGTAGTACACTTATCACAGGGAAAATCCCAGTGGAGCATCCTTGGTTAAAGAGCCTGGCTCAAGTGCACAAGGCAGCTTATGAATCGACCATTGCAAGATTTGAATTACCATTCCAGATATTTAACCACTGTCTGTACCTCACCACTAGGGCTACATGTGATATGATCAATTTGATTGTATTTATTGACTGCAGCTTGTTTGCGTGTCTGTTTGCAGATGAAAAAGTAGATGCAGGTTTGATGGAGTTCTTGTTGTTTGGAGCTCTGATCTCGGCTGTGGATCCGGTAGCAGTGATCGCTGTTTTTGAAGAAGTCCATGTGAATGAGACACTCTTCATCATTGTCTTTGGCGAGTCACTGCTCAATGATGCTGTCACTGTGGTGAGTCCGGACTTTGTTAATCATCAAAATTAATCGTTTTTACTATTTAAAGGCATAGCTCACCCAAAAATGAAAATTCTGTCAGTAATTACTCACCCTCATGTTGTTCCAACCCCGTAAGACTTTCGTCTCTCTTCGGAACACAAATTAAGATATTTTTGATGAAATCTGAGAGCTGGCTCACTCTTTCATAGGCTGCTAGGTAATTACATCTGCCGGCATCATGTAGTGCTGACATGATTATGTTATAAGACATACCCAAAAGTCATTTACCTGCTCTGGAGAAGCAAATCGATAGTAAATGACTTAGGCTAAGGCATTGCCACTGAATTATCCAAACCATTTCCCTTTTTCCCCTCGTATTTTTATATAACTATACTCTAGGGTCAAACAGCTTCTGGTTAGAAATCAGCTAGCTGATTTAGTGTTAATTGTTTATACTACAAAATGTTGTTGGGATTAGATCTAATCCTCAGAAATTTCAATTTCATGCTTGAGCAAAGTTTGGTTTGGGTTGACTTGACTGTATGTTCACTGGTATAGCAGGTCAGTCCGATTAATTTGTAGATGTGTGACTTGTAGACCCATGTTTAGAAGATCACGCCCAATGACCAACCATCACTAATACATTCCCTACCTACTTCTACACATTCTCTCACCCTACAACATTTCAACATTTCCAACATTATTCAACATACATCTGTGAAAGCATGGACATGGCCATCTATGCCATAATGTCATTCATCAGATTATTCCTCAGGTTTAGATTCAAATTCACTTTTGATTTTGAGGCTTTAGCAGTGTCAGAGCAGGAATAGTGTTCAGGTGCAGTTTTCATATGCTAATTAGGTTACAGTTTTTTTTCACCCAGAAAGTTATTGTAATACATTACACACAAAAAAAGTAGTAATTTTTTAAAGGCATAGGCCACTTTCTATGTTCTCTCTGTATTTTTCCAAGACAATATTCAAAGATCCTCCTAACTTAGCTGATTTGTGTGTACATCTGTTGTAATATAAATAAACAAGCATTACAAAAACATTTTTTTTTTGCATTTTAATTACGATTGTTAATATACCTACTTAAAAAAAAAAGACATATTGGTGCCCCCTGGAAGTTTGCTGAGGCTCCTAGTGGGTCCCGTCCCCTGGTCTAAAAATGTTTACATTCTGCATGTGTACATATTATTTTTAATTCAATTTGCCCTAGGCATGTTAAAATAAATAACTTTTTAAGCTCATTTAAGCTCAATCATTTGTCGTTTGTTCTCTTTATGTTACAAGCTTTTTGAGCCAGGTTGTTACAAGAGTTTTAGCTTAAATCTCCTTTCTATGCATCAGATTAGGTGTAAAGTTACCACAGTCACATTCTAGGGATTCTGAACTCTTGAGAAGGTTCCCACCAGGCTTCAGTGTAGAAGTGGCTGCAGATTATAGTGTGATTGTGTGTGTGTGTGTGTGTGTGTGTGTGTGTGTGTGTGTGTGTGTGTGTGTGTGTGTGTGTGTGTGTGTGTGTGTGTGTGTGTGTGTGTGTGTGTGTGTGTGTGTGTGTGTGTGTGTGTGTGTGTGTGTGTGTGTACTGGAAGATCAGGGTCGGGTTCTTCAGAGTAAGACTGTGATCACCCTCTGAATACATACCGATAAATGTGGTCATGACACTGATCGAGTTGAGAGCCACTATCCCAATCTGTCTGAAATGCAGTGGAAACCGCTCAAACCAGCATGCACTTAACGTCTAGAGCTTGTTACTGAAGATCCTCCTTTGACTAATCTATTGTTATTTAGACGCTTGTTGTTATTGATAGGCACTGAATAGCAGACTGAACAAAAGTCTTATCAACCAATAAGTAGAATTGCTCATAGTGAACTGGGGGAAGCCTCTTCTTTTTGCATTTATTATCAAAGCTACTGGATAACATTGTTCATTTAGTTATGTTCATAGTGAAATGTAAGGCTCAGTCTCTTGTGCTACAGGTCTAATGGCCATATCGTAAGACAGGTTCATTATTCAAGCCATAATGTAGCCATTATTCAAGTTGATGTACACAATAGGAAATCTACTATTGATATTATGGGGAACAATTGGAGATGCATTTTCATTCTGTCCAAGCTCTTTCGCCATAGCTTTAAATGTAATTTTTAACTCACTTTGAATACATTAACACTTTTTAGGATGCATTAAATTGATCAAAAGTACTTTAAACTTTCTATTCATCAAAGAATCCTGAAGAAAAATGTATCACAGTTCCCACAAAATTATTAAGCAGCACAACTGCTTTCATTAGTGATAATAATAAGAAATAAGGAATGTTTTTTGAGCACCAATTCAGAACATGTGACACTGAAGATTGGTGTAATGGCTGCTAAAAATTCAGCTTTGCCATCACAGGAATTAATTGAATTTAAAAAGTATTAAAATACAAACAGTTATTTTTAATCGCAATATTTCACAATGCTACTGTGTTCACTGAATTTTGATCTAATAAATGCAGCCATGGTGATCATTTTAGAAAGAGACTTCTTTCAAAAACGTAAAAATATTCTTGCCGACCCCAAAATTTTGAACTGTCGTGTACTATTCAAAAGTATAGTGTTTTTTATGTTTTAATGTTTATTGTATTTTTATCTTTCAGATTTTTAGTATTGGAGAGATGCATTTATAATTGTCTCAACAGGTCTTATATAAAGTGTACATATCCTTTGTGGAAGTGGGACCAGGGAATGTTTACACCGCAGACTATTTTAAAGGAATTGGTAAGTACAAAAAGGGTCAGTTGTTTCTTTCACACCATAGAGTCGAGTATAATATTTAAATGAGTTAATATTTACATGAAGCATCTTCTTTTTTTAATTTCTGCAATCATTTCAGTCTCCTTCCTCATTGTCAGCATTGGAGGGACTTTGGTTGGTCTCATCTTTGCTGTTATTCTGGCCTTTGTCACTCGTTTTACAAAGAAGGTGCGCATCATAGAGCCACTGTTCATCTTCCTGTTGGTTTACCTGGCCTACCTGACGGCAGAACTCTTCTCTCTGTCCGCCATTCTTTCGTGAGTTTTGCCACTGCCAGCATACTCATCTTAATAATTTGAACTTATTTAAAATTGAGTCTCTGCATATTTGTACACAAACTCGAAATGAATTCAAAAGACAAATAATGTACCAAATTAAATATTAGTGAAATTGTGAAATTCAGAAAGATTGGTGTGAGTATAAGGAATAGAAATATCATTACCATAGTATATAAAATCAGAAATCAATGGAATGTCCTCATCATGATAGAAAAAGAATTGTGTGTTTGTGCAGCTCTGTGACAAACACTGTGGTGGCTGACATTTAAAATGATGAGAAGTTAAATGAAAGGATTAATGCTGAGAGGGGAAATGATTCATGCCTTAAGAGCACTACAGTGAAAAACAGAGAGAAACATATGAGTATAATAGAGAAAGAAGAATGGACACATCAGTGTCAGGGATAAATGATACACAGAATGAGAACTGGTGAGTGGGTGTGTTTGTTTGTGTGAGCTGTGTATCGGTGCACATGACGCTGAAAACATGTCGTTTATGAATATTTCAATTGCCAATTTGAAATATTTTTTCAAACCATGTGTGCAGAGCCGTAAATCTCAGTAGTTTTTGTGGCGGTCATAAATCGCATAATGAGATTATGAGCAGGAATTAGATTATTAACCCATTTTAGTATTGCTTTGCACAGGAATAGAACAGATTTCAAGATGCAGAGTCATGCTTGGATACAAGATGATTTAAGGACTCACATATGAATTAAAGTAAAAATGCCTGTTTGTCTGCTGATTTTGTAAGCCTATACTAATGCAGTACTTGGAGCGCCCCCTTATGGCTCTTCATCACACTTACTGCACAAGGTGGAATGGAGTTAGAAATGTAATGAGCCACAATAGTATTTAAAGATAAAGAGAAAAGGTCACTAAAGATAAAAATGATTCATATAAAAATTATATGAATACAATCTCATCAATATAAATCTGCACTTTTATTTTTTTCTGGTCTGTTCAATGAGTACTGCAAAGTGACTCATGTATAACACAATGAGCAAAGCGTAATTCCTGTCTAAAGATAACTTATGTATATGGAATGTAAATATAGGGATATCTCATATCTCTGTCTAAATATAGACATCAATCCAAAGGTACAAAGGTCAGAAACAATTCATAAGGACAATAACAACCTATCTATTAAACTCTAAACTATTATATTTATGATTTTGAATTTTGCACAATATATATGTTATTGTTGATTCATGACAGGATGACTTTCTGTGGCATTGGCTGCAACAAGTATGTGGAAGCCAATATATCCCAGAAGTCCCGGACCACCGTGAAGTACACCATGAAAACCCTGGCCAGCATTGCAGAGACGATCATCTTCATCTTTTTGGGTATCTCAGCTGTGGACAAGTCTAAATGGGCCTGGGACACTGGCCTTGTTGTTAGCACACTCATATTTATCTTAGTCTTCAGGGCCATAGGTAAGAGAGAGTTCTGTTCTATTCTATTCAAAAAACATGTTTTCTTGGTACTTTTTGGTTAACTTCCACTTTTGCTACATCAAATAGTTTCCTTAGCCATGTGAGCTGAAAATGTACCATGTATATTCATCTGATATTCATTTGTTTACATTTGTCATTTATAATGGGTTGAGATGCCAAATTAGTCTTGCACTATACATTCACAATGTTTAATAGCCCCGGCTCTAACACTTAGCATATTTATTTGCTCAACATGTTATTTGCAGGTGTAGTAGGGCAGACTTGGTTCCTGAACTGGTTTAGACTGGTTCCGCTTGACAAGATTGATCAAGTGGTGATGTCATATGGCGGTCTCAGAGGAGCTGTGGCTTTTGCTCTGGTGGTTCTTTTAGACAAAAAACATGTGAAGGCTAAAGACTACTTTGTGGCAACAACCATAGTTGTGGTTTTCTTCACAGTCATGTTTCAGGTAACTTTTTGAGAAATTTCTGTATTCCTTCCTATTTGTGTTTTTCCTCCCCTTCACGTTTACATAATCATTTTGTGTTGATAGAAGTGTTCTTTCTTTTCTTTCTTTCATCTTTCCTCAGGCTGTGATTATTATCATTACTTGTATGTGCGTGGGTAGCATACAGTTAATAGCCTTGCAGGGATGACATTTCCCCTCCGCTGTGTTAAATTGCTGTTATTTCCAAAGCTATTCTGAAACAGAGATGCTAATTATGATGAATCGAGTGATTTTGATGGTGCTGTCTGTGTGTGTGTGTGTGTGTGTGTGTGTGTGTGTGTGTGTGTGTGTGTGTGTGTGTGTGTGTGTGTGTGTGTGTGTCTGTCCGTCCGTGTGTGTGTCCGTCCGTGCCCATCTGGCCAGTGCCAGCCTTTTTACCCTATTCCAATTTCATCTATTATTCAATTTCTATATAGAGTTTCTATGCGTGTGTTGTCAATGTCATATTAGTGTATTCAACATGTGACAGAATATCTGACTGCTGAAATCATCAGTGTATACTGATATCATAATTGAGTATAGCTTTTAAAACATTTAAAACATTAAATGCATATACATAAAAATATATAAATAATATACTTTTTGACACTGTCAGTCTGTGTTAGTGGTGGGGATTTTTCAGAGAATCTTTCTACAGCTTACATCCATACGCCAGTAGGTGGCAACAAGTGACTATCTTTACAAGTAAGTCACTGGATCATTCCTTTAGCTGATTTGATTTAAAAACACTGATTCTTTAAGGAACGAAAGAAGCGACTGGCTGAATTCTGAATTGCATATTAGCATACTGCTCATACTATTTCTACCATATACATTTATGCTATTCAGAATTTAGCCACTGTCTTTATGAGTGACTCATTTTAATCATTCCCTCAACCAATTTGTTTGAAAACAGTTGCTGAATTTTGGAACCACGTACTGCTATTACTTTTTCTACCATAAAACGATATGGTAAAAAAAAAGGTAAGAGTAGTACTTAAGTACAATTAAATGTGGATGCTTTTTTTTTTAAACTTTCGCTAGTATTTTTTTTAAGCTAGGGTACTTAAGATTTTTTATTTACATTTAATTGAGTAATTTTTTTAACATATTTTTTGTATTTTACAGTACGTTTCTCAGTATGTTTTACACACTTGAATGAGTGAGTCTTTTGAATCATTCACTAAAACGATTTGTTCAAAAACGGTGATTTATTCAGGTACGAATCACCCCATTGTGTCGCTCCGATGCGTTACAATTTGATTATGCTTGTGCTTCATTTAAAACTTCTTTCACTGGTGGAGCAAAAATACACAAAATATATGGCAACATTGTGTCTTAAATGTAAGTTTCTCAGGATTAACTTCTTGTTTAGTGAACAAGCTTGTTTTGTTGCAAATATCACACTCAATATTAATACTCAGCGATCACGCTGTTGGTCTAAATGCTGGTGTAAACAATTACAGCTGTACTGATATTTGTAAAACAGCATTTTTTTTTCTAGTGTGATATTGCTTAATTAGGTAAAAGTTTATTTAAAAGACCGATTTTATTGCTGCTACTAGAAAAGTGAGCTATGATATTTAGTTGAAAGATTTGGATGGTACCCTCTCTCTGTTTTGTTGACATTTCTCAAATCTTCCCTCCCAGGGTTTAACCATCAAGCCTTTAGTGAAATGGTTGAAAGTGCCACGCAGCACAAACAGAAAACCTACCATCAATGAAGAGATCCATGAGCGTGTGAGTCAATATCGTTTCCAAGACTCTCACCTCTCTTCTGCCTCTGTTTCTCATCACCTGTCTCCCTCTATCCCTGTCTGACTGCCTGTGGTGAAATGTGTGAGTGATGATGTTGACCTTGCTATCTGTGCAGTGCTTGTGATCTGATGACTGAAACAGCAGCATTGCCACAGACAGACTGACGTTAGACTCTTCCCTCCAATGAATTAATCATCTGAGCTCTTTTTTGTTTTTGTTTTGCCTTTCCACAAATAGATGTGCACACATAGGCAGAGGTCACACGGCGTCTTGCCATTTACCTCATCCTCTTTCTGAAGGCCTAACACACCCTGCTGCTCTATGCACACTTGGGGACTCAGGGCTACCTGTTGAGCTCTCTAAAACCTGGGCTAAAGATAGGCTGTAGTGTAGCTGAGCTAACAGAAGAGATTTGAAATAATATAGGAGAGATTCTGAGAAAAATAAAGGAGGATAGAAGAGATATTCTCTTGGAAAGCAGCAGTTTCCCAAAGTTGTGTAGACCAAACCAATTTTAACACCACACAATTTAAGATAGAATAGTGTTGCATACTTTAGACTGAACTGCTCACCAATTGCCGATGTCTAGTTTATTTACAAATAAATATTTTTAAAAACACCCATGGATTTCTTTTTAAATGTCTGCAAAAGATGTAGGATTTGATCTCAAGAGCACTTAAAAATAGCCATGGATGCTAATAAACTGAATACAAATAAATAATTCAAATAAAATAGGCATAAATAATTTACAGAAGCACTGAACTTGTCTGTCTTTCTGTTTTCAGGCATTTGACCACATTCTGACAGCTGTGGAGGACATTGCTGGTCTGAATGGCTACCATCACTGGAGGGACAAGTGAGTGGCACTTAGCAAAGATCGCTAGATAACTGTGTCTATTCTCATGATGAGAGATGTACGCGTCAATATACAAGAGCTAAACGAATGCAATATTGTGCTAAATCTCATTGTTTTTTAGGTGGGAGCAATTTGACAAGAACTATTTGAGTAAGTTGCTGTTGAGAAAGTCTGTGTACCATAAGAGTGAACTGTGGGAGGCCTATCAGAAAATCAACATCAGAGATGCCATCAGTGTCATTGATCAGGTAAAAGGCTAATGCTGCCGTTTATCAGGTACACAGTTTGTTAGCATTATTTTATTAAGGAAGGTTGCTGGAAAGTTTGCTCAGGGTGAAACTGGATTAAGATTTTCCTAGGATTTGCTTTTGCTGTCATTAACAATGGTAATACACATTTCTTAGACATTGTGCCATGGTAGTACCATGGTATTTTTTGGAATGTAATGTACCATCATACTTGGTGTACCATGGTGTATTACCATACTGGGGTGATGCCATCTACCTTTTTTGCAAGGGGTTCCATCAGTATTATTGTTGTATTAAAAGTGTTGTCCACTAGATGGTGTCCACACTTAAAAAAAATCAGTACTAGGTAAAATCAGCACTGCTGTGTAATAAAACAATCAATCTGCTTTAAAACCACTATTAAAACTACTTTTATTTTCAGCTGCTTCTACTTTCTAAAGTGTTTCCTCATTTAGTCTCACTCACTCACACCTATGGATTTTAGCCAAGGTTTTTTTAATGAATTTTCATTTCTAAACTTTTTAATGAACATTAAAGTTGCATTGTGTAATATTTCTGAGGATCTATTGATAGAAATGCAATATAAGATCCATAACTATGTTTTCAGTGGTGTATAAAGACCTTGCATAATGAACCGTTATGTTTTTTTTACCTTAGAATGAGACATTTATATCTCCATAACCGCGGGCTCCCCCTTCTATGGAGGTCGACATATTTTGTCGTCATGTTTCTACCGTAGCCGACAGCGAATAAACAGCGCTACAGAGCGTGTTTCGTCACTACCTTGAAAAAGAAGTTTTCAGTGGTGTATAAAGACCTTACTTAATGAACCGTTATATTTGTATTACCTTAGAATGAGCAGTTTCTATCTACATACACCACGGGTTCCCCTACATTGAAATGCGCCGACATGTTTCTACAGTAGCCCTAAATGGACAAACGCGTTTAGTTACTATGTTGCTATTCGTGCAAGGAAGCAAGCTTAGTTCCGCAAATAAAACACTGACACAATGATGAACAAGTAACAATAATATTGACAATAACGTATAGTTTTACTGAATAATTAAATAAACATAATTTCTTGATTTATCCTTGTAAAGAAACCTCATTGCTGAACTGGCTACTCTCTGCGGTCTCAGACTATGACATATTTTCCTGTCGGCCACCGTAACTTTTGTTGGTTGCAATTCGTAACCTCACCACTAGATGCCGCTAAAAATCACACACTGCTCCTTTAATCATTGTGGTAATGTTAGTTAATTTTCTAAATAAAAGTTATACTATTTTTTTTTTTTACACTGGGGGTCTGTGGGTTGACTGAGAGTCTTGCTGGGGGTCCCTGGGCCTTTAAAGAGTGAAAGCCCCTGGATTATATTGAGGAGAGGAAGCATTGAGATCTTTTCACAGGCTCAAGAGAGTCGTTTGAGAAGAGCAGAGTATAATTCCTCTCTTTGTTAGTTACCCTGACGCCACGGTGTCTCTGCCAATACTGGTCCTTTGTAGGTATCTGATACCTGTCAGCTGCAACATCAAACATATCTACAAAAATACTGGCTGGAGATGGCATCATACAGAGAGAGTTAAAGAGGAAAGAGAAAGAAGGGCCTCCAGTAGATATTTTAATATGAATGTATAGACATGCACATCACAATTGTTACACACCTCCCACTTTATTATTTTTTTAGTTAGTTTGTTTGTTAGTAATGATTATTTTTTTCTCATGTTAGATTCATCTTTCAAATAATTTCTCCACTTCCATCTCCAAAGAAACTATTTGCTTGATCAGAAATTTTTTTTATAACACCTGGAATTTTAGTCATGCATGACTTTTGTCTACCAGCAAGTTCATTTCCTGTACCCTTGAGTTTCATAGAGCTCGGCTTCCTGAGAGTAGTTATCAAGCTAAAATTAGCACAAGATTGAGAGATAGAGAAACCTCTGTTCTCTTTCAGACCACCCAGTGAAAGAGGCACAGGATTATTCATTTCATTTGAGAAGGGAAAAAAATTATTTATCAGCTATAATAATAAAAAAATAGTTTTTTTTCTCTATATTAGTCACATTTCTGCATGTCGTTCCCATGGTTTTGTACTTTGTATATACTTTCAATGCCCTGAGAAATAGGGCAAAACAGATTGTTTAAACCATAATGCTTAATTGCTTATGTATATCAAGAAAGATTAGTCATTAGCCATATGCCAGAGATATTTGTAGTAAGAGAAACCTATATGGAGAATGAAGAGCGGAGAGCTGGGTTACATCCACACTGAGACTGCTGAAGTATTTAATATAAATGTGCACTTTGCATTGTGCCTGTAATACCTCCTGAGCATTAATTTGCAGTAATGGAAGGGTTTGCAGATGATAGGTGATACTAAACTGTAGCTACTTGCATAGCTAGGCATTTAAGGAACATCAATCAATAGCTTGATACTTTTATCAATTATATGCCAGCAGCCATATTACCCTGTAGCCCAAGACTGGTTGCCCACTGAAGCTAAGCAGGGTTGAGCCTGGTCAGTACCAGGCTTGTGCACAATTCAGAATTGAATTGAGAATGACCCCTAAATTCCAATTCAATTCTTGAATTTGAATTGAATTTGAATTGATGTCAAAAACAGGATCTAGAATTACAATTCGAATTTGAATTAAAGGAAGCAGAATTGCAATTCAAAACAAATTCTAAGAAATTCATAGAGATATTTTAAGTGAAGTGTTTAACAATGAAGCTTTACAGTATATGTCAGATATGATTGCATTACATATTCTATAAATGATATTAGTTTGAACTACTTGTACAGATTACATTAACAGGAAATATTTTCCCCCAGCAATGAATGTTAAAAGCTCTAATCACAGAACAAATAATTAAGTTTGGGGTTAATTTTTGGGTTGAGGAGTGAGTTAACTGTAATGAAATTATGTTATTGAATTACAAAATGAATGTAATTGTATTTAGTTGTATTACTGAGGTAAAATGTGTAATTTAATGAGTTACTAATCAGGAAATTGTTTTACATTGATAAAGTAACCCAAATAAAATAATCCAAACCACATTTATAATGGGTAACTTATAACAGTAAGCAATTACATTTCCAAAGTAAACTTCCTAACGCTGAATGTATGTGAGATTCAACATATTCTTTCTGTTGTGTGACTAGGGTGACCACCCGTCACGCTTTGTGTTGTACCGCACAGCATTTTCACCCCTTGTCCCCCACGTCGCATATTGAGAAAATGTCCCGCATTTTTATCAGTCTGTTTGTTTTTAATTATCATATTAAGAAAATGTGCATGCGTTCTTTTGCCTTTTTAAGAAAGCATTTTATTTATTCTTTTTGCGCCGTAGTTTTTCACCTATATATAACAGCGCTTCGTCAGAATTAATAAAGTGTCAATAAACTAATTTCACGTTGTTTTATATTTTATTTGTTCATTATTTATTTTGTTGGATTTTAGTTGGACTTAGTCAGAACTGTTTCAAAAATAGTGATCTGCATGATGCATGCTGCCTTGCTCAGTGATGTTGAATTTAAATGGCAAGTAAAATAAAGACATGTTATGTTACATTGTGATGTAATTGTATTGTCTGGAAGGGACCTAAATAACAAAGTATTTTTATCAGCTGAAATGCAGAATACAAATGTTTTTATTAAGTTAAATGGACATTATATAACAGTTTCAGGTTATGTTTTAGTGTTGGTAACATGTCGCACATCGTCCCACATTTGGTTTGTTTGATGGTGGTCACCCTATGTGTGACTGTGTAGAATTTCTTTGAATTGCCATGAATTTAATTCCACTTCCTGTCATTCCAATTCAAATTCAAATTCCTGTGGGGCGGAGTCAATTCAATTCAAATTCCAATTCATGAATTGAATGGAGGCCAATTCTGAAAATCTGAATTTTGCACAAGACTGGTCAGTACCTTGATGGGAGACCTCCTGGGAAAACCAGGTTGCTGCTGGAAGAGGTGTTAGTGCGGCCAGCAGGGGGCGCTCACCCTGTGGTCTGTGTGGGTCCTAACGCCCCAGTGTAGTGATGGGGACACTATACTGTCAAAGAGCACCGTCCTTCGGATGAGATGTTAAACCGAGGACCTGACACTCTGTGGTCATTAAAAATCCCAGGATGTCCTTCTGAAAAAGAGTAGGGGTTTAACCCCAGCATCCTGGCCAAATTTGCCCATCATGGGCTCCTAATCATCCCCATACATTCTGATTGGCTTCATCACTGTCTCCTCTCCACCAACAAGCTGGTGTGTGTTGGGCGTTTTGGCACAAAATGGCTGCCGTCGCATCATCCAGTTGGATGCTGCGCATTGGTGGTGGTTCAGGAGATTTCCCCCTTCCATATGTAAAACGCTTTGAGTACCCAGAAAAGCACTATATAAATGTAACGATTATTATTATGTATTAGCCAATCAGAATCAACTTTAATATTGATGCTATTTCTGTCTCTCTCTCAGGGTGGGAATGTGTTGACTTCTGCTAGACTCTCTCTGCCTTCCATGGCCAGCAGAACCTCTTTCCCAGAGGTCACAAATGTTACCAACTACCTGTGAGTATTTTGTGTTTGAACATCACATCAAAAAAAAAATCTTATCCAGCGATTTTATCTTGTTGCCCAGTAAAAACTCCTTAAAAATGTAATTAAAAAAGATAAATATAAAACACCAAATACAGACTACCATTCAAAGGTAGTGTCTAAGATTTTTTAAATGTTTTTGAAAAAAGTTTCTATTTAATCAAAAATACAGTTAAAACAGTCAGCTAAAGCTAAATTATGATGAATAGAAAGTTCAAAAGAACAACATTTATTTGAAATAGAAATCTTTTTTAACATTATAAATGTATTTAGTCACTTCTGATCAATTTAATGTGTCCTCACTAAACAGAAGAGGTATTAACCTCTTTAAAAAATACCGACCCCAACATTTTGAATGGTATCCTGACTTGAGAAGATTTTTCTTACTTTTTCTTATTTTTCTTAAGATTTTTTCTGAGATTTGTGCTCAAAACAATATAAAACTATTTGAAACGTATATACACTTATGTTATATAAACTTAATACAGAATAACAAGGAATCTTTTTTTTAAGAATGTTTAGACAAAGCAATATATAATAATGATTATATTTTAATTAATGTAATAAAAGATAAACTATGTTTAGCATTTTTTTATTTTCATAGGACGTTTTTTGAATGTGTGTGCAGACTGCAGACATGTTTTTGTGCATATCTGTGGTGTAAATGTACATGTGTTTCCATGCATGTTGGTTCCTGTAACTGTGTGTGTGTGATCTCTCAGGAGAGAGAACGGCAGTGGGGTGTGTCTAGACCTCCAGGTGATTGACACAGTGCCTGGAGCCAAGATAGAGGAAGAGCTAGAGACACATCATGTGCTTGCTGGAAACCTCTACAAACCCAGGAGACGGGTACAGAACGTGCCACACGCGCACCCTCTCACTATGAAGTGCTCTGAAGCATGATATTGCATCAATAGAATGGGTGATACTCTGTATGATGTGTTTGCTTCAGTTAACATCTCTTTCTCTGTACCTGCAGTACCAGTCCCACTACAGTCGCCACTTCATGACAGTGGATGAAAAAGAGAGACAGGATAGGGAGGTGTTCCAGAGGAATATGCGCAACCGTCTGGAGTCCTTTAAATCCACTCGCTACAAACGTCACAAGAAAGACCGCAGTCAGAAAAAGGCAAGGGCTCAAAACTGCAGAATACCACACTTTAATTGAGTTAACTGGACCTGAGGGAGGCCATGGTAGTCTATGACTGACAAGTATCCATGTATGGAAGGTCAATGTAGAGACAAGGTTAATGTTTGTAGTTACTGATATGTATCATGACTCATGAGTGATGGCTTGCTATTGTGTGTGTGTGTGTGTGTGTGTGTGTGTGTGTGTGTGTGTGTGTGTGTGTGTGTGTGTGTGTGTGTGTGTGTGTGTTTGTGTTTGTGTGTGTGTGTGTGTGTGTGTGTGTGTGTGTGTGTGTGAGAGAGAGCAGATTCTTGAGCAGATAATAATGTGTCTTGAGCAGAACATCTGCATATTAGAATGATTGCTGAAGGAATGATCATGTGACACTGAAAACTAGAGTAATGATGCTGAAAGTTCAACTTTGCCATCACAAAAATACATTATATTTTATAGTATTAAAATATATTAAAATAGAATTGTAATATATTTTATTTGATATTGTAATAATATTTCACAATATAACTGTTTTTTCAAATAAATGTAGCCTTGGTGGGCAAAAGAGATATCATTAAAAAAAATCTTACTTGTTCCTCTGATACATTCACTTTGTTTTCCCAAAATTTTTAAATATTGATAATATCGTATTACAGCGGAAAGGGTCAGATGCAAAAGAGCAAGACGCCAATGAAAAACCCAGACGAAATGTCAGCTGGCAGGACAAAGGTTGGTCATTGGATCTGCTTGGTGATGATTATCTTTTAATGAAACTATTTTCTGATACTTAAAGTTCCCAGTGGATTGTGTAACATGTTTTTGCACATATGTCTGTAGACCCAGTTGTGGTTCCAATGGCACCTGAGGAGGATATACATGATCCTTCTGAACTAGATAAAGATGATGATGTGGGCATTACTTTTGTGGCTCGCAAAGCCCCAGAAACACCAAAGGAGAGACCAAAATCAGGTGAGATATGAACACGACTGGTAAGAAAAAGTGAGAACTGATTGCTACCCATCTCCAACATTTCTATATCTTCTTGTGTTTCTTTTTGTTTTGTCAGTACCAGCTGCCCTGGATGTTTGTCAGAGCCCGGTTGCCGCCCCTCCCTCACTGACATGTGGAGAGAAAACCCTGCCATGGAAAAACGGTGTGGGTTCTCTCCCTCCCTGTGTCTCTGTGGAGGCCACTAAAATTATCCCAATAGACCTGCAGCAGGCTTGGAACCAGAGCATCTCCTCTCTGGAGAGCCTGGCTTCTCCTCCAGAGCCTCTGCATCCACGTATTAGCGCCCTCTCGAGGCTGGGAGGACCCCTGCGGACCCCTGCGAAGGGAAAAAGTGGTGGTGGTGCAGGATCAGGAGGTTATACAAGTTCCCCAAGTTCAGGGCCATTGAAGTTCCCTGCAGGGAAGGAGGAAGAGGAGGAAGGCGTTCTCTCTCAGCAACAGCAAGAAATGCAGCCGCTAATGTCGTCTTTGAGGCCACCGCCACCACCTCCTCCGCCACCTGCTGCGCAATCCGCCGGAAAGAGAAGGAATCCTTGTGTATATCTTAGGAGTCTGGTGACAGTGCCATCTTCTGGTGGGGAGCCACAAAGCAGGAAGCCAACCCAACTGTAGAATCGCTTCCTTTAATCATCTTACTGCTGGCATTGACTTCCTCGGGCCAGAGTTTATTTTTAAGTCAGTAAATTAATTTCTAAGAGACTATTAATTTTATTTTATTTTTAAGTGCTAATAGGCTACATGGGTTTAGAAAAGGTTGGCAGTTTGCTGAGGATCCAGTTCTTTTTGTGTACAGAGCAGTTCCTTTTCCCACAGGAAAACCGTTCCACTTTGCATGTTTTTTTTATTTTTTTTAGTTTGAAGTGATCTGCCCTGTATTATGTACCCATGTATATGTAATTGTCAAAATGTACAACTACTGAACATATATAAGGCTAAACTACATTCCAAGGAGCCACTGGGTATGTCTGTTGAACAGTGTTTTAACTTTCCTCCCTCACTCACACATAAAAGAACAGCAAATCATTTCATTGTGACTTTCACAGTTTTAATCTTTAAATGACTCAATCCATCTTAAAACAAGAATGAATACTGTTAGTACTGAGGTCTTCCCTTGATGACAAAGTAACACTTTTTCTTACAGCACATCACAGAAAGCGCATGAGGTTAGGGCCACACATCTTCAATCACAGCCATTATCTCTCATAGTGCTTGAAATATGCATAACAAATCCACACACACTACATTGGATGACAAATAATCCATTATGATTGTCAGGAGCATTTATAATGTGTACACGATACATATGCTTCTATGCTGCACATTACCTGTTCTCTGTTGTGTTTTGCAAAAAAAGCAAGGTCTGTTAATTTATTTTCTATTTATGTGTCAACTTCATGCCTTTTATTCTTTTGCTTTCTGAATAACAGGGTTTTGTGAATCTGTATTTTAATATACAAAGATACAGCTGTTTTAATAACCAAAGTGTTTAATGTTAATGTTTAATATTTAATTTTTTGTCTGTCTTTTTATTTTATGACACTATATTTATGATCATGAATAATTAATTATGGATCATTAGAATTTGATGTGCTTTATCAGTAGTAGGGGGCTGGAACTGTCACAGTGTAAATCTTATTTGTAATAATACTGTAGGCCAATCATCAATGTAATCTAATGCACTTTCTAATGCAGTTTCTAAAATTGCTTTCAATTTATCTGACAACGGCAAACATATAGCATACTGTACATCTCATGTCTACTCCCAAGACTTCAGATGTCTTCACCCTTTAAGGTTCTTACTATACCAAAAAAGGTTATTGTATACATAATTTGGGTTTTGCACTTAAAATTAAAAGCCATTTAGGCCACTGTACCTGTGGTGTTCTTGTAGCTGCTGGCCAATTCTTTTGTATTGCTGTGTAATTCTGTGTATGTCCTGAGGATTGTTGTGCCTTGAGAGGGACGGTGTTAAATGTTGATAAAGAGGCCTTGTTGATCTCTATTGTGCCTGTGAACAGTATGGAGTGGGTCAGCATTGTCTTACTTGAGCTTGTCGTGTTAGCAAAAATGTTGCCCCATTCATTTGACCCCATTGAATTGGAATTAAATGATCCACCTATTAAATTAAAATGGAATTTTCAGATCTTTTCTCTCATGTGTTTTTTTTATACGGTATCTTTATGTGGTGTTTATGTGCCAACAAGTGAATTTGAACAGCTGCAGGAATGAAGTTAGGCCTAACAAAAGAGAGGACAGTGCTTTTGAATGCCAGTGTTTGTCTCATCATTGCATGTTAAATTTAGATGAAAGCATATTATTTATATGTTTTATTCTGTTATATTTAGCTGGTCTCAGCTGGTACTGTAGGTTATTTCATCCGTAGGTAGATCCTCAGGGGGCCTGGTGAAGAAAACCTTTGGTGAATAATGAAGTTATATTCCCCCTTCAACCCAGGAGTCCCTGTGGTTTAGGCTTCCCTAGACTGCCCTCAAAAGACTACAGCGCATTTATGTGCTAATGTGCCATTTTCCCTTCCTCAAACCCTGAAACGGATCTCAACCAGCAATGAAGTCATTGGCGAGAGAACAAAAGTTGGATTTGAATGTGGAGACTTTAAACTGATTCCACCAAGTGATTTTCCCACCTGACTAAATATCAGGGTTTGTTGTTGCCCCTCTTTAGTAACCTTGAGATTTCACAGGCCATGTTCATAAATATCTGTTTTTATAGGCAATTTTGGCATGAGTTTCAGAAATTAAACTTGAAATTTACTACAAATGTAATTTAGCGTCCAACAGTATATATAATTTTTGTTAAATCTTTTCCCCCGACAAATGTCACTTCCATCACATATCAGATTATGTAGGCTATTGAGCATCTTTACAACGTTCTTCAATGGTGGTGGTGGATATGACATTTTAAAAATGTCCAACTTTGTTTTGTACTTTATGTTAAAGCTATTCATAGCTAGCATTTTATATATCCTACACTCAATTAACAGAGGCGGACAGAGTACACAGCTTCATTACTTGAGTAAAAGTACAGATACCCCTTGCTAAATTTTACTCAAGTACAAGTAAAAGTAATACAGTCAGATGTCTACTTAAGTAAAAGTACTGAAGTACTTGTTTTTAAAAGTACTTGAGGATCAAGAGTACAAGAGTACATTATCTAAATATTGCATTACTACTGCCACAGTGCTTACATTTATGTACAGAAACATCCTACATGGAGTTATGAAAAATGTCAAATGTGAATGTTAATACCTTGGAGAATGTAAAAGGAATTTAAAGTAAAATCAAGTCATTTTCATCTTTTTACCATGTTGCTTTATTTAACATTTAAGAAAATTTCAGAAAATTCAGAAAATTGAAATAGTCTGGCGAGGTGGGGCCACCACGGGTTGGCACATTTTCGGGATGGACCTGCTGCGTCTTCATCCATTGTTTTGTCCATGGTTTCGTGTCTTATCTAAATCTGACCATGGAGTTGACTTGGAAAGCTGAAGGTGATTGCTGATAGACAGTCCCAATCAGTGGCCCCTGCACAATCCAATCACGTTTGAGAAGGAAACAACAAATTGAGAGTTTCCGAGATTTTTCTTTTTTCATTTTTTTTTTTTTAGAAGTAGTAACGGGTACTCATGGTTATGGATTGAAATGTAGCGGAGTAAAGAGTACAATATTTGCCTCTCAAATGTACTTGAGTAAAGTCATGAGTAGGCCTACTCCCCAAAAATGATACTCGAGTAAAGTACAGATCCCTCAAAATTGTACTTAAGTACTGTACTCAAGTAAATGTACTCCGCTACTGTCCGGCTCTGTCAATTAAATAATATTTTCATACTTTTTTGCAGTAATTTGGCAAACCTTTGGGTTTATTTTGAAAATAACTAACAATAAATATATTTTGTTCAACTATTTACCATGTTGTTTCATTGTTTTCTTCCCATATAATGTGTCATTTTTCATCTCAATATGCTCCTTGCTAACAATAAGGCCTATGTATGTAATATTAACAAATTATTGGAGGGGGAATGGCAAATTTCTCCATTTAGTTTTTTTTTTTACAATTATTTTTATGTTTTTATTTTGTTTGTAGCCTATTTATTACATTTTAAAACAACATTTTATTTTTTACAATCCTATAGGACTTGTAAAAAACTCTGCATTTACTGTTAATGACCAGCATATAAATTCTTCCGCCAAGTAATATAGGTCGTTGTTTACTGTTTCAAAGCTTCATCGCGCATTAATATTGTGACAACGGTTCTGGAGTTTCGACGAGGATCACCGGAATGTATAGTCCGAATTTTCCGATTGAAGATAAACATGTAACGTATTAGACAACAACCTACAATGTTTTAGGCATTAACTAGCAATGTAGCTAGTTAGGAATACAGAAGTTGCACTTGTTTTGGATTTCTGTCAACTTGTAAACTTCTGTTTGCCGCAGATCGCCTCAGGTAACAGCAATTATCGCTGTCACGCTGTCAAATCCATGGTAGTTCATGATAGTGCAAGTGAATAAGCTGGCATATCCAACCTGCAAAGTCTGTAAGCTAAACTCATTAAATGTAAATGGTTAAAGTATGTTTTACAGCTGGTCGCTGGTCTGAAAGGGAAGTTGTTTAAGTTAACGTTAAGTTGCCCTTAAAAATTGTGAAATCTGAAAATCAGGTTGCATTAGCTCTGGTAAGTTAACTGGAAATGTGGTTGAAGCCACAACCACCTTGGGACTTAACTCTTGTAAAGGTGTGGAAAAGGCCCACAGAAAATGTTGGAACTAGATATGTACGTTAACGTTAGCAGCTAACTGTGCCAGGAGAACCAGACAAAAGAGCCGCATTAAGGTCATTATATGAAACCGCTTGAAATATGTCTGATAGATGATTTAGAAGAATGTAAATGGAGGACATTTAGGATAAAAGACACAGGCTCAATCAGGAGCCTTATTTCTTAGACCACATAACTTGGATTAATTTATACATTTTTACAAAAAAAATATTTCGCATTGTCCTCCACTCCTGTGTAATGACAGTTGCTTGCTTGCTGCACACCAGGTTTTTCTTGTTGTAAGATATTAAACAATAGCTATATCAACTGTTTTGTGCCTTAGTGGACATGTTCTTTTGTAGAGTGTTTGCGCGTGATTTTCCCCCCCAAACCACTTCAGCGGAAATCCCGCCCTGCAGCCGATTTCATTGGTTTAGGGATCAATGTTTGCTGTAGGCAATCAGTAAAGTGATTGACATGACCAATGAAAACTTTAGAATCGGCTGCAGGGAGGGATTTCCACTGAAGTGGTTTGGGGGAAAAAATCATGCAGTGTTTGCACCTACTTCACGATTTGGTCAGTTACCCGGATGCGCGGCCATATTGGAGATACTCGGATGTAAACAACAGCATGGATTGCACTGTTTATGTAATACAGAACTAGGGCTGCAACTAACGATTATTTTGATAATCGATTAATCGGACGATTCTTTTTGCGATTAATCGATTAATCGGATAGAAATTAAATTAGATTTTTTTTTATTATAACTAAATAAAACCGTAAATCAGGGTATTTATGTGTAAAAGTGTACTTTAAAAAGTGCAAAAGCCACACATTGAGTTTTACTAATATCAATATTTGCATTGTTTTTAATGATAATTGCTGATGGCAAGTTGACAAACATGATTATTGTTAAAAAAATGATATCCAACATATTATGTTTTAACACAATTTTTGTTAAAACAAATTTACACAGACATGTTGTTCAGATGTGAATATCTGAACTAAAAACAAACTAAAAACATCTAAAATATATAATTCATTTAATTTTTATTTAAAATTAATTATATATAAGGAATATAAGGATAAAGAATATAATATATATTATATATATAATATATAAAAGAATATAATATAAGGGTAAATTGATTAAATAAATATAGAAAGACTGAAGACAATTGTGTGAACGTAGAGCCGCAGTAGATCGCGTTTGAAAAACAATTAAAACTTAGTAGACAAATGCTATAAAAAGAGAACGGAATGGAGGTAACGTTACCCAGCAAGCTAACAGGCTTGAGTAAAGGACAGGAGAAATTATGCATTAGTGCACAAGCATTCGCTGAAAACCACTGAGTACAGTGACTAAAAAACAATATTTTACTGCTGCTGTTATTAACTGCCTTTGTATTTAATGCTTCACTTTGTAAACACCGTTTTAATTTAACCTATTTCTGCGGTAGCGCTATTTTAATCCATCACTTACGTTGCGAGCGAACTGATTGCGCAACCTGATGCTCGAGACAAAATACAGACATCCCAAGATCCCGGAAGTCCCGGGAGTCTCCCGCATATTGATTGCGGCTGCCTGATGCCCGCGAATTAGTTCAAACTCCCGAAATCTAGAGCGTGCAAGCAAGAGCGCGCATGCGAGACAGAAGAGACTGCTCCAAACCGTGTAGCGCGCGCGCTCGGCAGAGCGCCTGAGGGAGAGAGACCTTGCGTGTGTGTGCGTACCAGTAAACGCTCCCCGTGACGTAAGCAGACCAACTAATCGATAATGACATTCGTTGACAACGATTTTCATAATTGATTATAATCGATTTGATCGATTAGTTGTTGCAGCCCTAAACATTTTATAGCCAAATGTCAAAAAATGCACTCGAATCAATGAACAGCATTTATGAAGCTCCATTCTTACAGATAAGTAACTAAAAAAAGTTGTTTTAGTGTTTAGTTACTCTTTAAACAGTAAAAATATTATCAATCTACAATTAGTCAAATGTTGGAGACATTTCAAATGATATCAAATATTGTTCACATTGATTGTTCACATCGAACAATTCATATTTTGGATGAATTTCAGGTCGTTTCAACATGTGTAGAGAAGAGATTGGGAGGCTATGAATATAGTTATTTTTGTGATAGGAGTTTTGGCAAAATTGACGTGTTTCCATTGGGCGTATTTTCAATTCTCAATTTGAAGGGTAATGGAAACACAGCTACTTTCAAGTTGTATACAAGACAAAAAACATCTCTATTGCAAACCCCTCGTTGCTGTTGTTGTTTTTGGCGTATACCCATAGAAACCAATGCAGATATTACAGAAGACGACACGGGTCACACATTCTATTGTATTTATGTATTTATTTATAGAACTCTTTATAGGCTACACTATAACTCTAAAGTGCTGTACATCCAAGTACATAAAGCAATAATAAAAAAATGAAAACAAACAAAAACAACCTACAAAAAAAACAGAAACCTTGTTGCACAAGAAACTTTACAATTAGATCTTAAAGGCAAATAGATGGTAAGAAATACCATACTTAAAAAAAAATGCTTCCCAAGGAAAGCATATATAATGAAAACAAGACAGGGCCAAACATGGACCCTTGTGGAACCCCACTGGTGATAGGTGCTGGATAAGAAAAACAATTATCAACCTTCACTGTAAAAGATCTTTGCTCCAATCGGATATCAAATCTGACACAAATCTGGATATGAACTGTTGCGATAGTATGGACAGTTAATAATTTAGATCAAATTCCAATCCCTATAGAAGGTGTCTGTTCTGTGTGAACTGGCATGATCTCTTTACTTTTTCCTCAGGACCTCCTCTCTCCTTGCGTCCTCTCTTTACTTGACATTAGAGATGCACCGATTACAATTTTCTAGGCCGATTCCGATTTCCGATTTTTTACGAGTTTGGCCTGCCGATATACCGATTTTAGCTGATTCCGATTTCATTTTTTCTAACCACTTTACAGCAAACACAAATTTTTATTTTCTATTTTGTCTTTAATAGAACATTTTACATAGAAATTTTTTTGAACAAATAAAATAAAATATAACTATATAAATTATTACTCCTGGTGTGGGAAATTCACACATATCTAAGTGCAGTGTTATGGTATGGAAGAACCATTTTTATTTCCATATATTCAACTAAAAAAAAAAGTTATATATTTACTCATTTAGCAAACTAAACTTCTGCATGAAAACAGGTAATGGCAATAAAATAATATACAAATAGCAAATAAAAATAAAATAAATATAGCCTTGCAGTATAAAGATGTTTCTCAACACACTCACACACACACACACACACACACACACACACACACACACACACACACACACACACACACACACACACACACACACACACACACACACACACACACACAGGCCTATTGCAATCACACATCAATGGCAAGTTTTATTTTGCAAACAGTTGTTTTCTCGTCTGCCACATGTCCAGCCAGGCTAAACAATAACTTTAATTGAGGGCGACGCTCCTGCTCTCGGTGTGAATGCACTCAATGATTAACATGCAGGCCGGGGAAAATAAAAACGCGTTGCTCACGGCCGTATTTCACGAGGTTTCCTACATCTGCATTCCGTGTGCACGTGTGATGCTGATGTTGCGCGATGTTAATCATGTGGCGCCCGAGTGCATTTGACCGGCAAAAAAAATCGGAATATGTCAGACTGACCAGCCGGTCGCCGGTCATGGTCGATCACGTGAAAATCGGCCGATTCCGGTCACCAGCCGATCAATCGGTGCATCTCTACTTGACATTTCTGCCTGACACAGACACAAAATTGCATCTTTTAATATGCAAAGCATGGCAAACATGATTAAATTAAGTATAAAATTGAAAAGGAATACATTAGTTGTGTGGGTAATTTAATGTTTACCATTAAATTCATTCAATATGTTTTGAATATATATTTATTTATCATTAAAAAAGATTTATGTAATATTGTGTAACAAATATATCATATAGCGTGACTTGGAAAAACGGTCACACCATATGATACAGTGTCACACCATATGACGTTTTGTCCAGTTAAGCTAATCTCTTGGTTAACTAAAAATATCTAGCTTATACTTAGCATGTAAATTGCTACATGGCAGCAATGATTTCTAAGAATGAGTAAGTAAAATTTGTAAAAAAAAAAAAAAAAAAAAAAAAAATCATTTATGTAAATAATGTCACACCATAAGACACAAAACATTGACCACTAGTGAGCATATCAGATACAGAGCTTTTTAATAAAAACTCGTATGTTGCAAAAAATTTAAACTTTTTAATAAAGAACTCACCTCTTGACCTTCCAAACCACTCCAGAGATGACACTGCAACTTTCTGGTTGAGTGTGGACCTCTTCATCATAAAGATGTCCGAATTATTCCCAATAAATATCCGTAAACCAAAATATAGATTGCAATGTCACACCATATGATGCCCATTTTACAGACAAAATGTATTTGGCCAGAACTTGCTTTAAAATCATGTTCAGACATCAACACTTTCTTTGTCCATTAAAAATGCTCAATTCTGTTACTTAAACTATAAATCTATTAGATTCTGTTACTTAAACTGTATATTTTCTGAGATATATTGTCATACACAGTCACACCATATGACAATTTTGATGTTTATATAAAAAATTTGAAGTAGAGATCTTTATACAGCAACCACAGCTATGGCATGCTGTAATAATATCTTGTCAGAGGAATAACATAAATGTATATATTATTAACAAATACCCATTTTTATTAGTATATGACATAATGGACATAATGGTAGAATTGCTTGTCATGTCATCCACCCAACTGCAGTTGGCTGATACCTGTATAAATCACACTCACTAATTAGCTAAACGGTGTGAGCATATGCATGTGTGTAAGGTACAGAAAGAAACAGAAATGTGTAAATGACATTTCCAGAGTTATTTTTATGCAACGTTTTATGCAGATTATATATCAAATGTTTAATAAAACAATATAATACATAATTTACATTTTTTTCCAGAATGGCGGTTTTTGGGCTGGTTCTACGATATTCTAGGTCATTATATTTTTGTGTGATTGATAAATTAACTTCATCACAGACTCAGTACTAAGAATTAAAAAAATAAAAATAATTGGTACTAAATCAAGCAATGAATGCAAATACTTTCAGAGCACTTCCAGTGGTAGTTGCTGTGTTCCTGTAGCATGTTAAAGTGATCAAAGCTGCAGTAGTGTGTGGAGATCACAGTAGCTGCCATCCCTTGTGGAGAAGTCCAAGAACGACGCTATTCTTTCAGGGCTTAATTGTGGGGCTGTCCGGGGTAGATTAGAAGGCAGTGTTCATACTGCTCTCTCCTTATTGGCTGGGTGAAAATTGTTCCCCCGGGTGGAAAACCTGCTCACATTCTTAAAAGACACTTTGCATTGTCACTGTGCAGCAGATCATCTGATATCTGGCTGATCTGTCAGTGGGACCTCCAAACCGAGAACAGGAATTTTCCATGTCAGGCTGGAGCACTAGCTGATCAGAGCTCCACGAGTTCTGTGAATGGGCCCCTTCTGGGTCATCACTATTATAATCATGTGTGTTTTTCCTGAATAGTGTGTCATATCACGTACATACTTTTTATAATGGCTAGTATACCAAAGCAAATGACATAAGATGAAGTTTTGCCACCCTTTCTTTTCCATTGATGAAACATTCATGGTTGTCTGTGCCAAAACATTCACAATTAATCGATATGTCAGTCTTGTACAAATGTGTGAAAAGAAAATGTTTCTCAGAACAAAGTAGAGCTATTATAAAATATGTTCCGTGATTTTAAAAAGTACAGCCTCTGGCCAATTTTGACATGACATAATTTTTTTTTTAGATTATTTTCCAGCATGTGTGTACATGCTGGATAGGAGCATTTTATAGATTGCACAACTGTCTGCTCATCCCCCAACCCTTTCAAAGAAGAGGCGGAGATGGAGCACTTTTGATTCAGAAGAGACATACTATAACATTTGAAAGTGCCCTGGTCAAAGAGAGTCGAGTTAAAGGACAACTCTGGCGCAAAATGAACCTTTGGTCTAATTACACATTGGTACATAGTCAACCGTTCTCTGAGATTTGTTTTCATGATTATCGAATGTAAAGAGTTTTATCTCTAAAAACTGTTTAGCTTATAACACTAGTATATAGGGCATAGAGTAATGAAAATAAAAATCGCTAGTAAATACCACTAACAAGGCTCAAAATAGCCCAACACCAACACGGTAGCATAATGAGGGTCCCTACCTGCAAACTGAAGCATTGAGAACGTTGTAACTGTACAGACACTTTTTTCTATTTTCAATTGAATCAGATGAATAACAGAATCTTGCATTTCCACAAGAACATTGGATCAGATCAAAAGTAAATTGTCGAGAAGGAGAAGAAACTGTGTGTTACATTTCATACATTTTGGCTGATGATGTGGTGAATTAAGATTTGTTGTTTAGGCAATTGGCATATAAATACACATTTTGATCTGAATGCGATTGGCGGATGGTTTGAAACAGGTTGGTTGTCACTTTAAAGTAGAGTTAATGTTAATTGTTGTTGGGGTTTTTAATGCTCTTTTGAAAGCTCAGGCACATAATGTGTGATTGTAGAATATGGCTGCAAATAAGGGTTCTGTCCACTGGTGTGTGTCTGTCATAAGCCCTCATAAGTCATTCAGAATGTTTCAAATGCAGACCAGAAATGCTTGTTATTCATGGGTTTCAGTCACGTGACTTTTTTGTTGTGGCCGCCATCTTTAGGACCTTTGCGTTAAATTGCGCAACCTCTCCCTGGTGATCGGAAAGATGTCGCACAATAAAATAGCACACCTCACTACAGATGAAAAGCAACGGTATTTAAATAAAATAGATACTTTAGGTATAGATCTGTATTTACTGTTAAACAAACTGCTGATAGGCCTGTCACGATAACAAATTTTGCTGGACGATAAATTGTCCAAGAAATTATTGCGATAAACGATAATATTGATAATAAATGATAATATTGTCGTTCTGAGACCATTTTCATCTAAAATAATGATAATGGCATAATAATGCAGGTACACCTTTCCAAAGATCAATAAACTTTATTTCTAAAGACTATTTAAATGAACAAAACAACCAAAAACAATAAAAGCAATGCACTCTCAGTCTCTGTTAACAAAAAATGCACTTGCCAATGTGTGACTTCCGTTCACACTGAGAATCATATGCATCATGTACTGTGTGAGCATGCGTCTCATATGAGTATGTGCGCTAGTTTGTGTGTGTGTGTGTCCTCGCGTCTCATATGAGTATGTGCGCGGAGAGTCTCATATGAGTGTGCGCGAGTTTGTGTGTGTGCGCGCGTCTCATATGAGTAGGCTATGTGAATGGAGAGTTTGTGTGCGCGTACATCTCGTGTGTGTAGAGTTTGCGTGTATGTGCGTGAGTGACTTTAGGTGTGTCGTTGTGCATTTCTTATGCAAGTGTTTCATATATGTGTGCGTGAATGAAGTTTGATTTAAGCCCTAGACGGCGCCTCATATGAGGGTAAGAGAGCGCGCGCGAGAGAGAGAGGGACGAGCGAGAGGTAGTGCTTGCGCTACGGTTGTAATACGATTGTAAATAGGCTCAGTAAAAAAAATAAAAAATAAAACATTCGAAAATCAATGTGTGGCGGTCAGCGTTGATATTGTCATCCAGTCTCTTTGGTAGAGAGAGAGAGAGAGAGAGAGAGAGAGAGAGAGAGAGAGAGAGATGAGGGAAACAAACAAGCATCCAAATGAAAATTATCGCGGCTGGAAAAATTATCGAGCTCAGTTTTTTTTATCGTGCGATTAATTGATTTATTGATTATTGCGACAGGCCTAACTGCTGACTCCACTAAAGTCTATTAAAAAATTTGACAAATTTGACTTTTGCTGACATTTACATCTACCTCATCCACAATCCCTCTCCATACACCGGCGAAGCTCTCAAGGAAGGGGCGTAATTTACGGGTGGGACATGTCCCCATCACTTTTTGCTGGGGTCGATATTGTCCCCACCACTTTTGAAACATATTGCGGCACGGATGTACCAATACAACTAAATAAAACATCTCCAGTTAACTTGCAGTGCATTTTATTCGTTCGTTTGTTAAATAAGAGTTGATATAGCATGCTGAAATCTGTTGTTTTTGATTGATATACAACCACTGATAGACATAATCGGTTTTAATAAGGGAAAAAAAAAACCTATACGAGTGCGGATTAGAACCCAGAACCTCTGACACGCTTGGCAAAAGTTCTGCCACTGGACCATCAAAGTACATATGTAGACAGGTCGGATCTATGTATTTATTCTCAGTACTAACAACATATATTAGATCTCATTAAATGACACACTAAACCCAATGTACTATTCAAATCGATTGCTGGACTAGGGCTGGGCGGTATATCGAGTTTGTACAATATATCGATATTTTTTTTCCCCACGATATGGAATGAGGCAATACCGTTTATATCGATACAGTAGTTTGATACGAGCACATCTGAAAAATAGTGGAGTACGCAGTGTGATTTCCTGCAGTGAAAGAACAGTACAATTTGTCCTAAACATGACACAAGCTTATTAAGCGCTTCAAAATAACTGGTAAGATAGTTAACAAGTTTAAAGCAGCTTGCCCTGTCAGATGCTCGGACAGATAGCCTACTGTTAGTGACTGAAAGATAAATACTGGCGCTGTTTAATGTGTTTGAGACGTGGTGCTTTCCTCAGTGCCTAACTTACATTTCACAGGTATATTCTCCATCTGTAAATGTTCTAACAAATCAAACAAATATGTCCATTTCACTGTCAGGAGAGGACGAGCTTCTGCAAATGAATCTACGCTAAAATTCAAGCTTCCGTGAATAAACAGTAGCGCAATAATTATGACTAAAACAAATATTACTAAAATATTTGTTGTTGGAGACAATAAATGTGCCATATGTGGAATTTGAAACCTACAACTATATTTTTATGAAAGTGACCATTATAATGGGGTAATCAAAACAGGCTAATATAATTAGTTTGTGCTTTTGTTTTTATTTTCATTTTTATTTTAGCCTTTAGTCATTTTTAAAAACAAAAGCATTATTTTTGTTTTTAGTTTGTAATGTAACAAAGTTAGAATGTAATGTGATTTTAACCACCTTTTTGCACATAATATATTGCATAGCCTACATTACATTCCCTATTTGTTTCCATATCCTTCAATATAATTGTTTGGATATCATTGAGCAGGATGTGAAATAAATTTTTTTTTTAAAATAAATACATTTTCTTTATCCAAATAAAAAAACGTAGAAAGTACCGAGATATATATCGTATATCGCCACTTAACCAAAAAATACCGAGATATGATTTTTTGGCCATATCGCCCAGCCCTATGCTGGAAATCGTAATGTTATTGTACGGTACTGATTTATGATTTAGCATTGTATTAAATGCCCCCATGAAGAAAATGTTCTTGATAACAGGAAGGGTAATAGGCACTCTGTTAATCAAGCGATATTAACGTTACACAAGTAATTGCTGAATTGCTGAACATAAAAGCATCGCTGAACTGAACTGCTAATAATGTCAGTAAAGCACATCTCTTGTATTATCAGAGACGTTTGGACACCTTTATTGTAAATTCTTATTTATTTGTATAGCGCTTTTCAGAATATTTCAAAGCAGCTTTACAGAAAATGCATGCGTCTACATTACAGTTTAGAGTGTCCAAGTTATGCATTTCAGAAATGTATACAAATCATGCAGTTAGCTAATAATCTATTCATTTATACCATGTATTAAGGCAGAAACAGTGAGCAGTAGTTTAGCATACTGAAGCAGGAAACAATAACATTATTCAGTCAAACGTATAACTAAGGTTACTAATGTAAATATAGATAGCGGTCTAGAATAAGGTTATATGTGTTCCAGTTGTAAACTACATGTTTTAATTTACCTAGCTAACCTGTAATTTGCTAATTTTACTTTTATTTAAATTTCAAGGTTAATGTTAATTTCTCAACATTTCTTTGTGATTTGCTGTTTTCACAATTTACAGTACAGCAGATAGACGGTATGTTGCAATTCGGTTCTACAAATGGCGCCGCACCACTTACTGTGTAACATCACATGAAATCTATGAATACACATTCAGTTTGATGTTGGCTAAGTATTTTATGGTGGTCAGGTTGTAATCAGCCAGATCTCATGCACAAGAACTATGTTGAGAATGTGTTTGTTTTCTTCTTTCGAAAGTGTCTGATTTCATAACTGTGCAACGACTGTGTTGAAGGCTATTGGTGAATTTCTAGAGATTTAAATATAGGTGTACGAGTCACAAAAACATTAAAGCATTTTTGTTGTGTTAGTGTACAATGTTTGATGTTTCTTAATCTGATGTGTACCGGACAAAATTTGTGCGGTCATAGTAGCGAAACTTCAGCTAATATTTTGGGCAAAGTAGGACCATTGTAAATATTCGTAAACCAATAAATTTGCGTGTTAAAAGATTAACAAACTTAAATCCGATGAATCCATGTGGTGAATTTTTTTTTTCTCATGAAATTCCCGATTACTTGGATTCCTATTGTTCTGACTTCTCTGTCCTTGTTGGTTATTATTCTTTTGTTTTAATTCTTTTTTTAATGTGTGAAACTTTAAAATTGTGGTGAGAACAAATGCATAACACAGAGAAAACTGGAGCCATCAGCAGCATGTCTATAGATACCCCAGACAGGAAGCACACTTGACACTAGATCATGACAGTGAATCTCTCAGAAGGTAAAGATGACATTCTGATGTGTGCTCTGAGTGTTGTAGCGGATCCGGAGTAAAGGGGAAAAGCAGGACACGCTTTGTGCCACAGGAGACCCCTTGTCTTAAGTTCAGACAGCCCAGTTGTCAGCACCATCCGCCATGATGAGCGTCCTGAGTATTCTAGTGTTTTACAGAGTGAGAAACTGAGTAGATTTAATATGTGTTATGTGTTTTCCAGACCAGCTTGTGCCATCACTCTAGTTTCCCTTCAGGAGCTTAACTCCAGTTGAAAAAATAAGCATATTCGTGTTCAAAATAGGGATTCAAAATAGGGAGTAAAAAGAGATCGCTAGTTAATACCATTAACAAGGCTTAAAATAGCCCCACACTAACACGGTAGCTTAATGAGGGTCTCTACATACAAACCGAACCACTGAGAACTTTGTAAGTGTACAGACAGTTTAATAATAATATACTTTATAAAGACAGTACCATCGCGTATACAGGCAGGAGCCATCTTTGGGAAACAGCCTCGACCAGTCGAACCACTAACGCCGTGCTAAATGAGCTGAACTGTGAGATTCCAAGTCACAGTCTAGCTCGTAGCACTGCGTTCGTGGTTCGACTGGTCGAGACTGTTTTCCAAAGATGGCACCGCGATGGTACTGTCTTTATAAAGTCTGACTCCAGCTGATATTTCCTGCCTGTATTCTGTTCTGATGACCTTTAGCAGAAGGATTTATGTGACATGTCTGGTTTAAGTCAGTGTTTAAGCAAGCTTCAACAGATCTTAGAAAAAGCCTTTGTTACTTATTCTTTGTGTCTGTGTCACATCCACACCTTTCATTGGCAATTTCTGTTGACATAAAGAGGTGGGTCAACCTGTTCTGTCAGAGTTCGAAACCGTTCCATCCGTTTTGTGATCCATCAAGTGCACGTTTTAGTGTTGTTTACATCATAAGCTAAAGGGAGATCTATTTTGAACAGCATCAGAGACAACTGTCTCTTGACATGACATGATGAAGCTTCAGCATGATAAATGCATTGCAAAATGATTCTGTAGAAATACAGGAAGTGGCTATGGAAAATTTGATGCTGAAGTCATTTCCACCAAAAGTCATTTTTAAACAACTTTCAAAGATACAAAGTTCAATGTTAAATAACATTCCCTGTTCTTTTTTATTTTCCTTTTTGTTCTTCCATTTATTTTCATTTGGCACAGTGTCCATCCTGCAGCCTAGTAGATTTCTTGTGTGAAGGCAAGTGTACTTTAGGGCTGTTTTGTTAAGGGTTGTATATCAAGATGTCTTGTGCCTGTGAACTTTCCAAAGACCACAAATTGAATGGCGTAATTTGAATATGACTATGTTCCCCTGGTTTCAGTGCACGTTTTTTGGCTTGGCTGTATGCGTGTGGGTGGTGTGCACACAAGGCAGTGCCGTGTTTGTTTGTGTCTATGAACATGAAGTAACTCTTATTGTAATGTCGAAGTCTTCCCAACTCACTGTTTTAGATAGGAAAGTCTCACATGCTCCAACTGTCAGATTTGGGAACAGTGTAGGGCAGCAATTCTCTAAATGCGGTTGGCGGACCATTAGTGGTCCGTCAGGGTACTGCAGGTGGTCTGTGGAAAGGCAAAATAAAATATAAAATAATATTTTTTTACCTTCATTTTACCAGGAAATTCCCATAAAAAAATAAAAAGTAAAAACAAGTTATTGTGTGATTACTAAAATAGGCTGACGCTCGGCCGTGACGTTCAAGTTCAGTGCCCTTAGAACCACAACATGGATCGGTGGATAGCAACAGGTTCTTCATCAGGGCTCTCAAGTGTCACACATTGAGCGTAACAGTCACTCATTTCGGTCTTTTGTCACGCACTCCCGACACACATTGGATTTCTCACGCAGAAAAACTATTTATAATATATTTAATATGCCGCAGCTCCCAAAATTTCTCTGGCCACGCCGCTCTAACTATGGAACCGTCAGGAATCAAGCGCGTCCACCCTGGTGTTGTTAGTCGAGCTACACAATAACCAATCCGAAAATGGCACGATTGTATCTGTGGAAGATTTAACGCAACAACCAATGAAAAAAAGACATTTAATCGTCATGAAACAACCCCATCTACCCCCATCCTGATTATGCCCTCGAGTGCTTGAGTAAATAAATAAATTAAATATGTGGCAGCTGTTGTGTGTAGTAAACTTTCCTTTAACAAGCCTGTTGTGATGACCAGTTATAGTTTTAGTGCTAGTAAGCCTATTTAGAGGTGCGGATTAATTCAGGTAGAACTGTGTGTAGACATATTTTATTATGTGTATTATGAGGTGGTCCTTGAAAATTCTTGATTTCAAATAGTGGTCCACACACACAAAAAGTTTGAGAACCCCTGGTGTAGGGAAAGAGACAAATAAAGGAGTTTACTCTCCTTGAGAGAGAGAGAGGGAGAGAGAGGGAGGTTTTACAGAAGGGAAAGGGGAGGAGTTTTCCCCTGCTGAGCTACCACAGTGTGACAGACAATCTCAGTGTGTGTATGAGTTTCTCACTGGGTGTTTTGTTTTTTTCTCTCACATGCTGTCAGCATTACCTTGGAGGGTCTTCAGAGACTGTCTGTTTTCTGATTAGCGTGATCTTGTAGGACTGAAGACTGGATTAGTGTAGAGCTGCTGTATTCGTAGTAGTCCAGAATCTACTTGGGGGTAAGTGACTCTCAGATTAAACATTTTGTCTGTCTGTTTCTCTGTCTCTCTCTCCACCTGTCTCTGGAATTCTGCCTGTCCACTTACTCAGCCTGCAGTCACAGCTCTCCATGCCCAAGCAAGTCATCCTGATAGTTTCTTTCCCTCACTTCTGCGTGCCTTCTCTGTGTCCTCCCCTCCTTTCATCTCTGACCTAATATTTTTCTTGCTCTCTGAATTTGGAATGTTGAGACTGTAAATAACATGCTCTTTTTTTTCTATTTTGATTTTTGATGAGAATGTGCAGTATATGGATATATAATGAAAAATGTGTACAGTGGTTAACTGGCCAAAATACCTTTTTAGCATTTTTTTTTTTGTTACAAAATATTTGAGACTGTAATTTAGCTTCTTCTTTTTTTTTTTGGTAGCCGCAACATATAAATTACTCATAATACTCTGCTCCTAGATCAGTGGTCCTCAACCTCCAAGGCCCCACATTGTGCACAATAATATTCAAAGGACTCCTTTTTTTCTTTTTCAAAACTTATTTGAATCTATGGGAAGTTGGGAACTCATAGTTCATGTACAATAAAGTAGCTGCAGAAATTAAAATTCTTGAAATGTCAGGATTTCAAGTTTTAGGAGCTAATTGAATTTGTGATTTACTGGATAAGGATTAAATATATATATATATATATATATATTTGTTGTAATCACAATTTCTATCTGATAAAATATTTTAGAATTTGGCATAACTAGAAATGTATATCCATTATAAAATAGCCCAATAAGTTTTAGTAATTTACATGACTTTTACAGGTCAAGAAATCACACTTTTAAAATGAGACCATATTATATATATATCCAGGGTTTTCAAGAACGTGGGAACCCTGGTTCCTCAAAAGAAAAAATGGTGGATGGAGGGCTACATTTATTTATTTATTTAATTTTTATTTTAGCTTAATTTAATGCCTGTTTTGTCTTATTTTATAACATTGAGTGTCCCCCGGCGCTCCTAGTGGGCCCTCTGGTAGAGAACCACTTGATCACAGATCATGTCGATACCTCATACATTTGTTATTCTATTTATATTTTTAATGTTGGGTCATTCTAATACTTTAAAAGTGTTTGTTCGGTACTAATATAAACCTTTTTTTACTTTTTTATATACAGACAGTGATAGGTGGTGTTAGCGTTGTCCTTGTGTGTGTGCGCACTGACAGATGCCTGCACGGCTCAGTATTTTTTTTAAATAGCCCTGTTAAGACTTTGTGTGCCGTGACTGCATTGAGTTCACACACCATTAACCTCACACATAAAGAAGACCGTTCTTACATCAGCTAGGTCAATGAGGAGTCCAGATGAATGGCTGTTGAACTTTTGGGTTGGCAGGATGAATGTGACTGTTGATTTAATAGTGCTACAGCCCGTTTGACACCCCAGTCCAAGCGCACTTTAAATTTACACTGGCCTTGCACTCATAACAAAGTGTAGGAGGACTGAACTGAAAAACTTGGTGCCCCCACCAGATCCCTGTTACCCTGGACTGAACCCCTTTGAGTTTCTGCATGTTTGATTTATTCTTGAAGATGATCCTTTGGATCAAATCATTAAGATGGCCAATTGGTGAAGGTTTATTACTCTGAATTAGGTTGAGACCCCTTTGTGAACCCTGTTCTGGTGTGTGTACAGTGCGGTGCCGTCACGGCTGGGTGCTTCTACGCACTACAGCTGGACCTGAAGGTACAATGTCTGACCCAGAGGGCACTGAAAGTGTGGGAAACATCCCCACACTATTGCTCTGTCCTGCAGACTTCTTATCATCACTCCAAAATGAGGAATTGATCTTATGTGTTGCAGTGAAAATATTTAGGAAAGACATGCTTTATAGATAAGTCTTTCCAAGTGAAAACTATGTTTTATGATATGAACTTTGTTGCCGAGAGATTGTGGAGGCACATGAATGTATTTATCTCATTTGAATGCATGTTTGGACTGCCAACACCAATTGAAGTAATCACAGATTGGCCTCAAAGTAGATGTGTAAGACCCCTTGACATTTTTATCAGTGTCATGTGGGTAAAATAAGCACTGCTTGGTAGAGCTGTCACTAAAATTCACAGGCCCAGGACAAAATGTTTATGGGTGGGCCCCCTCTCTACCATAGAGGACCCACCTCACAGGGCCCCAGACAACTGCTGCATGGTATTATGGGTGATTATGAGTCTGTTTTTTGCTTGAACAGAAAAGAACAGTGAGGGGAAGAACCAGGGACAGGATATTGCAGAATGTCTCTAGCAGATAATAGTGAATATTGCCTTAAATTTCAATTTCCTCTGTTGAAGCTCCAACCATCTGCCTTCTCCCGTCTATATCCCTAATACTTATGTGCTCATGCTTTGCTTACACGTAGATTTGAGAAAGAAACTGAAAAACAGTTGGCGGTTAACTATGTGATGTGATGAAATGAAGCACTAGGTTAGGGAAGGTTTTCTCTGACACTTAGCCCTGGCTCTGGTTTTTCTCTGATTTTCATGACATCAGGATATATTCTTCACTTTTCTATTCAAATCAAAAGTAGATCCCATCTCTCTCTCTCACACACACATTCTTTATCTCTGAATATCATGTGTTTCATGTTAAATTAGACAAACAGTCTGGTGATTTCCCCAGTGATGGCATCTAGGTCTCATTCGGTTTTCTCAACAGGGAAGATAGAGTGGGACCAGAACAGATTTAGCATTGGCACTCCACTCAATATGGATTTAATGTTGATATCACGAAATGATTCTCTCACAATGTCTATTACATTTATTTCAGTAGTGTTTCATTTAGTTTTATTAATTTAGCCTGACACCTTGAACATCTGTTTAGTTGTGAGTGAAGTTCCTTGAGCATGATTACAAGAGGTTTTGACAGGCAGTCCTTGGCCTTTTAAATGAATTCAGACTGGTAATGCATGGATGAAAAAAAGAAGATCTTAAGCGATCTTTACACATTTATTTATTTATTTGTCTTTGTGGGATGGCAGTTGGAAAGGAGGAATATTTTGACCTTTTTTCTGGGTGGTCAGACTGTAATATTTTGCCGAAAACTTTAACTCTTGTTTACGTTCACATGTTGTTCAGTTTCTCCACATCGTTTATGAATGGAATATCTGATAAGAACTAGCAGAGTGTTAAAACAAAAACAGATGCTCATAAAACCCAGATCTGGTTCGAATCTCTCCTGCATCGCAATGAAGGCCTGTTGTTTCCTGTTGTCTCCTGTTCATTTAGTGACTCAATCTTTCTGCCTAAATAATGTTTTAGATAACAAAATAAAGATTGCGTTATCTGAACAATGAAAGAGGGTAGAGGTGAAGAGAGAGCAGTCTAGAGAATAACACTGAACTTAGTGACTAAAGCCACATATATTTAATGCTCAGTTGGGCTTGGGTGGACCTGCTCAATCCTGCAGTAATGTAACACTGAGTCTCTCTCTGATGACTCCCAACATCCCTTCATCCCTGTCACCCAGTGGTTAAGAGGTTAGAGGAGTCATACTCATGTTTTGCCAATTTGGTTTCTTTTTAGTAGTCAGAAAGTTTTCACTGTGAATAATTTGGAGTTTGGTGTATGCTTTTTTCACAAAGACCTATATTCTAAATGTATTCTCTTTTTTCATTCACTAAAGAATAATGTCTTGAAATCATTGTTTAAGGTGTTAGAGGCCCAGCTGGGATAATAACATGAACGGTTGCTGTCTAGGGAAGTTGTTATCAACCAGAGGGGGGCATCAGAAAATTAAGAAAACTTAAAATATTTTAAGTAATACCGTTTTGTCAAGCTTTAAAATATTTTATCAGGTAGAAATTGTGAGTGAGAAATATTTTTTTTAATTAAACAAAATGTTGAAGACAATGAGTCAAAAAGGTTGAGGGAAAATAGTCTAGGGAAAATAGCTATTAAAAATAACATTGGAGTCAGTTCTAAGTACAAAGTGTATGCATGTGTCTGTGTTTGTCAGATTGGAGATGCCCAGAGAGAGTTCCCATTTTAGGTGAACTTGTGTTCACACTGTGAGGCCTAGGGTGTGTCTCAATCAATCAGCGCACTACCAAGTAATCATGATGCGGAAAACCTGAGTCATTGGTGATCCAGTTACTTGGCTCAAGGTCCTTGCATTGCCCAAATTTGGGGTATAATAAGGAATGGGGAAACAGTCTAGGACATGGCGAAGCCGCATGGAAAAGCACCCTTCTGATTAGTCACAGGTGAGTGAAGTCATCAGGGCTCCACCTGTTAGTGAATATCTATCCCTAAATCACATTACTAATACACTTCCTAACAATAGTGTTCAGCCCTTTAATGATACATAATTTGTCTTTGGCTGCATCCAAAATTGCATACTCTCTGAGTAGGTACTTCTTTTTAATACAATGTACTTTGAGACAGATAAAAATATGTTCTATACAGTATGAATGTGTGTAGTAGGGGTGTCACGAGATATTGGTATTGATGATAATCGTGATAATTAAAAAATTAAATATCGTTATTATGTTAATTAGGGGTGTCTCAATGTACCAGTATTGGCGATAACTGTAATATTTCAAATGAGTAGTACACATATGAATGAATGAATGAGGCATTTATATATAGGCTATATTTACATGACTTTTACAGGTCTAGAAAAGACTGAACTGCTATACACCCAAAGCGCTTTAAAATCATATTAGGGGGGTCTCTCCTCCACCACCACCAGTGGGGAGCGTCCACTTGCAATATGACGCAAGTCAGTTCTTTGTGTACTTGAAATTGAGAAACCGTGATATTGTGTGAAATATTGGGGTGCAGTTCTTGACTGTGACTGTTTGTGAAATAAGTGAAATGTATGGAAATAATCACTATCACGGTGACGTTTCCTCCCACAGTGGCTTCTGTCCCATCCAGGCCCATCATTCAAATAGACATCATAATAAATGTACATGGTGCAGGTATATCATTGATATTTATGAAGGAAACTCATTTTCTTTGAAGACTGGATCATTTATTCTGTGAAGCTGAGGTTAGGGGTTAATAATGTTGGTGAGTCTTAATGGCTTTTCGGCTGAACTGACTGAACACTGATGTGACACATTTTACATGCTTTGGTGACATAAGCATGTGTCATGGGAAGGTCCTTGCCCATCGGTTTGCATGCACAAACAGTAACCCAGTAATATATTTACTAGTAAATTCATCAATAAATCATTATTATTTGTATTGTCATTATTATTATTGTGCGTAATAATTTTTACTTAGCCAAAGCCAACTATTTTTGTTATATTGCCTAAAGCAGTGTGATAATTTATTTATTTATTAATTTATTTATAAAGTATTATAACAGGAAAGCTATTTAGTGACATTGTTATAAAGAATTCAGAAACATTTTGAAATGTTTTACATTTACTTCTGGCTATTTTTCTTATGTTTTAAAAGATTTTTCTGATTTCTGATTTTTTGTTTGTTGTTTCTAAAGTAAAAACTCTACATCATGCTGTATAAAGAACACTTCAGTTCACTGCCTTCACAAAAGATTTCATTTAAACCGCAAACCGCTCAGGTGTTTCCCAGAATGATTTGAAAATGTGTTCAGGGTGTGTTTACTCATGTCAAACATAAAACAGTGATGTTAGACTCAATAGGTGATTGGCAGAGCACCTAAAGATATTTCCCATCATTTTTTACCTTACCTTAGTGTAAAAGAAGCATTCTTAACTGTTTTATTTGACTTGTATGCTCCGGTTTTATTGAACTATTCAGACTACAGGTGCACTTATGAGCATGTGGTGACTTATTATTTACAGTGAGGATTTCTGATGCTTATGTCCACAAAAGGATGTCTAGCTGTGGTTAACCGTCCATTCATTAAACACTTAGTGGCACAAACAGATTTAAAAGATGGAGCTGAAGCTGAACTACTCTTATGTAAGGAGATTTGGTAGTAAGTAGTTATTTAGCAGATGCTACTGCACTTATTAAAGGCACAGTTAATTACCAGCAATCTGGTAAACCCACAAAAAATATCAAGGATTTGTATTCCATTTATTACAAGCTATATATGTAATATATATAGTAGAGCCCGATCGATATATCGGGGAGCCGATATTATCGGCCGATATACGGCATTTTCATAACTATCGGTATCGGCATTTATAATGGCCGATAAATGAATTTTTTAAAAAAATGCGGCGTGCGGTGATTCATGTAAGGGTGGCGCTGCCAATAAAGCACCTAAAAGCTGTCACAATGAACTGGCAAATGCAATGATATGAATACATCAAATATAGCAAGGAGACATTTTAATTGTTTATTAATAACAAGTGTTTTCAGTCATTGTGGGCTGCAAAGATGAAGTTGAGGATGCGGACTCGCGATCTTTGAACGCGCCAGAGAGAAATGTACATTTCAGAAGGATTACACAAGCAGAGAGCAGTTTTTCTTTCGTTTTGACCTTTCAATAGATATATTTCTCAGGTCTATACGCTGAGTTTCGGTTCATTTATGAGACGAGTTGCAGTTCACTCGCCGGCGCCTCCGAGATTATCTATTGTCTGTTATATTTAATTCTTATTTATTAAGTCCAGGCATTTGGTTGATGAAACATTTTAAAGCACTTTAGTGCCGCTTTCGGAGCTTGTCACGTCCGTTTTTTCCTCATAAATGCGAACAGGAAAAATAAAATAAAATGAATATTATATGTTTTGTTGAGAGCCAACCCTTCTTCATCCAGTGGGAAGTAGACTATTACTTTTGATTTGCGCTGTGTAATTCACTGAATTGATTTCTCTGCTGCCAGCCTCTGTCACGTATTGTGTGAGCTTGTGACTATTGCAAGCGTGCAGCTGAGAAGTCCTGATTATATTGTCTGCTATATTTAGCCTACTTCTTATTGATTAAATCCAGGCAATTGATTGATTAAACATTGATTAAAATGCGTGGCGCGAACGAGTAAACGAATGGTCCATTCTGCTCTGTAACGGGTGCTTTTCTGCGTCTCGGGTAAACAGCTGTTGTGACGCGAGCAATAACGGCCGCGTCCGGTGTGTAGACACAGTGTTAAAGCTCATTCTGCCTATAACGCTACGTTACAACATCAAGCAATTTTCATCAAGCAATAATATACAAAATTTGTCACACAAGTGTTTGATCACCACATTTGAGTGATCATTGCAAAACGTTTATATATTTATTCTGTTTAAATACTGTGTATTCTATATACAGTACCCATCAAACGTTTGTACACACCAATAGGAAAGTGTGTCCAAACTTTTGACTGGTACTGTACTATAATACACATAAATAATATTGCTACTGTACACATAAATAATATCGTCCGATATATCGGTATCAGGCTTTTTTTTATCGGTATCGGCATCGGCCCCCAAAAATCCATTTCAGTCGAGCTCTAATATATAGCACATATATTTTATATGTGCTAAAATATAACTGTGGCGAACAGGACGGCCGAGGGACGTGAGAGAACGGCGCGAGGCCGGTGGTGCGATTGCTAATGAGCAACACCTGTGAAGCACACCGGTCTCGCATCTCTCACGGAGGAGCGGAAGCATAAAGGAGGAGCGACAACGTTGATGATCGAGAGAGGAACAGGCCTGTATTTTAGTTGAGTTTTTATTTTTTTTATTTTTATTTTTTTATTAAAATAAAACCAAACAAACTAAAATACCGCCAGCAGCCCCTCGCGGACGACTGCTGGCTTACCCAAAATAAACATAACGGCCAGCAGCCCCTCGCGGACGACTGCTGGCCAAAATAAAACACAAATACAAAAAACAAAACTCAACTAAAATACAGGCCTGTTCCTCTCTCGATCATCAACGTCATCGCTCCACCTTTATGCTTCCGCTCCTCCGTGAGAGATGCGAGACCGGTGTGCTTCACAGGTGTTGCTCATTATCAATCGCACCGCCGGCCTCGCGCCGTTCTCTCACGTCCCTCGGCTGTCCTGTTCGCCACAATAACAAAGTGCATATTTTTTTTTAGCACACCTGGATCTATGATGGTTCTCTCTTTGTTTTCCACTTGAGAAGGAAAACAGACGACTCTCTTTCTTCATTGACGCTCATTCTCTCTCAGATTTTTTCAGAAAACGCATGGCATATTCATTCAGAGAATGTTACATGTGTTTGTCATTCATCTGTTTAATCTTTGTTTATCGTTGCTGATATGGGTTTAGCTCAGATTGTCTATTCTGTCTCTCTATATTGCTGTTAAGTTTACCTGATACTGTTCTCCTCCTGCAACAGAAATTGGCACGAACTGATGTAATTGTTATGAGAACACATGAGTGTTTATTCCAGCAGTCTCTGCGCCAGTTTGTCTTGTTTTCTTCTAATTTAAGGTTCTATCAGTGTTACTGCTTTTTGTCAATCCATATCATATAATGAAACAAGCATGTCCTGTTTTGATCAGTCATGTGTTATATTCTCTCTCTCTCTCTCTCTCTCTCTCTCTCTCTCTCTCTCTCTCTCTCTCTCTCTCTCTCGCTTGTTCTCTTTATATAAACTGTGTAATCTAATAAATCTAAAAATAAGTCAGTTTCTCTGTCCCTTGAGCCTCTCAGAAGGCTCTACAGAGGGCTTCAGGTTAACTGGTATCAGCAGTGCATTAGTCAGTCCTGCCAGACCAACTGGATGTCTTTTCATGTTTAATCACTTAATCAGATTGAGTTCTGGAGAAACAGAGCAGGACAGACAGTCTTGTTTTTCCATCATCTTTGTTTGTAAATCTCGAGAGTCTGTGTGTGGAAGCAAAAAGTAAATGCCAGTAATAAGTCATTGTAAAGGTGCACTAAGTAATGTTATGTTTTCAGCAATCACTTTGTTTCACTGACTCTGGATGCAAGCTGTTTTTTATGTTAAGTGGAATTCCAAAGATAATGGCTATATTCAGAAGAAGGGCACGCTATCATATTCATTTTGCTGTTTCTGTCAAATATAGATATGGCAGAAATAGTTAGAGTATTATGGATAGGATGATTTAGCAAATTTAGGTAATGAATGTTTTCTTGATGTGTACTTTTTTATGTATAGCTTAAAGAAGGATCTGTATTTGGTCCTTACTGGTAGGTAGTATTAGTCTAGTTGGTGAGTAAAAAACATTTGTGAGACTATTTGGGTTCATAAAACACAATGTTGGAGATTTGCAGCTTAAGCACTATTCGAACTGGATTGGTATTATCTGGGGACCTCCTGTGATTTAGAAATTACCCCCCCACATCGCACGGGATAAGCGAAGCTTGTGATTTTTGTCGAATTTACTGACTTATCTCCCGGTTATGATGTCAATAGGCTATTGCTTGGAAATGTCTTGTCGTTATAGGTCTAGCTGTATGATATATCATAACAGAAAAATGATCCTTACCGCATGCTGCATAGCCTACGTGTTATCATCTCCATCTAATCATTCTTTTTGTTTTTGCTCTTCTGATGGTTTTCAGCTTTCTCTTTCTGCAAATTGTATAGTTGTATGGTGTATAGCGATATGACCCAGCACCCAAAATACTATCAAAACACTCCAACACAGCCTCCATTCTTTTCAAAAGCTGCATAAAAAAGCGCACAGGAAACAAAAAACTTGAAAAAATTATACACGACCCCGCCAAATCACAGAGATGCCGATTCACACGGGAATAATATTATCACAGGACCTCGGTGTTCGGCGAAATATGGTAGGTCATTTGGGGGGGAATTTTTACTTTAAAATTACATACATGGCCGATTTACACAGGATTAAGATCACAGACAACCTCCACAATTACTACAAATGACTAGAGGCAGGGTTTCCCGCAGCACTTTGAAACTAAGGCACCCGCCTAAGCAACACACGCCTGCCGCCTTAACTACGTCTTCAAAAAAAATTATATGAGCGATATCCGCCATGCTACTCTGTCATGTTTTCTTCCTTTCAATCTTTAAATATGTGATGATAAGCCTTAGTGTTCACTTCAGTCTTGTTATCAGCGCGTTCTTCCGCAGCGGCGTCAAGCACATCAGAACAAACAGAAGACAGGGTGTGTGTGTGTGTGTATTCATCTGAGCCTCATTGGTCTGTCACTGCTCGTTAATGTCAGACTTTTTGAGATGACCAATCAAATCAAAGTAGGCGGGCTTTATGTTTGCTTTTAGCAGAGCGACTAATAGACAGTAAAGGAGCGACTCGACGCGCTTCAGTTTACGGTCTGTCAAGTGCGAGATAAGATGTAAGTTGCTAAACTAAACATTTTCTATTTGACAGTTTTTTTTAGGTCATAAATGTCAAACAAATCACAAAAATAATCAGGCAAACATCATTAAAAAGATATAAGACTCAAGTTCCAATATTTGTCTTAATTTGTGTCAGGAGTTATATTTCTCATTTGCAGACTGCCTTTTCAACACATACACTGATTCTTATCTTCGGTATGTCTGGAGACAGAGGTTTGTAGTCTTCCTTATTTATGGCCTCTTTTACCATTAAAGGTAAGAAAACAGCTGCAGGGATCATTTGTCCCCATTCCCTTCTTTCTTTTACTATTTCTTCCTTCTTTCTGTTGTTTGAAAGCTGTTATGCTGATCAGTTATGATTATCAGACCTCTACATCACAAGACATCAAGCACACACACACTCACTCTGGCCTGTAGAGGTAGTCCTTCCCCTTGCAAGATACTCTGGATGTTGTGTGTGTAAACCTGCTGTAAATATGTATGAGCTGGGATTTCCTCTGGACATAAATCATCCTACCTCAGACTGATCCAATTCCATGTGAATCAAATAAAAATGTCCTGTTGTTCTCGGTTTAATTAATTCTGAAATAATGGGTAGCTGAATACATTCATTATAAGAGCTCCTTCTCACTTTACATGGACTGATTTCTACAGACTTGAAGCCAGAGCATCTCTGTAGATGTTCTCTCTGTTCTTTTACCTCAAACTCTACTCTGTTTGTATAGCCTGTGATAAAGTGTGCCACACACACACACACACACACACACACACACACACACACACACACACACACACACACACACACACACACACACACACACACACACACACACACACACACACACACACAGAGAGAGAGACAGGAACTGAGCATTACTCCTGATGACAGCCTTGGGTGAAGGACCATGTCATATAATGAGCCATTAACAAAGGGTGCAACACAAGAACTGCTTTTTGCCCCATGGCTGAATATCCACTCTGATACTGTGTCTTCCTCTTCCTGTCATACATTAACAGTGTGGACTTTATGAGATCATTTTTGTGTCTGTTTACAAGGTAACATATCAGTGTCAAAAATAGTTTAAGTCTTACAGGGGTAGACGGAACCCACAAAATACACGCACCCATCCAGGAATTGTATATTATTATATTGTGTTAAGTTAAACATACAACACACATTTTAAACTTTCACGAACAATGAAATACTACCTTTCTTATTAGGAAAACACAATGGCTGTCATTTCATTTGTATGCAACTTAAGTTTTAAATGCTTTTGGAAATATGAATAGACAAATATATAGATACAATGTACATATATTTGTCATGCCAATAAAGTTTTTGAATTAAACTATTTGAAACTGAGAGCAGGGGAAGGGGTTTTATTTGATTTTATTTAAATTCAATATTTAGTTTGAATGTTTCTGGCATGGTAGTAAGTTGATCTTGTTTTTTGAGGAATCTTTCCTACATGCCTTCCTGCTGTTACAGTGTGCAGCTGGAATGTGAGTATTCATGTTCCAGTCACTGCAGAGTGCTTTGGCTCCCCCTGGTCCGCCTGCATTTAACTCTTTCCCTCAAGCCCAGCTCTCCACTAACTTTTAGTGAGAGAGATACAGACAGCAGAATTCTGTATTTTCACCACGAGGTACCTGTAAGAGGTTTATTATTGCACCTCATCTCCTCAAATAATCTGAAAGTGAAGTGTGTAAGTTCTGTGCCATTACACCGTGTCCTAACTACACGCGATAAAAGGTTAATAAGGTGTGCTTTTCCATGTTTATCAGAGTTTTTGTCCTAACCAGCCGCGACGGTGACACGCGATTCTATTTTAGAAACAATTTCTATTTTTTTGCGACATCGCGGCTGGAACAACAAACACAAAGTGTTGCAATGATAATCTCAGGTACTGTTTATGTGTTTACTGTTTATGCTAAAGTGATTTTATTTATTTTTTTATTATAATGTTTTAAGAGTATGAGGCAAAATGTACAACTATATGACTTAAAAAAAATGTTTTTTTAATGTAAGCATCGAAACAAAGTATATAAACACATTTTTGCCAACGTCGGCTGTCCGTGAGAGTCTGTCAGGATAGTTTTTGCGGTGTGTTCTACACGTCGGCTCTAGTCGGACTCACGCCGGCAGCAGTTGCCCAATTCTGCATGTAGAATCGCCATCGGGCTGTTGGAGAGCGAGAGATCACTTTGGTTGGCGGTTCAGTTTTGCGAACGAGGCAGTGCACAAGAATAAAAGCGAAAGGGATAAAAGCAAGCGAAGAAATTAAGATTGCACAGACAGAAGGCTATTCAAACTTTACATCATCTTACCAGAGCATTCCAATACTTGAATATTTTAAGAAAGTGATCAACATGATAGATATTAAAAATGGTAAGCAAATGCTGCTTTCTTTACGGTTTGTATATCTGCAATCCTAGTTTCGGTTTCCGTTTTTTGAAAGACGAATAGAGATTACTTGCTGATATAGACAATTATTTACTACATGCAGGTGCTGGTTGGCAGTCGGCTGAAGCTTTGCGGCGTTTTCAAGAGCAGTTTTTTGTCCCAGAACGCAGCCGACGCAAGGCAAGTTTTTTGATGTCAGCTTGGTGTGTTACGGCCTTAAAATGCAGCACTACAGGGGTCCCTGGTCCTTTTCTCTATACATCAATTTAGCCTTGGCCTTTAAATGGTTGAAGACCCCTGGTCTAGAGCCAAAGGAATATGTGTTTTACAATGCCTGGTTAAAAGTAAATATATATTTTAATTTTGGAATGGTCACATGCTTGACATTGAGAGTTTTAATGAGGCGAGGTCATACACTGCACATACTCTATTTATACTGAACCCCTGTATAAATAGACAGACCTAACCTAGTGATGAAAAACTTAAACACAGAGACCCACATATGTGAATTCAAGTTAGTATGACCTTAATTCAGTGTTCAGGTTTATGTGCAGCTTGTTACTAAGCTGAGAAATCTCCTTTGTTATCTTTTGGGCTCACATAAAAACTAGATGTTTGAGTTTGAGGGCTTCTCATGCTGTTTCCAGCAGGGGAAATATATACCAGCGGATGAATTTGTTGACTTTTCCAAAGTGATTTATATACTTGAATGTGGTTTAATTATTGATTTAAAAGAACACACCGACTTTTTGGGACTTTAGCTTATTCACCGTATCCCCCAGAGTTAGATAAGTCCATACATACCCTTTTCACCTCCGTGCGTCCCGTAACTCTGTCCGACGCACCCACTGCTAGCCTAGCTTAGCACAAAGACTGGAAGTCAATGACTTCAGCTAGCATACTGCTCCCAGTAAGTGACAAAATAACGCCAACATTTTCCTATTTATATGTTGTGATTTGTATAGTCACAGTGTGTACAAATAACAAGGTCATATGAGACACAGACATCTTTTAACCGTATACATACTAGAGCTTAGATCGGGACCAAAAAATCAAGCCCGACCCGACCCGAGCCCGTGCACGTTGTGTCCGAGCCCGGCCCGGCCCGACACATTAACTGTAAGCCCGATTTAAACCCCATCATTTTTAATATGTGGGCCGTTATAACCAGGGGCGACGCCAGATCATTTTTTAACGCAGGTGCTGAATGGGTGCTAGACCATTGACAGGGGGGAGCTGCGCAATTTTATATATATATATACATATATGTTGTATAAATACTATTAATAAATGTGCAAAAATTGGCCACTTAATATTTAATATTCAATTATTTTAATGATCACAATGAAAGTTTTAATTTTATTAAATTGAACAAGCACAACATTCAGCATTCAATCAAATATTCTTAAAGATTCATTATTATTAATAATGTTATTTCGACATATGTGTGCGTGCAACAAGCAAGATATGAATTTGTAAATTCGGTGACAAGCGTGCAGAATTGATTTAATTTATGATGAGATGGCTTTAGTTCACGTGCTATGGTGACCGCGGCTCGCCGGCGCCTCCATATCATGATTATTGTCTGCTATATTTGCTGCTTATTTATTAAATCCAGGCAATTGGTTGATGAAAAATTTATTAAAATTAAGATACAATTTATACAAAACGAAATTCACTTTAAAGAAAGGCTTTCTACAAAACAAAACATAATGAAGTGTTCAAAATCATGCCTGAACCACTCCATGTCTCCTCATATTGCGCATCCTCCTATCTACTCTGTTCCCCACTTACTCTCACCCACTGAACTTCTTCAAATCTGCTTGCACATGGCTGCAGTCTTATTATGGAAATGCATGTTGTTTAAAAGCTTAGCTGATTCTGATCTTCTAAAGAGAAAAAAAGGATTCTGGGGTACAAATAAATAATTATTTAATTAATTATAACTGTGATTCAAATTAAGTTAGGGGTGCTTTAATGCAGCTTAGACCAGCTGTGCATTTGACTGAGGCACTGACCCCCTCTGCCCCATGTTCACTTTACCCCTCATGGTCTGTCTTTCTCCTTGTTGATCCCTTCTCAGCTTTTAGACAGTGACAAGCAGATCAAGTGTCAATCACTCATCTTGGACAGCATTTCTCCTCCCACTAGAGCTCTGTGTCCATTCACTATGCCAGCATGGAGTCAGTCTCTGGGTGTATGTAGTTGTCTCAGTGAAAATCCTGGTTACCGCTGTTTCTTTTAAAAACCCTTTGCTGTAAATTTCCCTGACTCCTTTCTGTTCTTACAAGTAAAATACATTTGAGTGAATTATGTGTTTTGGTAAACATATTGAATTCAAAAGCATTGTTTTTCCACTAATAACATCATGTACTAGTCAGTTAAGGTCACATAAAGTGAGTTAGTTCAGTTCAGTTGGATCCAATTTTCTATTTTTTTTTTATTATATATTTTCATTTTACATTTTAATTGTAGTTTATGTCTTAGTAATTTTATGTGCTTTTGTCATTTCTGCGATTTTTATTTACCTTTGTTTTTTTATTTCATTTTTAATCATTTTAGTACTGAAACTTTCCGTTAGTTGCCTAGGCAGCATTAATTTTTAATAAAGTTTTTTACTTTTAAGTGTTTTTGTATAATTGTTACATTTTTATTTCAGCTTTATTTAAATTGCGGATTTAATTTTTTTTTTAAAATATTATAGTAATTATATAATTATATTATATTATATAATTATGTAATTATATAATAAATTGTATATATATTTTATGATAGCAACACTGACTGGATGATTTGAGGTTTTCTATTTTTTTGTATGATGTGTAAAAGACATAATACATTACGGAGAGGATAGTTTACCCAAAAATGTAAATTCATAATTTACTCGCCCTCATGAATTTCTTTCTTCTGTGGAACATTAAAGTAGAGATTTTGAAAAATGTAGTACCCATTGACAAAAAATACCAACAGATTTTTAAAAATATCTTCTTATTTGTTCCACAGAGGAAAGACAGTCATACAGGTTTAGAACTACACAAAGCTGAGTAAGTGATGATAGAATTTTCATTATTTGGGTAAACTTTTCCCTTTAATATTTTATTTTAATGTAAGACACTGCATATTTAATATGTAGTTTGCATGTTTGTGTTGACACTTTTTTTCCCCTTGTGTATGTTTTGCTCCAGCAGCTTGTGTAGAGTGTTAAGGAGGAGGGTTCTTTAGCTGTGGGTGTGTCCATAACTTTCTGAGTGACAGGCAGCCAGGCAGTGTGAGAGGGGAGGGGCAGAGTGTGTGAGGGTGAGGGCGGTCTCTACCTCGAGCTGCTGCAGTGTGTGTGGAGTGTGTCAGTGTGTTGGAGACCTGCAGTTTGGAAGGGTTAGTGAGCAACACACACACAAACTTGCCCACTCAGCACACATGCACGCACACCAACACGCAACCGCGGCACAGGACGCCGCCGGACTCACTGGAAAATGAATCTAATGAGGGGAAGGACAATCAGCCTGCAGCATGGTGAGTACAGACAGCGGTGGAGTTTAGAGGTGCTAATGGCTTTACCTTACGGGGGTTGAGACGGGGGAGGGGTGGGAAAGAGGGGGATACTGTTACTGTTTTTTTACTGACTTTTACTGTACTGCTGCTGATTACATGTATATCAACAGTGTGAGATTGAGTATACTAGAAGAGAAAAGGTTTGTGTTTTTAATGAATATGTGGTCTGGTCAGAGTGTGTGTTGGTGGTCTTGTAATGTCCTTGACACAGGTAAAGCAGCCGAGGGCAGCGAAACTGTGGATTCAGCACTTCACTGAGAGCTGACTGCATTCTGCTGTTTTTCTGTAGGTTTCATAGAGCCGGCTTGAATGTGTCTGTGTGTGACATATCTTCATGACTATCGGGGTGTAGTCTGTGTGTGTGTGTGTGTGCTTAGGCCTGTCATGCCAGCTGTTCTCTGCATTACACTCGTCTCCTTTACATCTCAGCAAGCTTATAAAGTCAGCCATGCAGAGAGGAAGGGAAGTGTGTGTGCAAAACTCTTGGCCTTTCGCTCACTTAAAGGTGACTGCTGCCCTGAAGGTGAGGAATGAAGGCAATATGTTTAATCTAAAACGTGTGGATTCATTTTAGCCCTGTCTTCTGCGTTAGGGGTTGATATTGAAAATGGGCCCAGATGGAAAGAATGTAAGATGGAAAGAGGGCCAAAATGAAGTGTTTAGAGTAGAAGTACGTTGCTATTAGTACACTCATATGTTCATTCATCAGTCCAAACCACAATTACGCTCCGAGCAGGTTGCGCTGTGCTACATCTGCTCGTTGAACCACAAACATTCATAGTTCTAACTCTTTATGAGGCACTTCCTCTGACCTGAAGTGTATCTTCTCTAAGAGCGCTGCTGGGCTTGTCCTGTGAACAATCGCTCTGTCCTTGTAATTGTGAGCCGGGTACAATTTACTAAGTCAATCTAAACATTCAATCCCCCAAACTGCATATGGTTCAGTTTTTCAGGAAACACTGGAGCTCTGGCTCAGTGATCTGTAGCTTACAATAGCTGTTGAGGTAACTGGAAACAAATGCGTTTAAAAGCTAAATAGCCTCCCGCTCATTCATTCAAGTCCACCTCTGCTTGTCTAGATGCCAGAGCCTTAAATTAGCCACATTTATTGCCCTTCATTGCTTTTTTTGTGTGTGTCTCTGGGCAATTTGGCAGTGAGGCGATCTTTAATTCAGCCCACCTCACTGTAGAGACATTTGTCCAAGGGTCACTGGGTTATCTAGTAACTGTGTTTGAAGAGCAGGTTTACTCAGATGCTTTAGAGAAGTCTGAGGTTTGTCTGTAGCTGTGTTCAGGTAAAAGGTTTTTCCTGAGCCTGCCCTGATGGGTTAAACTTTAACTCTTCAGAGAAAAGCTGCATGCTTAGAAGATTTCATGACTCTTGACTGAAGAATTTTGTAAGTCCGTTCTTCAGGGGCTTCGTGAGGAAGGCAGCTGCAGGGTTTTTGATAAATAGGGGGTCTCAACAGTAATAACAAACACCCTGTCTACAGTATTTAATGTATAGGCATGTGTTTGTAAATGTGAGGCTTCATTTTGCTAGTGGGCATATGACTGCTGTGTGTGTGTGTGTGTCTGAGGGTTTGCTTAACTTTAAGGAAGTCCCAAGAAATAAGATAAATCTGCCAATGTGGCCCTTTTGAGTTATATATATTTATACATTCACTACCGCTCAAATGTTTTGAGTCGTTATGATTTTTGTAATGCTGCAATTATTTGATCACACATATAGTAAAATATGTTTAATATTATTAATATTAATGTTATTGTGATTTTCAATTAGCTGTTTTCTACCTGATTATATTTTAAAATGTAACTTATTCATGTCACATGACCCTTCAGAAATCATTCTAATTAGCTGATTTTGTACTCAAGAAATAGGACGAGAAGACCAAAATCATATGATATGTCATTTTATTTCACGATAACAATATATATATATATATATATATATATATCAGAATATAGTTATTTTTGCTTTAAATAAGTTTTTTTATGATATCAAAATTTGTTTTTATTTGAAATTTCATAATTTTTGTCCCCAATTTCAATATCACAAAAAATAATACTAGCCTAAGTAAAAAAAAACTCAAGCTGATGGAAGACAAGTAAACAGTAATAAAATAAGGACAAATAAACTAATTACCAGCATATAGGAAAACAAACTACAATAGAACAAAGACACATATGAAATGGACCTACCTGAAAAACTTTTAGCACCAGAAATAAGAAATACTACATAAATAAACAAAGCAATTCCAATAAGGCTCTCACAACGTCGGTGCTCGGGCCCTAATTAAATTGTATAAAATAATCAAATGTATAAAAGCACTGCATAGTCTTCACTGGCTTTTCTCTCTCTCTCCATACAGTGAAAATCAATGGGGTCCCATGTTGTATTGAGCTCAAATGATTTTCATTGTTTGGGTAAAAACAGCTGAAACATACTTCAAATCTTTTTTGAGTTTTCATTCTTTAGGTGAACTATCGCTTGAAAAATGTCATCATCTCTTAACCTGTTAACCTTCAAGGCCACTTTTGAAAAATCCCCAGAAATGGCATACCCAAACTTAAACAGATACAGTTCATGAACCCTTTGCACTAAAAGCACAAGTATGATCTCATTTGAAAGCTGACACCTAGTAGTTTATTGTAAATGTAGAAATAATTATTGTCATAATGAAAAAAAAAGTTTAAATAGCTTCAAAGTTTTGTAAAGTTATTAGAAATTTACTTTTATGAAACATCTTCATAAAAATAAAATTGAAGTTGGCCCTGGAGGAATCTAGAAATGCACTGCAGCTAAAGCCATATGTGTGACCATTTTATATTTAAAATCTGAAAATGATAAGTCTAAAACTCTGTATTTAGTTAAATGTTTTTCAAGATCATGTCAAATTACTTTATTTTGATTAGACTCTAAAATGCAAACTGATGTTTAGTCATCTTCTGAGTCATCTATTCAGTCTATTGTCTCTATTATTTTGTGGTGCAAACGAGCCCCATTCAGTGTGAGTCTCTCCCTGCACACATTTACACCTCTCCAGACTGGTTATGGCTCTAAATATGCATTTCTTTTGTCTGCATTATAGCTACTAACAACTGGCTATTCACAGGCTATTCATAGGGTTTCAAACCCTAATTTCTTTTATCAAAGTTCTCACTAAATATTTGAAACTGGTATCAAATGCACTGAAACATTTCAGTAAGCATTCCTATTTAGAAAAAAATCATAAAACAATAACTGCTGGTGGCAGGTGCACCTGGGCTAGCTAGCATGTTAGCTTAGCACACCATCAATACACGACCATTTATGAGATTAAAACCATGTTTGTGCTCCAAACTTACTTTATAACGCAAGTCGAGTGTTTTAAATAATCTTCTGTGATCTAATTTGGCTTCAGATAAAAAAAAAATCTGACGGAAAATTTATTATTTATAGTGTTCTGCACGATGATGAAATCTATATCGATTAGCATTACATTATAAATATAATCTATTATTATGAAATACCTGGCATGGCTTGAAGAACACAGGTAACTCAAATATCATTGCAATCATGTTTATTGTCTTCAAAACATCTTTATCTGCATGTTACAGCGATCTCTGTCAGCTACTTTCTGTATCAGTGACGTCCTGGAATGTCACATGACTATGGGTCTTCTTCGTGATCCATATATGGACTGTTATTGTGCATATAGCGCCCTCAGGCTATTGGTATGAATTGAAAACACAGCACATCTCAGTAAGAAGCGATCATAATGATTACATCGACGCATTTGGGTATAAATTCAACAAATATTATTCCTGTCTATAGAAATATGATGTGAATCTATGAGAATATATCAATATTTCTCCAAGTCTGCACATTTTTGAGCTAAAGCCCTGAGGGACGATGTTTTGCGAATCGCTGTCATGACGACAGCTTGGAGTGTTTTTTATGAATGGACCAGCTGACGCTCATAATTCATATTAAAGGTATCGACTCATTTTTTCATTTCATAACTCCTGACACAAATTAAGACATAACTGTCACTATAAGTTTCTCAGAATACAATAGTGGTCAAATACTGAATCTTGAGTATTATATCTTTTTAATGATGTATAGTTTGTCAAGGTATAACATTAAATCTGATAGTAAATTTGAACTAAATAAAAAAAAAACCGCTTCAGTGCGCCGACGCTCTGGAAACGGTTAACAGGTTAATGAATAAATCAGGATTTCAAAAGAGTTGAAAGCCACCTTTGGGTTTGACGGAGTTGTGATGAGAGGTTATATTCTAAATAACATGAATAGAACTGCATTATGAATCAGTGTATTGCTATGGAACTTGTTTTGGTGGCTCTTGTTGCTTCAAGAATGCTGTCACACCCTTTGGGTGTCTTTCCTTTAACGTGGTAATCCCAACGCACTAGGCAGGAAAGAAAACCGTTCTGTGTGGAGCATTTGAGGAGGAAATTAATGGTCCCCTTGTAGAGGAAAAGGTGAATATGATAAATAAATAGGAAACATAAATGTGCACACATTTTAGTGAGATGTAAACACTCATACTTACGAGGTGAATTCTCACTGCCCTTTTACACTCCGTGACATATTTTAGCAGATGCCAAAACAGTTGCGTCCAAATTCGCTCTGATAACAAAGGCTACTTCTGAAGACTTGTCAGACATCAAGTTGGCAAAAGTCACCATTAGACAGAAACTTGCTCATGTTATTCACACTGACCTGTTAGCTTACTCAGAATGTTGTTAAACACAATTGCCCTCAGAAGCACATGTTCAGTTGAAATCTACATTTTAAAGGTTTGGTAAAGGGTAACTGTCCTAGAATGGCTATACTTTGTTATCATGTGATCTTCTGAATTGTTTATCTTCACAGTTGGTGCCCATTGCTTGTGCCAAATGAAAACATAGGGACCCCCCCCACATTTATGTAACCCCTTCCACATGACCTTACTCTGCCACATCCTGCTGAGTTCAGCCCCAGACAGTGTCTCCACACAATCCAGCTCTCAGCCAATGGAGTCTCGCTTCACAATAGAAGAGACGAGGACTCAATCCATCAGTGGCAGAGGGCCAAAAGTCAACGTTTTTTGTGTTTGGCTCACGAATAGGCTTTGATCTCAATGCAGCCACTCTGAAGTTGTACACCGTTCTGGAGATTAACCCCAAAGACCCAAGGACTCAAGATTTTAAGTTGTATATTTGACTGATTATGTGCCAGTGGTATTAGATGGAGTCCCATCTACAGTTTTGAATTTCAGGGAAAGACTGATTAAAATTAGTTGGGATTTATTTTGAGGAGACACTTGAAGCTAAAAGCTGCCGGCCCCTTAATGAATGTGTATCGGTTAGCAACTGCCACTCAATCGTCTTAATCCACATTCACTCATTCAGGATTCATTGAAGTAGTAAAGACATAGAGTTGATGTAGTAGTAGAGACTTATAGAGATAAACTATTATAGAAACTCTGTTGAGCTGGAATAGATGTGTTAGAAATTACTTTAAGGTAAAATATTAATTTTGCATCTTGTCACCCTATATATTTGTTACTTAAAGTGGCATGAAATTAAAATTCACCCTGTCTGTTTTGTAAATGCATGTTGTAGATCTTGTTGTGAACAATTCATCCATGTATGTTTCTTTTTTGTTTTATTTGAGCTCTTAATACTTAATCCAAATATCATAACTAATCATAGCATTCTTTCTGTGAAAACAAAAGGCTTCTCTCAGGTAACCTATGCTGGACTTCTCCAGTCATTTAGTTCACTTAATCCCACCCATGCACAATCGACTTCAAGCTCGCATACATTTTTAAGTTAAACGCCCCATCTCAAAATCCAATCAGCAGCCGGTGCAGAGAACTAAGTCCCCTCCCTAAATGTTTTCTTGTTCGGTTTTCTGTTTCACTCCGATGTGTCATAATACGGAAGAAAATAACCATTGCACTTGTGTTTCATTGCAGCTTAAATGATTGCTATGTTCTCACACCATATCCTGGGCCATGTGACCGGAGGGACCCACTGAAGAACTCTTGAGTATTTTCTACTCATTGGATTTAAGCAATAGCCTCTGTACCGTGAAATTAATTTGATATACCAAGGTCCTTCAAAGAACTCTGTAGTATTACCACCATGCTAAATGTCCATAAATCATAGTATTGTTCGCGCAGCGATTTCATCACAAATCTCAGACTAGAATACCATCCGTCCTAAATTGCTGGTGTATGTTCTGTGTAAGTTGGGCAAGAGATTCAGATGATCAGTTCTCTGTTTTTATTTCAAGGTGAATGAAAACACGCACGCATCCATTGGTCACGCTCTACAAAGCCTTCAAGAATGACTGTAGGGCACAAATAGTGTTAATGATGGACATTTGATTGTTTTGAGTAGACGGCTGTAGATGGACAGAGCCTCTTATGAGTCTTGGCATCTCCAGGCACACTGTTTACAGCTTGACACCAGCCCAGTGGCAGTATGAATCAGAGCGCTAGCCTGACGCCTCTGGGTCAGCATGTGGGCTCTTCAAGCATTCAGAGAACTCGGATGGGATACTCTATATTGCTGTCACCATCTTAGGGTTGTTTTCCAATACTCCTATATCTGTACATCAGCACAACACACAGTTTTATGTAAAATAATACAGGGATTCAGAATTGAAGATAATTCATTTGAATTTTTTTCAGAATGGACAGTGCATATAGTTCTTCTCCAAAGCTGAATTGACCATGTCCTAACCAGATTTAACATATTGTCAATCATTTGGTTTCTATTTCTGCAGCATTGTGTTGAGTAGCTCTACCCTCAATAAAATATAATTGGTCCTATGTCTATATAACCGTATATAATAAACATCAGATGTATTCTGATAGTCGCAGCATTTAATTTTTCCGTTTTGACCAACAAATTAGTTATCGCTGGAAACTTAATGCATTGTGTCTGGTTAGGACACTATGGATATATTTTTAAAAAATGCACATGGGGAGGGTTTGTTGATGTCTTTTGAGGGCTCTTTGAACAGTTATGACTTGTGTGAGCATCAGTTTGTTCCCCTGTGGAATGTCAGACAGTTCTCATTTTTTGCCTTGCTCACTCTAGGAATGTGATGAACTCTGTTTTAGCGCTTGGCATATTACTTCTGACTTTTGTAACTCAATTTTAGTGATAATTCACTCAAAAGTTAACACCTTTTTCATCATTTACTCACCCTCATGGCGCTCCAAACCTATATGACTTTTTCTTCTCTGGAACACAAAAGACATTTTGAAAACTATCTCTATGCTTTTGTTTGTTTATTTGTACACTTACAACCAGTTGTTTGGACCATAAACTTTTGTGTTCCACTGAAGACAGGAAATCACACAGGTTTGGAACAACATGAGGGTGAGTAAATGATGACCACATTTTAATTTATCTTTAATGCAAATGTTTTATAAATAAGTGATTATGATTCATGCCAAAATAACAACTCTGTCAACAGTTATAAATGAAATGTTGCTGACAGCCACAGTTGAACATTGTTCCATATTTAGGCTCTACTAATTTCAGTCATTTCCTGTTCTCTTAAGCAAAATTGTTTCTCTGGGGATCCATTTTGTTGGGAAAATGTCTATCCAGGTACCATTTATTTAGTGAGTTAGTGGATAAATATTTCCTGAATGTGTTTCTCTTCTAGTGAGCTATATTTGAGCATCGGAAGGTGTTTCAGGTTGATGTGACGTCATCAGTGATCTGTGAGTGAGGTCAGCAGCATTGGACAGTTGTTTGATGTGATGATTGGGAGGTGTCATGGTGCAACAGCTGCTTCACCTCTTCAGAAAGTCGATAGATGCTAGATGTTCACATGTCTAGAACCTTATTCTTATCAGCCTGCTGACAATGAAGCAGGGAAATATATATATTGTGGTTTGGGGGAGAGAAAAAGAGAGAGGTTTATATGCCTCTTTTGTGTTCACAATTCTCCATTGATGTACCGCCATCACATTGTGCCCTACCAGAGTTTCCGGCCTCTAAACCTCTGTGCCACCCTCATGCACAATTGCCTGATCACCTGATCAGCTAGACAGGACAAACACTGGAAATGGAATTATTTGTCCACTCTTTTGTGTAGCTTACGCCCATCTCTTTCTCTGTCACTCTTTTCTCTTTCACGGTGTCACTCTAATGGACAGCTGGTTCATTCTGTCACTTGTGCTGGGTTGAAAGGTCAGGCCCCCAGTGCTCTGCCCTGCCATATACTGTCTCTGAGTCTCTGTGTGCTTGTGCACATATTTGATGCGTGTCTTATTACCTTACACATCTGTTAGAGCTCAGCTTCAGTTTTACGCAACCACACTTCAAAGAACAAGGTCTCTCTTATTATTCTCATTTAAATTGACCCACCTTTTTTATGGATTATTTTATCTCTCTAGTTATGTTATTCCATTTTGGGCTTCTAGTGTTCTTTGTCAGATGGCAGTTTTTAAGAACAAGTCTGAACATCTCGCATTCCTATCGTCTATCCAACCACTAACCTATGCAGTACCTCCTTAGTGTACATAAGCACAGTATGTATGTTAAATGCACTTAAAGTTAGATTGCAGTCAGAAAGCAATAATTCATCTTTAAAAAAGGTTTTAGTCTGACCAGTCACATTTTGCGAAGTCGGCCAAACAGATATAGATAATGTTGTCCTAGGTTTTGTGCATTGCGTCATCTGTACTTGGACATACAGATGTAGACTGTAGCGTAACTACACAAAAAATAATATGCAAAAAGTATAACTGCACATGTAAACATAGTTTATGTTCCACTACACTGCTTTTCAAACATATTTGTTCTGTCTTTTCCTTAAAATGATGTCCTGTAAGGGTTAAACAGTCAACGGAGGGATTCCTTGTTCCCTGGAGACAGATGCAATTGATTTGATTATACACCAGTAAGAGTGTGACCCATAGAGATACTTTATTTAACTAATCTAATATTGTCCAGCCAAAGGCCAAGCTGCCATCTTAAAAGGGGACAGGCTTGATTTAACAATGCCGGATGCCATGCACTCTCGGGTCATGATTATCATTAGTGAAAAGAGCCCATGCCATAAATAATACTTCTCCTACCGACATCTCTAGACACAGTCAACCGCCATTAGACGGTTTGTCACATTCTGGGAAATGGTTAAATTCAACATGTATGCCAAGATTTAATATTGTTTTCAAAAAACAAAAACAACATAAAGGAACTTTTACAAATTGTTTTTTTTTTTTTGTGCAGTCAAGCCACAGTCTTCATCTGTCTGTGCAATTTGCAAATGACAACAACAATGTATAATTTAATATTTGAAGGATTAAATGCCCTTCCCGTGGCTTTTGGAGCAAGCGCACAATTCCAAGACAAGATGTAGTCTGATTAACATGTTGGTATGCTGGATGAAGCCGAGCTACAATCGCATTTATCTAGATCGGTTGGTTCAACTTCAAGACAACAGAATGGTACAGTTTCAGTCAGACTAAAGCATTTATGTGACATTTTAAAAAATGAAGAAAAAAAAAGTTCAACAGAATTCTAACTTTTAAAAGTGCATAAATGTTCACTTAGCCTGTTAAATATTTTAGTAAACAACTTTTAGCTGTCAGTAATAGGGTCTTAACCAGGCATGATGTAACAATTCCAACTACAAGCAATTAATTTGTGCACCAAGTGAAAATACAAAGCTGAATTGTCAGCATCATTACTCTTCTTTAGAATCTTTAGTGTCACATGATCCTTCAGAAATCATTCTATGCTGATATGGTGTTCAAGAAACATTTCTTCTTGTAATCAATATTGAAAAAACTGAACTGCTTAATATTTTTGAGGAAACCATGACACGTTTTTTCAAGATGCTTTTATGAATAGAAAGCTCAAAATAACAGCATTGAAATATTAACTGTTTGTAACATAAATTGAATGCATCCTTACTGGATTTTTTTTTTATCTTACTAACCCCAAAACTTTTGAGTGGCAGTGTATTTTGAAACCCATTCTACTGAATTCAGCCAGTTCTGTCCCAAAATGACTTCAGAAGATGATAAGTAACTTTCCTTCAGATTCTGCTCGGGCCTGTCTATGAGGACTCCGTATAATGAAGAAAAAGTCCAACCACAAACACTCAGAAAACCACAGACTGTCCCTCAGTCTGGTACAGTTCACTCACACAAATTCATGAAGCACAGTCTTTATCCTATTGGCATGACTTTGGAGCTTTGCAGAATGATACCATTGTAGACCCAAATCTTTCCAACTTGTCTCACTAATGCCTTAGAGAAAAGACCAAGATGAGTGATAAAAAGAGGGAGAGGGATGAGCAGCTTGTGTGGCCATTTAGATCTGGAGGAAATTAAACCGTCTGCTGTAGACTAACAGTAAATCCCTCTCCTCTCTCAAACTGAGCCCTTCTAGGGTCTCCCATTCAGCTCACTGACAGAAGAAAAGCTTAAGCTGCGGTTTCTTACCTTTAAAAGGTAAAAATGGAGAAGGAATGTGGAATGTTTGACTTTCTCTGGGAAATGTTTGCTTTTACACTATTTGAGACAGGAAGTCTGCATTGATTTCTCTTCCTTCCTGGGTCAACAACACACTACAGGCAGTCAGACTCATGACTGAGCATTAGTCATGATAAGTAGATGAAACCACAGCCTGCTCTAATCAACATCTTTTTTGCATGCTGTGTCACACTTTTACTCGGTTTAGCTGGAGTGAAGGCTCTTGGGAAAATTATATTGGTTTTGCTTATGGTGATGGGTGGTGTGTGTTACTACACGGGTTTAAATGAGGGTCCTAATTATGTCATGCATTATTCAGCGGAGAGAGTCTGCAGGATTTCTGTGGGTCTCAAGAGAGCTTTTCCCCAAGCTCCAGAGCCTGCTCTTTGATTGATGCCTTCTTGGCACCTCGGTCGGAACTGTTTGAGAGGAAAACCCCTCTCTCTCCTGCTTTTGAAGGCCGTCCTGCAGATTAAAAAATGGCCTTCAATCATTTAAAAATGTTGATGGAAATAATTGGTTGAGAACTCACTTTAGGACTGGGCGATATGGCCAAAAAATCATATCTCGGTATTTTTTGCTTAAATGGCGATATACGATATATATCTCAGTACTTTCTACGTTTTTCTATTTGGATAAAGAAAATGTATTTATTTAAAAAAAAAATATTTCACATCCTGCTCAATGATATCCAAACAATGTTGATATTGAAGGATATGGAAACAAATAGGGAATGTAATGTAGGCTATGCAATATATTATGTGCAAAAAGGTGGTTAAAATCACATTACATTCTAACTTTGTAACATTTCAAACTAAAAACAAAAATAACGCTTTTGTTTTTAAAAATGACTATAGGCTAAAATAAAAATGAAAATAAAAACAAAAGCAGAAACTAATTATATTAGCCTGCATTTGATTACCCCATTATAATGGTCACTTTCAGAAAAATATAGTTGTAGGTTTAAAATTCCACATATGGCACATTTATTGTCTCCAACAACAAATATTTTAGTAATATGTGTTTTAGTCATAATTATTGCGCTACTGTTCTATTGTGCTCATCTGTATGGCACGCATGATCGCTGCGGCGCTCATTCACGGAAGCTTGAATTTTAGCGTAGATTCATTTGCAGAAGCTCGTCCTCTCCTGACAGTGAAATGGACATATTTGTTTGATTTGTTAGAACATTTACAGATGGAGAATATACCTGTGAAATGTAAGTTAGGCACTGAGGAAAGCACCACGTCTCAAACACATTAAACCACGCCAGTATTTATCTTTCAGTCACTAACAGTAGGCTATCTGTCCGAGCATCTGACAGGGCAAGCTGCTTTAAACTTGTTAACTATCTTACCAGTTATTTTGAAGCGCTTAATAAGCTTGTGTCATGTTTAGGACAAATTGTACTGTTCTTTCACTGCAGGAGCTCACACTGCGTACTCCACTATTTTTCAGATGTGCTCGTATCAAACTACTGTATCGATATAAACGGTATTGCCTCATTCCATATCGTGAGGAAAAAAAATATCGATATATTGTACAAACTCGATATACCGCCCAGCCCTAAGACACTTCGCCCTTTTATGTATTATTAGCTGAATCTAAAGATGCATCACAAACCCATTTTCAGTGGAGGAGAAACCTGGACAGAGACTAGATGGATGGATGTGTGTTCTCAAAGGTCCATATGGGTCAATGTATGAGACAAGTATACGATAATCACACTGATTTGAGCTTCAAGATAAGAGACAAAGAATGATCACACTTTGTGTGTTATTTCAGATGGTCGAGATGTATGTGGGGGAATCTCAGTTCCCAGGCTGACTGAGTTACAGCACTGATAACAGAATGGCACAGCACATTCGACCCAACACACCTAAGACACACACACACACACACACACACACACACACACACACACACACACACACACACACACACACACTCACACTGCAGCAGTTACGTTGAAAAACATGATCCTCTTACTTTACCTGCTTCTTCCTTTTATAATGAGAAAATGATTGTTTGTCTTTGCTGGACTCTATCAGTCATTAACTTTTGTGAATTCTTCAAACTTCAGACATTACTAATCTTCACCTGCCAAAAAATACCTGCATGTGAGCATCAAACTATGAGGGCTGTGTGTTTGTACTGTTAGTTTACCGTTTTGGTAAGTGTTTTTGGTGCAAGAAGGTCTTTCTCAGTCCTCCTACATGATATCTTTAATCTCTCATACCCTCTTTAATGCTGGGCCCACAGTGCATTTGCTTGAGATAGACTTGTGTGTCTCCTTTGCTCGCAGCTGTGCCTGGTTGTTTTTCAGTTTGTTCGTTCCCATGTTCTTTATCTTTCTTTTTCTCATAACAACCCACTACAATGCGAGTAAATCACTCGCATATGGGACTAAATCTTCACTCTGGGCGACTAAATAGTGTCTATCATTAGCCATTGGCTATTACATTCTTAGATTTTACTCGCCAGTGTGTGTGTTAAAGGCTAAGTATAAGTTTAGCATAGATAGGCCTATGTTTCACGTGCTGAACACAGACTTAGCGCTTGAGAGTTTCGCTCTCCGTCATGCAGTCTGTAGATTCTGTACTATTTCAATGCTCAATGGATGTGCAGGGTACCTGTATTCACGTACCATAAACTCTAGTGTAAAAGCGCCCAACTCGCTGTGGCTTTGCTGTCAGAGCGAGAGTCTTGCGTTACACGCAGAATCGACACGTTACATGTAATCAATATTCTTTGTTGTATTTTCCTGTCAAAATTTCATTTTTGAAAAGTTAATATTGAATTATTCAGCTTTTAAGAACAATCTTGAGATATATCGTTTTTTTAAGTAGCGAGTGGAACGAATGCTCAAACAGCAATCTCATTGCCTGGCGTTCATCTATTTCTGTCCCTGTTTTGATTTTCAGCAAATCAGTTCGAGTGAACGCTGATAACGTGTTACATTGATAATAATCATAAATGTTTCTTGAGCATCAAATCATCATATTAGAATGATTTCTGAAGGATCATGTGACACTGAAGACTGGAGTAATGATGCTGAACATTCAGCTTTGATCACAGGAATAAATTACACTTTACTATATATTCACATAGAAAACAGCTGTTATACATTGAAATAGTGCTGGGCGGGTTTGACCAAAAATTTATATCACGTTTTTTTTCAAAATTATCCCGGTTTTCCGGTTTATGACGTTTTTTTTTCATGCATAATCAGGTGTTCAAAGCATTTTCTACTGGTTGAGAGAGGAATTACTGCAGTAGATTGACTTAGGATGGTCTATTTTACTGTCATTAGTGAATATTGTAGAATAGAATAGCGCCTAGTATAACCTAAAATTGTTATTTCTTAATGTTCTAATAATGTTCTTATAACCAAGAAATAACGTTAATTCAACGTTTATATAACGGGAGAATTTAACGTTCTATTGACGTTTGAATGATGTTCTTATTACCAAGCAAGACCGTTAATTCAACGTTTATATAACAGGAGAGTTGAATAGGGCTGGGTATTGACACAAATTTCACAATTCGATTCGATTTCGATTCACAAGCTTGCAATTCGATTCGATTTCGATTACGATTCGATTCAATATTGATTATTTTGGATATCAGGTACAATACATGGCAAATTTTCTCAAGGAAAACAAATGTCTTAACCAATGCTGTAAACTATGGGAGTCAGTTGTATCATTAAAATTGTTTCATTAGCCTACTATAGCCTAATATTAAAGGTAAAGATTTACTGATTTGTATACAAACAATTACACTTTTATTTAATGAAATATAAATATTTATGAAATATAAATATTTAAATGGTGGCTGTCATAAAAACTTGCCAGATTTATTCAAACATGCATAATAAAAATAACATAAAATGCATATGTAATATGGTGCATATATTTAGCAAAATGCTCCTCTCTAGAGTTAATTTTTCTAGCTGACTAACGAGTTCATGGTCACTGGATATGGTTTTTCTGAGGTAAATGTGACGTTACATGACATTGTTTACAAGCTGTTTCACTGACGTCTTTCCTCGGTTGAAACAATGATTGAGCGATTCCATGTGACAACAAGGATTTCGATAAGTTATACTCTATCTTTTAACACACTTTCAGATGCTCATTCATGTTTATTTCACGTTGTAACTGATAATATTAAGGCGGAAGAGAAGATTATGTGTGCTTGGCGCTGCTGCTTCTCTTGAGCTGCGCCAGAGCGATCTCACGCCACAGCGCCAAAACGGTATTTATGTTTTTGAATTTCGTAAGAAAATGGACGTAATTTGAAATCTGAGACTTTGTTTCATATCAATAGTAACAAAGCACAAAGATTATTGCGTTTATTGGATGGGATGCGCGCTACAATGATCCATTCATTCATCAACTTAAAACAGGATGACTAATCGATTCTTGGGATTTAAGAATCGATATCGGTTCGTAAAAATGAGAATCGATTAAAATCGAGAAATCGATATTTTTTACCCAGCCCTAGAGTTGAACGTTCTTATAAAGTTTTGAATAAAGTTCTCATAACCAAGAAATAACGTTAATACAACGTCTAAAAACTGGACATTTTGAATGTTCCTAGAACATTCAGAAATAACGTTTTTCTAACTTAATGGGAATGTTATGAAAATGTTCTTATAACCTAAAATTGTTACCTGGGGAAGAGGAGAGATTCACGATTGCACTGAACACGTTTTAAGTGCAGGATTCTCTGAGCGAGCCCAGAGAAAATAGACCAACGTGAGCAGCGTAACGTTATATCTGAGCGCGCGGCACATTATATTCAGCGCACGAGCAGAGAGATTCGCGCTCGCGCATTATATTAATGTACTTTCGCGCTACAATAATGCACTCTCGACATTTGACAGGAAAATAACGCCATAGTTCTGCAGCAACCATCTTCCCTGTAACGTAACACCAGAGCTTAGAAGTGCAACATTTTAAAGGGTCCGTCTGAAACAGTGTCGCGCAGCTTAACGTTCGTTCCGAACGTTGTGTAATTAAATACATCGGTATGGCGGTATATTAAAAATTAATATCATAACAAAAATATGCACCGGTTTTCGGTATGAACCGGTTTACCGCCCAGCACTACATTGAAATAATATTTCACAACATTACTGGGTTTGTTTTGTATTTTTAATCAGATAAATGCAGCCTTGGTGAGCAGAAGAGAGTTCTTTTAAAAACATTAAAAATCTTACCAACCCCAAACTTTTGAACGGCAGTGTACAGTATATAGTGTATCAGGCGAGTGGACTAAAAAAATGTACCAGCCAATGCCGATTCTATTGCCAGACGTGCATAGAGGGTTGTGTTAACATCTTCACTTTAACTCTCGGTCTGCTATTGTTCCCATATTTTATATTGGTACAATCTTACCCTAAATGACAATCTACACACGTGCATACGCATATTCAGTTTATGCAACTGCTTGCTATATATGAATGATTTTAATAGGCTACTTAAAAAGGTGGGGGAAGTCAAAGTTTTAGGTTGACGCATATAGCACAGAATAGACTGGGCAGGCAACTGTTACTTATAAGTGACGTGTTTGATGTTAAAAAGAGTAAAAAGTGCAATAAGCTGCTGAAAACAACTCATTGTGGTTCTAAAGCTGTCTGACACACACACACACACACACACACACGCGCGCGCGAAGCTTCGTGCACAGAAAGCCAACTCCCAAAATTAATTCGATCCCGAATACATTACCAAGTTATGCAAAGAGTTGTTGGTATTTAATTAAAAAACAAAAAAGTAGTTGTTTACATTAAAATTAAACTGACATTGTCAGATTTGTGATATTACTTTTTATGTAATGCTAAAACGTTGCTGTTCACTTTCAGAAGTTGTAGTGATGCTTTCTTTTCCCAGAAAGAATGTGAAACTTTTTATATTTTTTATATCATATTCCATTTTTAAATATATTTAAATACAATTTCAATTGATTTTACATTATCGTATCACATATCGAATATTGCATTATTTAACAATATATATTGTTTTATTCTTCAAAATCGTGCAGCCCTACAGAGTAGTGTTGTGAGGTCATAAGTGGTACTGTAAGTAGTACATCATTAGAAAATTGGTTTAGTAGAGCTGTTTTCAGGGCGGTTGTCTGGTTTGGATGATATTCAGAGTTTATCGATTCATCTACTCGAAAAGGATGATTGTGGAAATAAACAATTCAATAATGCTTTTATGTGTTTTGCAGAGAACAAGAGAGGAAGTTTAGAAAGGGCCACATGGTGAAAGTTACTAGAAAAGAATATATTCATAGTGTGTGCTGTGTCTTTTATAAGAGACTTGATGACTGTAAACAATGCAGATGCACTAGGGACGCCAAGTCCACACTGGTCACAGTAAGATTTCAGGTGAAATTTACCTACATGTTAGCCCAGCGAGCACTGACATGATTGTTGGTTGAGATTGATGGTAGACTACTATAGTATTTGCAGCGAACGTAATCTTTATTTACAAAGAAATGCTTCAACACTGAATACATTGAGCCAGCTTCATTTTTTCAAGAAAGTTAGTTTTGCACGTTTCTGTTGCAGACGTGATGTGACATGCAGTGAACAAGATGGATGGACTCCACAAACATTTTCACCATTTCTTTGCAGGATTAATTAATGCATTTATCACCCAACCTCAACCTCAAATGTGTGAATGGCAGAGGAAGAGATCATGCTTATGAAGAGCAAATAGACAGTAAAGTTAAACTAGAGGTCTTTTCCTAAAGTGTGGCTGGAGCAGCTGATATTTTTAGCAGCATTTTGGTTGCTCCCTCCACTGGCTGTAAGAGTCAGGTTTCACCGTCGGCCGCTGTTCTTCTCTGAACTTCTCAGTGAAAGGCTCTTGATGGAGACCACCAGGGATTGTGATCAGCTGCTTTCAGGACACGTGTGGGCGCTGCAGAAAGAAAGCTGGGTCTGTCTATTGACAGACTACACCAGGCTTGAGTGATTCACTTCCTTAGAGTTTGTCAATCAATGTGTCTGTGTAGAACTTAATACCATCTTGCTGTTTGATGGCATATTGTGTTTCATGCCATTAGGATGTTCTGTAGCCCAATTGAGGTCATCTAGCATTCTCATCGTTTGTATTAGTTACGAAAAATTGAATAGTATTTAGGTCATATAGTTGAGATTGGCTAGTTGAAATGTAAAGAAGGTTTTTAGTGCTTTCTCTGAGTTTTTGTTTCTCTACAGGACTCTGAATCTCTGGACAGCTGTATCCAGAGCACGCTCTCTGCTCTCTACCCTCCATTTGAAGCCACTGCGGCCACCGTGCTATGCCAGGTGTTGGACGTGGTCGAGACAACATACCGTGGGGACGGACTGCGCTACATCATTGACTTCCTGGTGCCTTCTAAACACATCCTTCAGAGCATTCAACAAGATGCATGCGTGAGTCTTAAAGTTTCCTTTCATTCATTCATTCATTCATTCATTCATTAGCTCTAACCCTGATAAAACTCACCTGAACACTCTGATTAAGGTGTTAGGATTACTAGAAAGTTTCAGGCAGGGGTGTTTTATCAGGTTTGGAGCTAAAGTCTCCATGACCCTCCAGGAAGTTGCCTATCCCTGATCTAATCGAATGAAAACCTTAAATCTAGACTAATACAATTTAGAGATTGACAGATATAGAATTTTACCGGTAGCGATAACTAAGTTGCGCAGTACCTGCCAATAACCGATTAATTAGCCGATAGTTTATAAATTGTTTTTTAAATTAAATCAAATGCATTCCTGTTTTTTTTTTTATAAGTTCCTCTCAGCTGCATGAACATATGAATTGGAAAAACAAAAAGTTTCATATATTACCTGCTATTCATTTTCACTGAAATGTAGGCCTAATTGTTTGACAGTTGGTGACATATACAGTATCATATACAGTATATCCTTGGGAAAACGAACGCCAGTGCATTGCCATTGCGACTTACCTATGATGACTTGACAGCTGAGCGCAGGCATTTCACTCACGTTGGATAGGCTATGCGTCAATATCACATTTGCACAGTCTGCACTATTTGAATTCGTGATTGGTTGACTGGCAAATTAAAATATTTAACAGAACGATAAAATAACGTTGTTAACCGGTTAATGGCTATTTCAAATAAGCATGTCTGTTCAGAATGATTAAATTTAATTTTGTTTCCGTTTCTGGTTGTTCCTGTCAAAATTTTGTTCATTTGTTTTCGTTCATTGAACAGGTTCGGAGCCCTGATTACTGCTACATTTTAAACTTGAAAGTACAATGTTTACATTTGGTATTTATATAGCAATATTTTATGTTGGGCCTGTAATCATTTGTTTTTGAAAAGTGTTTTATATTTCATTCATATTTTATATTTCTACATTCTTAATCAAACATTTGCTCAGGAGTTCTAAATAAAAGTAGAAAAAATAATCACATATGAATGAGTACATTTTTGAGTATATACTCAATATATATATCAACTATTCTTTTAGTTGATATATACTAAAAGAAAGTATTTTCCATGTGGTAAATATATATATAGACTATTAATTGATTGAATTTACAGAAAAGGTCGTGATATCGTGATATATATCGTTATCAGGACATGAGATGACTTCTATCTTGATATGAGATTTTGGTCATTTCGCCCAGCCCTAGCGAGAATTAAAGCAAAAGTGATGAAAGAGGGCAAGTCAAGACGGCACAGACAGAAGGCTGATCTAATGTTATGTTATCCTACCCGAGCATTCCAAAATATGAATAATTTAATATGCCGCTTAAACATTAACATGAGCCGCTTAAAATTAAGAAAGTTATCAACATAACTGATATTCAAAATCAGCAGCAAGCGCTGCTTTGTTCATGTTTCGTATATTTCGTATATCCTTGTTTCGGTTCCTCCTTTTGAATGACGAATATTAACTATTGATACCTGCTGTGCTGTGTGTTCAAGTGCAGCTTTTTGGTCCAGACGCAGCCAACGCGAGGCAACAACACCGTAGTTTTTTTTTTTGCCACTTATTCTTTGAGTTCGGCTTGGTGTGTCTCCGCTTAATGCAATTAGACCATAACAATCATGACATTTAAACATTTTGTTAAAGATTTGCATGTATTTTTGTCACATTTGTTCTAATCGTTTAAAGCAATATGACTCCGTGTTCTGTAGACAGAGTACTGTGTACTTCACTTTTCATTGTCGAGGCTTTAAATACGCATCTGATGTATTCTGCTCAGTGCTGAGTGTTGCGTCACAATTTCAAAACAAACACCACGAGGCGTCAGTGATGGTTTTTATTTCCCCTTTAGAGGCTGCTCTCGTACTGTGTAATGACAGCAGACCCTTTTCAGCTGCTCCCACCACAAACAGGAAATTGGGAACCGGTATATTGGTGTGGATTATAACCGATAACCGATATAACTAGATAACCAGAAATCGGTTATCTGTGCCGATGAGTCTTTATAAATTATATTTAGTCAACCTCTAACAAATTTTATAGACATGCTTTCACATGCATTCAACTGATAATGTATGTGTGAGTGACACATTTCCCCTTCATTCTTTTCTTGTCTCTTACTCACTGCTTTAATTATTCTGCCCTTTTATCTCAGCCTAACATTTGCAGCCATATTTTGTTAGTTTCTTCTTGCGTTTTGTCATGTCCTCTTCCGTGTCATGTTTTGTTAGCTGAGCCGCCACTCATCATTAGTCATTATGAGGGTGTACCAGAACACAACAGAACACAAACAGAACACACATACACGTGTGTTAAAACAAAAGACTCGGCAAGCCTGTTGGCCTGAATGTTTGTGTTATTGGTTCTTGTTTTGGTCATTTGAGAAGAGGGCCTCAGAAGTTCTGATCCTTCGCAGCCAGATCAGCAAAGATAGGCACACTCCCATGCTCTACACAGCTGTCTACATACATGTTCTTTACACTTGACTTCAGCTTCTTGTTCCTTAGTTACAGTTTTCTTTGTGACACCCCCATATGCTACACGCACAGCATTCTTGACTTTGAGTGACAAGGAGAGACAGGAAATAATGGGGAGATGGCTATCAGGAAATAACAAAAGCCGGACTCAATCTCATGTTGCTGAAAAGATCGGCTTAGACTAGATGAATTTCCAGACTAATTTATGTACACATGCTGTAATAATCAAGCTGCAGAGTTTTGCAGAGTCAAAGCTGTGTGTGTGTGTGTAGTCAAGCTACAGTCTTAGATCATTTAAGCCTGTTAGTCCGGTTCACAAAATGAGACTTTTATGAATTTGGTTGATGATATTTATATGACACTTTAACAAGGTGAACTGTGGTCTTAGTATGACTGAAAACAAAAGTTTAAATTGCATGTAAACGCGCTTTATGACTTGCCTGTTGTTTCTGACTATAGAGTCCTCACAATTATAACCACAATTATCAGGCCTCCTCTGCACACTTACACAAAGGAATATTGGTGGAATTTCATAACTGAACGCCAGCCCCAATGGAGAACGGGACTTTTTTTCAGGTGCACAACTGCAAAAAAGACCCTTTAACAGGACCCCTACCAGTATACCCCCTTTTAGTGTCTTGTTTTTTGTAGTTTGTGTGCATGTGCGTGTGTGTGTCAATATGTGCATTTATGTTCTTGTGAACCCTGTGGGAACAGTGGCTGCTCGCTGCACCTGGGGTCAGTGAAGTGTCTCCAGGTCTGTCTATTTCTTCGTGTAGGTGGGGGCTGCAGCTTGAAGGTGAATGAGAATATAATAATGGGAAACAGAAGCTTAAACTGAGAGGTCTGTGAATAAAAAGCCCTTTCACCCCCCCACCCCTACCCTCGGCGCAAGGACATTCAACCCTCCTTCCTCCCTTGCCCTGCTCTTCCTTTCAAAGGAAGCGGGTCATTTTCAGCAGACCGTAGTAAACTTGAGCAGAATTTTACTTCTTCCCACTCCATTTTCAAGCATACGTGTATAATTTGTTATTATTGTGTATCTTTTCTGTTGTCACACTATTTTGCTTGAAATAAATAAATAAGTAAGTAAGTAAGAATATTCATTTCATCACTGGTATATCCAAAAGCACATTTGCATCAAGTTACACAGAACCAGTCAGTATTACAGTCTGTGTGACATGACTGTCAAAGCATATAGGAAGAAACACTGAAACGTGGAGTTGTTTCGGGACTCCAAGGCTATTTTCTCCTTTAGTGTCCCTGTACACTTCCTTTGTAAAATTAATTCAAATGAATGAAACGGGGTACAGAGAGACTGCTGGGCCTTCTCTCTAAAATTGAATTACAATAAAGGGGCTTATTGTCCAAACTGTCTTAGTAAATCATCTAGAAGCATCCGTATTCAAAAAGAATCTCTTATAATCCCTGTCCACTTTAAATCCCTGTGATCTTATTATCTGTATTATTCACTGTTGTGTTAATTAAATGGCATTTTAAAAACATAGTGAAAGTGACAGATTGTTGAAATGTTTTTTTATGAAGCTTTAATTGTATTAGTTTATCATTAGTTAATAAAAATGTATTGTATGTAGGGCTGCACGATCCATGCTAAAATGTGAATCACGATTTTTCTCCATGAGAATTGAGATCACGATTCTCTTACACGATTCTCATTTTTTCAACCAAAATTTACTGCACTCAAGTACAAAAAAAAAAAAAAAACACATGACATTCAGTATAATAAAGTGCAGGAGTAACAAAATGTTTTCTCTTTTCTTTATTTTAGACCCCTTAAAGTGAATCATTTTAAAGCTTTATGTTGTTGAACATAAGTTAACATTAACATCTACAATAATAAATAAAAATAACTAAAAAGAAGCTGTGCTTTTTACTCCAATTGGCACAGAACCTTAAAGTTTCTTGGCCAAGAACACTAACCTACCAACATTTTGAGGTTTCAGGGAGGAACGCAGGGTACAATGTTCCCCCCTGTGCTAAAAACCCTTTCTGATGGGGGACTTGTAACAGTGATAGAGAGGTATTTCCTTGCCAGCACAGACAGTTTTGGATATTGCTTTTATAGAAGTTTGTTTCGTCTAGCCGCTGGTACTTTGTGATTTAGCAGTTTTGTTTTTAAGCATCTCATACTTTAGTTTAGGATAAGTTTTTAATTGAGATAAGTTTTATAATATAACTTTGCTTTTCATTTATTACTTAAAGATCACTTGAAGTTTTTACATAGCTACATTAAAAACTAATCACACCTGCAAACTTTTCGCTTTTCGGCGACAATCGCCGTTTTTCTCGGCCAATTGGGTCATTTACGTGAATCGCGTAGAACCGGAGAGTTTTTTCTTTGGGGGGGGGGGGGGGGGTCTTAGGCCATTTTTCCTGCCGACCAAAATTTCATTCTTTCAAATGTAGGCGCGTTGGCGTGGAAAGGCGCTCATAATCCGCCGGAGCCACCACAACATTGCCCAACATAAAATGGCAAACGTAATGCAAGCGGAACGAAACTGCTCGTTATTCTGTGGTTGACGGACCGTTTATCAGTTTGGACCAAAGCAGCGCGAGCCGAGCTTGATCAAGCGACACTGTTACTACACTGCGCTAAGAGATCAAGTAAAGGAATAATTTGAATTTGCCACAGAAGTAATAACATCGCTGCGAGATCTAGTGAGAAACATTCACATTTTTCCGTTATTAACGGATCAAACAGCACTGACGTGGAAACCAGGAAGAAACATTGTGCCATGAATGAACTATCCAGTGTCCACAGATCAGCAACATTCACCATGGATTTACTGTAGTAACACTAACCGCAACCATGGAAGTTTGGCAGGAATAGTAGGCTATAATGCCTTCAAGTAACATTACGTCGGTTTTATTTTGACATTATGAATACAATTGCTGCACTCAAACTAATCTGAACTAAAATATGTTTGTTTATAACTACTACAATATTACATTTCATTTTTTCCAAGGAGCTGTTTTGTTTTATATGCTCCTAAGAAGAGTCAATTATAGCTCCAGAATTGCTCAAACTAAAACAAATATCATACTTTATGATGTTAGTTTTCATTTAAAAAAAGAATAAAAAAAATTAAATCAAGAAAATTACCAAAAACATGGTAAACAGTAAATTCTAACAACATAGGTCTATTTAGATAAACAATCTGGCGAGCATGTTGTTTTAGGTTAATACAGCAAATTTCTGTCTAATAAAGCGCTCAGAAATGTGTCACCTTTTTTACTCTGAGGAGTTTGCAGGTCTGACTAATAGCCTAACTAATAAAGTTGACTCATTATTTAAAACAAGTAAACAGTCATTAATAAAATAAGAACAAATACACAAATTACAAGCAGAGATGAATACTAAATAAAAAAGTTTACAAAGTCTAACAGTAGTATTCAGGTACAGAAATTAATAATTGTGCCTAAATGTAAAATAACACTATTTGTTCACTGTATAAATTAAATATAGTTTCATCAATTTGACAATTTTGTGTTTATGTGTCCGTTCAAGGGCAAGGAAACGCAAAAGAGGAATCAATTCTGTATTCGAGCGCTGTCTGACACGAGCCTCTCTCTCTCTCTCTCTCTCTCTCTCTCTCTCTCTCTCTCTCTCTCTCTCTCTCTCTCTCTCTATCTCTCTTTCTCTCTCTCTCTCTCTCTCTCTTTCTCTCTCTCTCTCTCTTTCTCTCTGTGCGCTTCGAGTGTGTGTGGCTGGGGGCTGTGCGCACAGATAACGCGTGTGTCCCGGTTTTCGTCTCTTCTTCTGCGATTAAAATTGTTTAAATGTGTAAATTGGCAAGACAATACACGTCCAAATGATAAACTTTCACTCTATGATGGTTATATTTAGCAGTTAATCCGCGAATCACATGCGTGCCGAACCGAAGTGCGATCCATTCCACCCTTAGTGCGTTATCTCATTGAATATCACTGGCAGAGTCGTAGAAATGCAGGATTAAGATCGCATGGGGCGTTGAATCGAGATTGCGATCTTTTAACGATTAATCGTGCAGCCCTAATTGTATGCATTTTATTTTTGGCAATACATGTTTTCCCTTAAAATCCCCAATGAGCAAGCCATTGATACATGCATTCAAACATAGATGTTCAGATGTTCTGAGACTATATTCATTTTCTTATTGTCTTCAGGAAAAATGGAAGACAAACCAGTTATCTCATGACACTTTGTGTACTTAGAATGGGGAAAAATGGAAAACATTAATTGCAACTTTGTCTTTTCTTCATGTTTTAAAGTCCTGAAAATTATATGTGGCAAATATAATAATTTAGCATTTTGGATGACCCATTGACAGAATCCTGCCTCTAGCTCTCTGTTTTGTTAGATTTTTATTGCAGCATATTGAAATTTGGAATGCATTTCTTTCTAATAAAAAACTAAAATGTGTCCGGCAAGTCTTTCTATATAACCGAAAACAGTTCAATTAACATTGATTGATTGCCTGACTGGTTCTTCCCTCTCTCCTCTCTACAGTTTCCATACTGTGGTTACCTTTTTCGTCATGAAGGCTGGCCACTGTGTGTTCATGAGAAGGTCATAATCCAGCTCTCCTCTTTGGACTGGCGTGTGTTACGACCCAGCGATTTCTACTTGCAGGTGACGCCAACACCCAAAAGCTCCCCGCGCATCACAGTGAAGTGTCTGGCAGTTAGTGGGCAGTATGTGGAGGAGCTTACCGTACCGGAGCTAGCATACACCTCTCTATTCACCATGGACTGGCTGGAGTCCATCAACCGGGAGAGGACTGTGGTCAGAAGAACCGCCCTGGAACACTGTCTTTTATCAGCGGATAATGACATTTTTAGGGTACCGTGGGAGGATATTGTTCACCCAGAGTTTATCAGCAGACCTTCCAAAGTTACAGAACAAGGCGGAAGTAGAGGAATGGCCAAGGAAGTTTCAGACACAGAGAGGAGGGACTCTGACGTAGATCAAGAAAACAACCCTGAGGACTTACAATGTAGGATTTTTATTGACACTTCCACAGACCAATCAGGGGAGATGGACTGTCAGAGCAAGGAGTTTAAGCTCCTCCCTGCTCTCAGTGAGATCAATAAAGATAGCAGTGGGCAGAGCTCTAGCAGCACAGCGGAGGATTCAGAGGGGGAGTATGTGGAGCTAGCCGATATCTCCTTACCACGCTTTTCCCCACAGAAGGGCTCTCTCACTCAAGCCATTAGTATGAACTACAGAAATCTACATAAACCGCAGACTGCTGGTTCTACTCAGCCTAAAGCCAAACGAGAGGAGAGTCTTTTGAGGAATGGTGCATGCTCACAGAGCATGGTGTGTGCCATGCTGATTGAGGAAAACCTGAGTGATGCCTACCAATCTGTGATCTTAACCCCCACTGCTCTTGCAGAGGTAGAGATTCCGCTTCAGCAGGTGGACGATTCTAAGCCCACATCTGCTGCAGGTACAACCTCTTGTGACCGTGTGTCTGAGCATGAGTCTGAGAGAGAGATGTCCGATTGTGATACTGCTCCACTATCTGATATGTCAACACAAACAGACAGTAAACCAGTCATCATATCACTAGACAACAGTGTCATCAGCACATCACAACCTGACAGCAAACTAGACAGCACATCACAACTAGTCAGTGAGCCAATCAAGACATCACAACCTGACAGCAAACTAGACAGCACATCACAACTAGTCAGTGAGCCAATCAAGACATCAAAACCTGACAGCAAACTAGACAGCACAACACTACTAGTCAGTGAGCCAATCAAGACATCACAACCTGACAGCAAACTAGACAGCACATCCCAACTAGTCAGTGAGCCAATCAAGACATCTCAACCAGACATTGAACCAGTAAGCATATCTCAACCAGACCTTAAACCACTATGCATATCACAACTTGAGAGCAAACTAGTCAGCACATCACAACCAGACAACAGACTAGTCAGCACGTTACAGCTTGTCAATGAGCCAGTCAAGACATCACAATCAGAAGTTGAACCAGTAAGCATATGTCAGCTAGACAGTAATTTAGCCAGCATGTCACAAGTCATTGAGCCAGTCAAGACATCACAACCAGATGGTAAACCAGTAAGCACAACTCAGCTAGACAAACTAGTCAGCATGTCAAAACCAGTCAGCATGTTACTAATAGTCAATGAGCCAGTCAAGACATTACAACCAGACCTTAAACTATTAAGCATATCTCAACTAGACAGCAAACTAGTTAGCACATCACAACCAGATAACCAACGATTTGACACATCACAACTAGAATGTGAACTAGCTAGCATATCTCCACCATACAGCAAACCACTCAACACATCACATCTATACAAAATGCCACTAAGAACATCACAACCAAACAGCAACACAGTCGACATGGCGCAACCACACAGTGAAGTAACTAGTACATCACAGCCAGAGAATGAAATGTTATCTGGTAATTTAGAGAGTAAAAACTCAGAACAAGTTTCTCTGGATAATATTGAACTCTTTGTGTCTGATCCTGCTGCAGAAGCAGAAGTCAGATCTAAATCTGAGCAGATGAGAGGTGATTGTGGCCTGGAAGGCAGTTGTGATCTGCAGAAGAGTGAAGTGTCGGTCTCTGAGCCTCAAGCTGTCAGTGTGTCTTTACAGAATCAGACTGAGCAAACAGATCACAGCCCATGTCAGATACACACACACATTCAAAAACCACCTGAGAAAGTGAATGATCTTATTGCCGTAAAAGAGGACCATAAGACATTAAGTAACAGTAGCCATGGCAAGAATGAACCTGATGGTGATTATAGTCCCAGTGCAGAGGAAGAAGGTGGGCTTGTTTCGTCTGCTCCGCAAAGCGACCAAGTAGCCTTGGCCTCTGTCACCACAGCGCCTGGGGAGCCTCCGGTTACGCTCATTTCACAAGGTCAGGTGAGGACAGAATCCTGTGAGGACAGAAAAAACGAGACAGAGGTGGAATTCCAGACAAAGGAAGAACGTGCAGAAAGAGATGTAGCGGGAAATTCGCCTTGTAAGGAGGCAAAAACAGTAGAAAAGAAAAGCATTAGAGTGTTGGAAAGCAAGATGGAGAATGAATTAGAAGCAATTTGTAGGGCCGAGGAAGTTGAAACTGATCAAACAGGTCTGGTAGATACCACGCCCAAGTCTGACTCTGACATTCGAGTTCAGGAGGAGGGCAGCTTCTCTGTAGGAACAGATGAGATTGAGAAGAAACAAACCAATGTTAAAGAGCAAGGGGGGGAGGAAAAGGAGACCAAGGCCAAAACTGTGAGTGAGCAGGAGGCCATAGTGACCAACTATTCTGAAAATAGAGTCCAGTCAGCATGCACTCAAGTCCTTGATCTAACCTCAGATATGCCAAACACAAATGGACATATGCACACCCAGGATACACCTACCACCGAACGAGAAGGGCAAAAAACAAAGGAGGAGGAAATAAAGGGGGGAAAGGAGGAGAGGCAAGAGGATGAGGTTACTTCCTCTGTGAATGGCTCTCCAGCAGAGCATCAGCAGCAAGCAGACATGGAGTCCCATTACCATCAGCAGGAAGAGCAAGGTAGAGTCATCTTTGAAAAGTCCATCCCGCTCACCTTTACTTTATCCACATGCCTTCTTTCCCTTTAAACTCCTCCCACTTTCCCCTTCCATTCGTTTTCCATCCCCATTTCTTCATCGTTACAGAGGCATCTAAGCTCTGAACTGTTTCAGATGTGTCTAAAGACTTCTTCCACTGCCTCAGCTGATGAAGAACCTACTTCTCTCCCTTCTCCTCTTCTTTATTCACTCCATTCATTCACTTTCACAGTTTCATCCTCTTCCTCATATTTTATCACTTTTGTAACTATATTTTAATTCTGTTCACTTATAATCCCCTCTATTATTCACTTTTTGCTTCTTTTAATGGTGTTTCATGTATGAATTGTGTTCTACTTGCCAAACGGTCTCCATGGTTTGTAGCAGTTGTTCACTATAGTGACTTCTGAGTCGTTTTTTCATCATTCATTCATTGCCGTGTCCACCTAGTATATTTACTCTAGATTAGCAGAATAGCTCCGGCGTTTCGACATTCAGGCCTATGACAAGTTACAAATGGCTCTCAAATGGCCCATGCTACGACCTGATAGAGCTGCTTTTCTCTTCAGGCTGAAAGAAAAGCGTGCAAGGCTCTGGTTTTACTTAGACTGGGCACTTTACAAGGATTTGCTTTGTAGCAGGTCATATTCCGGCCTCTAGACAGTTTGTTTTCAAATTTAGACACACATTAGTTCCACTGAACACTGTCCAAGATAGACAGCATTTCACATCTGAACTGCTAAAGGAAACAGCTGAAGAGAAGCCTGGGTTATGTGCAGGACTTCTGCTTTGTATACTTTAGTAACTCAATCCTGCATTCGGTTGGATTAAACTATTTTAGGACATCTGTTGCAGTGAGTAAAGCTGATATCGGATGACGTCTGTTTTGTGTGTGATCAGGAGCTGCTTGTCTGCACATTAATATACATTTTATTTTTCCCAAAAAGTTGTTTTGAACAATCATCTGGCATTTTGTTTATTAGTCCTTCGCATCAACAGGTTGCTGTCAGTGTCCCACCTCCTCTTCTTCTTCATCCAGAGGATTTGATTGCTTTGAATGTGCTCACCTGGCCCAGGTGTGGTACAGTTGTGAAGAAAGATATATGAGATGAGGTGATGTGGGTGGGCCTGAACACAATCCCTGCTGTGGGACCTCTGAAATTGCGGGGGGTAAGCAGAGGGGGATGTTTTAGTGTGTGAGTGTGTTCGGGGGTAATAGATGGAGTGTTTAAGTAATGGAGAATGGGTGGGAGGTGTGGTGGGCGGCACTGCTTTGAAGATAGGAACAGCAGAAAAAAGAAATGATGGTGTGTTTGTTGTGGTAGTTTGACTATGATAGATCTGATTCTTTCTCTCTTAGTGGGTGGTGGTTCACAAACCCTAAACATTTTTTGAGTTTCAGTTCTACAGCAAGGCTACTATGCACTATGCAGGGCCATTACCTCTATACACGCTAAAAGTAAGCTTATCTGCTTATCTTTGTTTTCATTTTTCTTTTTGTAATTTTTCCATTTTTCAGATGTTTATTCTACTCTTAATCCACTGTTTGAAAAAGTGAAAAAGATTCAGTCTGTTCTTCGGTTTTGTAATGACTGGATTTTAAAAAGTAAAACCACAAATCTTCTGTGTCAGCAGTTTGCGGTGTGTATTTTTAGTTTTGAAAGGAAAATTACCTTTGGACAATGATTCTCTAAGACCTATAAAAACTCTTGAAAAGCAGTAGAGACTTTGATGAGAATTCAGTCTGTGAAAGAGAGAGCTGATGAACTGGGCAGATGGAAGACTAAAGACTAGATGACAGTATGGATAAGCTCTACAAGAGTTTCTCATAAGTTTCTACAAGTGAGACAACATTTAATTTGTGACTGATTGGCCAGACCATTGCATTTACCGATGTATGATCTTTACAGCAGTTACACATACAGTATATACACACACATATGACGGCACAAAATCACAGACATTCTATTACAATAAAAATAATAAATGTGTCTTCAGTATGGAAATATATTGTTTAAATAGCTGGTTTTAGAGGTGTCCCTAATACTCTGACTATTCAGGGTCACGTGTTACATCAGAAAGAAAAGATAATCAGATAGAAAGGAGAATAAATGCATGAAGAATTCATGACGGAAAATGACGTCAATCATTTTGCAATCGATTTGGCTTGAGCTAAGGAATAAGTGGAAAAAATAATTTTGTTTCTAGGCCTTATGCTATAAAGTTATTAGCATAAACATGAGTGAAACTTTGGACAGTTGGTGGCGCTAGTGGGATTGATTTAGAGACTCCAAATTTGCTATGGTGACAGTCCTTACTGTCCTCTATCTGCGTGCCAAATTTCATAACTTTCCTGGAAACGGTTCTATGGGCTGCCATAGACCCTAAGTCGGAAGAAGAAGAAGAAGAAGAAGAAGCAGAATAATAATAATAATAAGAACCGGAACAGATACAATAGGTGCCTCCGCACCTTCGGTGCTTGGCCCCTAATAATCACTGAAGGGTATGGCCCATGGCCAGACTGAACTCTAGACTGTGGTGAGAGAGTGTGAAGCCAAGACTCTTCGAGGGGGGCTCATATAGTCTACTTCCTCAATGTGAGCATTTTCTGGCGAGGAGGATGTGGGGTAGACAAGGAGACAGAGAGAAAGCAAAGAGACTAAAAAAACTATTTTTTTCTTATTTGTCAAATTTATCGTAGCTGATCTATCGTACCTAACTGAAGAAGAACATTCCATTGTGTTTATATTTCTTTCCTCAGAAGCTAACCTCTTCTGTTCCAGCTCCAAATCCCTTCTGAAATATAGCAATCTCAGCCAGATTATGCTTCAGAGCAATTTATACATGTTTTTCTTGTCCTTGTGCAAGCTGTTTTACGAGTGCTGGAATTCCCAGGACTCCATCTCATCTGTATTTGATCTCAGTACCTATTTTCTGCACAGCAGTGTGTGGCAGTGCAGCGAAGCAAAACTTTAGTTTTATGACTGTCGGAAGCTGATCTCTGGTTATCTCTGAGCCCTATGATGCTGTCTGGTATATGGGGCACAGATCCAAGCTGCCTTATGGAATGATGCACAAGATGATACCTGGAATGCTTTAAATTAGCTAGGAGTGTGCCTGTTTGAGCTGCATAATGGTACAGATTGGGCAAATGCTTACGCTCAGTTCAACCATTTTTACATTGCTGTTTGTTAGTGGGGGATTCAGAGAATGTGGGTCTGCTGGCTTTGTTCAGAGTCTGAATAGATTTGTGTTTCATGACCCAGAGATTTTAGCTTTTTTTCCCCCTTTTCTAGAGCCAATGTAGTTATCAAGTCAGCCATCTGTAAGCTGTGCTGTATATCTTCAGCGAGTAAGAATCTCAGTGAAATCAGTTTTGATACTGAGTGATCAAACATTGCAGTAAACACTCACTTCAACTGATCATATTAACGTTATCTGTGAATTTTCTAAAGAATGAAGTGATGCATTATTGTCTTTAATGATAAGACAGATTGTAGATGGACTTGTCAGTGTTGTAAACTGAATTGTTTCTTTGTTTACATTTAGGTGTTTGTGTGTGTGTGTGTGTGTGCCAGTGTTGTTTGTGTTGAAATAACTCTAACCGATTTTCATATTCCAGCATCCAGTCAGGAAGTAGACCACATTGTTTGCCACCTCTCTGCTAAAACCCAGAGTGAAGACACCGCAGCAGTTCATCCACCACTGCCGCCCATCTCCCAGAGGACCCAGCCTGTCCAGAGTGAGGCACATGACATCAATCCTGATGTCCTGAACTCAGGAGTGCTCTGCCTACCTGGTGAGGCTTCTAGCTTCTAATGCCATTAATATGGTCCTTCCATCAATATGATCCAAAAGCTCAACTTTTAAAATGAATTTTAGGAACAAGAGATAAATCAGGCCATGCCCTTGTGACCGTGACAATGAGAAACACTATCTGGTTGAATCCAAACTGCAACAGTGGAGAGCTGGTGCGGATCATGGTCTACTTCTTCAGTACACTCAGGTACACACACTGCTGTTTAAAAGTTTTGGATCTATACGTCTTGTTAAAATTTTTGAAAGAAGTCTCTTATGCTTACCAAGGCTGTATATATTGATAGAAAATATGGAAAAAAGCTGTAATATTGTTATTATAATCTAAGATTCATTCATTTAGAACAATAAATCATTGATATGTTATTTTATTTACCTTGTCTTCATCAAACACATGACCTTGATTTGACTCTCAGGAAGGAAGTTAGTGCTTTGGGACTGACTGTCCTGGTGGATGCCCGCAAGTGTTCTCCTGTCCCCGCCCTCTTTAAAGCCTTCAACATCCTCCAGGTACGAACACTATGACCGTATAATTTGTAGTAACACACATATACAGTCTACCATTTGTTCATATCCTACACAGATAGAACTGTCACATACAGTTCACATCCTATAGGTATTTCCTTTCTCATACTTTCTTCAAAACTGAATGGTAATGCAAACTTGTCATAAATCTTGATATTTAAATCTAACTTCCAACCAGACATCTGCTACCGAGGAATTCTGAAGTGCTGACTAAACTAAAGTAAACCCTTGAGAAGAATTTTCATCGACATAATCAGTCATTATTGGCTAAACATGGCAAAAAGCAGCACATAAATATAATCTGATTTCCCAGCTGTGGAAATAAATAGTTGCATTCCCACACAATTACACAATAGGACATGCTCACACACGAGATTAGTAGAGAGAGGGCGATGTCTTTGGATTTCTTTTCCTCATCTGGGATTGGTTATTTTGCAGAATGCATCAACTTCTGACATGATTGTTGCTTGTTAGTAGTTATTTACAATTATTGAGATCTTATCTCAATTGTTAAAGGTTACTCTTTTACAAGAGTGGCCTGACCAAGGTGGCAGTTGAGAACACAGGCGTCATATCCCGTCAGATTACATTATATACGTTTATCTTTTAGTTTATGGAGTGTAGATGGCTTATCTCATCTTTAGAAGAATCACCTCACCAGTCATTTACATGAGTGATGTGAGGAAACCAGTAAGTAATGCTCAGAGTAACTGCAGGAACATGATCCCTGAGCACATTTAATGGAAGTGACTCCAGACTGAGTTTGTGTTCTAGACCTTAATGCAGATTAATGCTGCTTTTTTCTTCTGCCAAAAACCTGGCCTACTTTGACAGACTGAGGATGTGCCAATGCTGACTTCACCATTTAAACATCCTGAGTGAGATAGAGAGAGATAGATATGAGCAATATAAAAGTAAAATTGATGAATGCTTTTATAGACAATGATGTTTTGAGTAGTACAGGGCCTCTGTGAGAGCTTTTCATTGTCTTTATGAACTCATTTGAGATTTAAAACATCTGCAGAAATTCTCCAAATGACCTTTGCGTGGTTTATTTTTTCTAATTTCTGTAATCCATGATAGACAGCATACAAGTGCTGTCTTGTGAAAAAGGTGGCTTTACTGAAAGTATAAGAAATTCTTGATGATGTACTGCTAAACTATGTGAATGTCACGTGTTTGAATGCCCTTCAGTGTATTCAGGGTCAGTGCTAACACTGACAGATGAGGTCTTTCTGAATGAGTGCAGTAGCTTAGTGACTGGTCCACAGGGAACAGACACAGGCTCTCCTCCCTCCACTGATGCTATCATTCCAGTATAGATGTCCTTTTGAGCTGACAATTACACTTTTCCATCAGGCCACTGTATTCAAATACATAAGTTTGAACCATGGCCAACCAAGGAATTGATTTTTTTCTTTAACTAATCCTCACAACAATATAGTAACACCTTGGTTAAGACACACTTTTAATTCACAACAACATAAAAGCAGACACCGTCTGACCATATATTCATGATTTTAATACACTCAAAATCCAAAGTGAAAAATAAAACTGCAGTGTTTCAGTAAGTAGGCAATAAATATCAGCAGTAAATAGTCTCACCCCTGAAGCGGTTGTTGATGTTTCTGGAACATTCCTCAGTAAATATGCTATTGTTTCATTCCAGCAGAGATTTTCTTTTCCTTCTGTTCTGATGTGGCTATGATGGCACGATAATGTGTGCATGATCAGTATGCATGATGACGTACAAGGAAATAGACTAAAACAGCTATCAAAAGGCATAATAGACTTCTCTGGTCTGTTTTTACAGAGTTTTGTTTGTCTGCTATTTTGTTATGGTACATTCACTGACAGAAGGCTTTTATTGTGGTTTTTGAGGCACATGACAGAAAAGTGTCTGCTAGGTTATGTAACCTTTAAAAACTTTTTTTCAATGACATAATTACATAGTTAAATGAACCGTTAAATGAAAATTCACCCTGTCTATTTTCAAGGTGTTATTGATCTTATTGTAAAAAATTGATCCAGACACATCTTACTTTTTTTTTCACCTTGTAAAAAACTTGTCATAAAATGACAGGCTTCTCTCTTGTGTACAAGCTTTCATTCAGTAATTACTCTTTCAGTAATCATAAATGACTATAAAATAACTGTAATAGTCAATAGGACTAGGAATTCTGGGTTAGTCTGTGAAATGTGTATAATTCATGGTGCTGTTTGTGATTTATAGTCTATTCAATCTCTTCAGGAAGCTATGCCGGGATGCATCCATACAGTACTGCTGCTGGCCGACAGAGATTTGGCTCTGCGATTGGAGAAAACCTCTTCTATACAGGTAATGCACAAAAATGATGTGCAATATCTGCATGGTGTGCTACATGTGATATTGTAGCATGTGACTTGTATTTAATGAGGGCAGAAAGGATAAAAAACAAATGTAAATCCATATTGTACTCTATATAGGAGGAAATGGAGGTCATTTGTTCATCTTTAGGTCCTGGAGAACAATGTGAGTTTACTGAAGGTTTCTAGTTAATGTTAAAGGAAATCCTCTAACATTCTCTAATAAAATATAGACCCCTTTATAGAAATAAACAGCATCTACCAGCAATGACAAGATTCTGGCTTTCACCTAGTTACTCTGAACTCTTTGAGAAATAGATGGCTATTTTAAAACACAAGTGTCTGTACTGAGACGCCGCTTGTTCTGACACAGATCAGACTGCCAGAGATAGACTCTTGTAGCTACGTAGGAAAGTGCTTCAGCTGAGAATTTCACAACAGCTGGACTGATAGTGTAGCCTAGACATCTATCTAAGCTATTAGAATAGCTGAAGTGTTTATGATTGCACTACAATACATATTTATCCCCTTTAATGTAGAAGCTAAGACCTGACAACTGTTGTGTTCTGTGTTCTTTTTGCATCTGTCAGGTGGAGTTGTTGACATCTTTGAAGTCTCTCTATAAGCATGTTGACATCGCTCACCTCCCCACTGAGTTTGAAGGCACTTTCCCTTATTCCCACAGCAGCTGGGTCTGTTTCAGAAGGGTGAGAAAATCATCATCAAGGCTGGAATAAACTACATGAGTTTTTAAACGGATTTGTAGTCAGAAAGTCTCGAGTCTTCACAGATTTTGCCAAAAATCGCATGGTGTATTATGGGCACGGGTATAAAGCAATAACCCACAAGATTAATAAAGCAATAAGCTACTGCTGTCAGAGCCGGGACTAGAACTCGGGTCTCTGGCGTGACAGTCAGACTCTCAATCCCTGAGCCACTGGAGATGGTGCACCATACAGTGAGACGCACTCAGAAGAAGATGAGATGCAGAATTAGTTTTAATACGAATAACAGAAATCAACATCTGAAGCAAAAAAATCATCAAAAGAAATCATCAAAAAACAAAATCAGTCCAACGGGGCTTTTCACAAAGAATATTCAAAAAATGTTCCCATAGGTATTCAGCAAAAACTCCAGAGGAGAAAGTCCACAAAAAATAAAACAGAGAAGGGAGCAATCCACAAGCAAGATAAATTAAAAGTCTCAGAGTTAGAGGACACTTACTTGGGCAACCGGCTTTAGCACAACTAAACACCAAGCAAAGAGGCTATGAGACAGAGAGACTTAAATACACACATCTGAATGACACACATGTGAACCTAATAACACTAATTACAAATTGAATAAGCAGGGCACGATAGCACCATGAGGACCTCTAGAGGCTAAAACATGATATAACAGCCAAAACACTGACAGGACCCCCCCCTCTAGGGACGGCTCCTGACGTTCCTTCCAGGACGATCAGGTTTATGAACATGGAAATCCCGAATTAACTTGGGGTCCTAGATATCTCTGGCAGGAACCCAGGAGCGTTCCTCTGGGCCATAGCCTTCCCAGTCCACAAGATACTGAAGTGATCCTCGCACCTGACGGGAATCCAGTATTCGGTGGACTGTGTAAGCTGGTTGGCCTCCAATGATGCGAGGAGGAGGTTTACCTGCTGGAGCAAAAGGAGAAGACAAGACAGGTTTTAGAAGGGAGACATGAAATGTGGGATTAATCTTTAAGGACCTAGGCAAGTATAAACGGTAAGTAACAGGGTTAACTTTCCTTGCCACTTTGAATGGCCCAATGAATCGCTGGGAGAGCTTGCGGGACTCTACTCGTAAGGGAAGGTTCTTTGTGGAGAGCCAAACCCTCTGTCCGGGACGCAGGGTGGGGGCAGGTCTGCGTCTACGGTTAGCCTGTCGCTGGTACTGCTCAGAGACTCTAAGTAGCTTGTGTCGAACCTTTCTCCAAGTCAGACGACAGCGTCGGATGAACTGCAGAGCTGAGGGAACTCCTACTTCAATTTCTTGGTCAGGGAACAGAGGAGGGGCATAACCAAACTGGCATTCGAAGGGAGACATGCCTGTCGCAGAGAGCGTAGAGTGTTGTGAGCGTATTCTGCCCACATAATGAAAGATGACCAGGAGGATGGGTTATTGGCAGCCACGCACCTCAGTGTAGTCTCCAGATCCTGGTTTAATCTCTCTGTTTGGTCATTGGACTCAGGGCGGAATCCCGAAGATAGGCTCACAGTTGCCCCCAAAAGTTGACAGAATGCTCAAACATGGTTAATGACCAACTCCGCAGTACCTTTAGCAGTGGGCAATTTGGGCAAAGGAATGAATCTGCCAGCCTTAGAAAATCTGTCAACAATGACCATAATGGTGGTGTTACCTTGGGATGGTGGGAGTCCGGTAATAAAATCCATGGAGAGGTGTGACCAGGGTCTTCGAGGTATAGAGAGAGGGTGGAGCAATCCCTGAGGTAAGCGATGAGAGACCTTCCCCTGACTGCATGTGGAACAGGCACTTACAAAGGACTTTTTATCCTCCTTGATGGTCGGCCACCAAAACCGTCTCTGGAGAAATTCAAGGGTGCGAGTAGTGCCTGGATGGCAGGTCAGACGAGAGACATGACCCCACTGGAGAACCTGGGAGCGAACAGCTTTAGGGACGAACAAGCGGTTGGTTGGCCCACCTCCTGTGTCTGGTTCCTGGGCCTGGGCTTGTCTTACTGTATTTTCTAGTTCCCATCTTACGGGGGCCACAATCTTGGAGCTCGGGATAATGGGTGTGACAGGATCTTCTTGGTTGCTGCTAGAGTATACTCCAGACAGAGCATCAGGCTTGAGATTTTTGGATCCGGGACAGTAGGATAAAATGAATTGAAACCGGTTGAAGAATAGAGACCAGCGTGCCTGACGAGGGTTGAGTCGCTTGGCCTGCTGAATCTACTCTAGATTTTTGTGATCAGTGAGTACTTGGAATGGGTGTTTGGCCCCCTCAAGCCAATGTCTCCATTCTTCGAGGGCCAGTTTAACAGCCAGTAACTCACGGTCTCCCACATGGTAATTCCTTTCTGTTGGTGTAAGACGGTGTGAAAGGAATGCACATGGCCGAAGTCTGTTATCCTCCCCCCTCTGGGAAAGCACTGCTCCAACACCCACATCCGAAGCGTCGACCCCCACAACGAAGAGTTTGTCTGGGTCCGGGAGAGTGAGGATGGGAGCTGAAGTAAAGCGGCGTTTGAGTTCATTAAAAGACAACTCCGCTTCAGGACTCCAGCAAAACCCAGCATTATTCCCTTTAGTGAGAGCAGAATGGGGAGCCGCCACAGAGCTGAATTTCAAAATTAAAATTGCGTTAAAAGTTGGCAAAGCCAAGAAACCGCTTCACCTCCTTCACAGACCCAGGAGTGGGCCAATCCGTGACTGCTTGAACCTTCTGAGGATCCTTTTGAATATGGCCGGGCTTAATGATGAATCCCAGAAATTGCACTTGGGTCACATGGAATTCACATTTTTCAGGTTTAACATAAAGGTGATTATCAAGGAGGCATTTGAGAACCTTCCTGACATGCTCCATGTGTTCATTGAGGGAACTTGAAAAAATTAGAATATCGTCCAGGTAGACAAATACAAACTGATTGAGCATATCTCGAAGGACATCATTTATCAGAGCCTGGAAAACTGCAGCGAGCATTGGTGAGGCCGAATGGCATAACTAGGTACTCATAGTGCCCGGTGGGAGTGTTGAATGCGGTCTTCCACTCATCCCCTTGTCTAATGCGCACAAGATGGTAAGCATTGCGCAAGTCGAGTTTGGTGAATATGGAAGCTCCCTGCAGTATCTCAAAAGCTGTGGCCATAAGCGGCAATGGGTAACGGTTCCGGACAGTGATTTTATTGAGGCCTCGATAATCGATGCAGGGTCAAAGGCCCCCATCCTTTTTACCCACAAAGAAAAAATCAGCACCAGCAGGGGAAGTGGACCGACGGATAATTCCTGCCGCGAGGGACTCCTCAATGTAATTGTCCATAGCTGCACGCTCGGGAGAAGACAAGTAGAAGATGCGGCCTCTCGGGGGACAGGTACCTAGAAGCAGGTCAATGGCACAGTCATAAGGATGGTGTGGTGGTAAAGAGGTGGCCTTCTTTTTACTGAAAACTACCTTGAGGTGGGGGTACTGAGTGGGGATCTGAGATACGTATAGGGATTCTTGAGTCTCGGGAGTTAGGTCAGGGGAACTCGGGGTCAAACAGGTGACAGAACAACTGGGACCCCAACTGAGGATAGCGCCAGTGGACCAGTCAAGATGGGGGTTATGGTGAAGAAGCCAGGGGTGGCCAAGAATCACAGGGAACTCTGGAGACTGTATCAGATGAAAATAGAGCTCCTCCTGGTGTTGACAAACAGAGAGGTGAAGAGGAACGGTAAGAAGGGTTACCTTCCCAGGGCCTAGAGGTCTTCCATCCAGTGCGGTAACTGTAAGAGGGTTTTCGAGTGAGTCAGAGGGAATCTGGAGACTCCTAGCAAGAGATAAGTCCATAAAGTTCCCGGCTGCACCTGAATCCACCAAAGCTTTAAGTTGATGCTTCTGATTTCCCCAAGAAAGTGTGATGGGGAGAATCAATCCTGAATTGGAAGGTGGGGCTATGCGAGCAAGCAGTCCTTCCTTGCCTGTACGGGAACAAGCGTTTCCCGAGAGCTCTGGGCCGGAAGAATGGAAATGTCCAGGCAGTCCACAATATAGGCAACACCGCTCCCTCATGCGGCGGTCACGTTCTGATGGGGAGATCCGAGTTCCACCCAATTGCATCGGTTCAGGGAATCCTTGGGACGGAGGTGACTTCTCTGTGGGAACTAAACTGACAGGAGGTGTGAAAACAAACTGGCGACTCAAATTCCTCTCCCTCAGACGATTATCCAGTCGGATCGCAAGGGCAATGAGGGTCCCGAGGTCACGTGTAGGCTCTCGTGTTGCAAGGTCATCTTTGAGTGCCTCAGAAAGACCGTTCTGGAAGCAGACCATGAGAGACTCATTGTTCCAACCACTCCCAGCTGCAATAGTGCGAAAATGTATGGCATACTCTGCAGCAGTGCGACTACCTTGCTGGAGGGACAGCAGTCGTTTAGACGTCTCACGACCGCTGATGGGATGATCAAAGACCCGTTTGAATTCCTCTTCAAATGCAGAATATCTTGAGCAGAAGGGACTCTGGGCATTCCAGGCAGCTGTTGCACTGGAGAGGGCCTTACCTGAAAGAAGGGTGATGACAGATGCAATCTTGAATCTGAAGGGAAGGACGATGGCTGTAGCTCAAATGTAAGGGAACACTGAGTGAGGAATCCACAACAAGCACTGGGGTCTCCCGAGAATCGTTGTGGTGGAGGTAGGCGAGGTTCTGCAAGGGGAACTGAAGTTTGAGGCGCAGAAGCCGTAGCTTGGGTAGAAGGCAGCCGATCAAAGATCTGACGGAAAGAGGTCATGACATCTGACAGTAACTCTGAATCTTTAACCATCAATGCTTCCTGTTGGACTAGCACTGCTTCATGTCGTTGGACTGAGGACTCATGCTGAGCCACAGTAGTGAAGAGTTCTTGTGCGCTGGGCGTCTCTGGATTCATCTTGGTTTGGTGTTTCTGTCAGAGCCGGGACTAGAACTCGGGTCTCTGGCGTGATAGTCAGACTCTCAATCCCTGAGCCACTGGAGATGGTGAACCAAACAGTGAGACGCACTCAGAAGAAGATGAGATGCAGAAATAGTTTTAATACGAATAACAGAAATCCACAGCTGAAGCAAAAAATCATCAAAAGAAATCATCAAAAAACAAAATCAGTCCAACGGGTCTTTTCACAAAGAATATTCAAAAAATTTTCCCATAGGTATTCAACAAAAACTCCAGAGGAGAAAGTCCACAAAAAATAAAACAGAGAAGGGAACAATCCACAGGCAAGATAAATTAAATGTCTCAGAGTTAGAGGACACTTACTTGGGCAACCGGCTTTAGCACAACTAAACACCAAGCAAAGAGGCTATGAGACAGAGAGACTTAAATACACACATCTGAATGACACACATGTGAACCTAATAACACTAATTACAAATTGAATAAGCAGGGCACGATAGCACCATGAGGACCTCTAGAGGCTAAAACATGATATAACAGCCAAAACACTGACAACTGCTGTGTGTATTAATAATGATCACAATAAATAAAAAAACTCTACCAATTATCATATTTACTACCGGTCAAAAGTTTTGTATCGGTAAGATTTTTAATTTTTTTAAAAGAAGTCTCTTCTGTCACAGTCTTCGTCTGCACCACTCTGTCTTTGTCTGCACTACACTTCCCAGAATCCCTAGTTTCTTCACACCTAAACTCACTCCCTATATTTGTAATAAGTAAAAGTTTAAATTGGAACTTTTGACTCAGCTGCTGCTTCAGCCTGCACCACACCCTTGACATCTTCTGCTTACCTAGGCTTATTTGATAAAAAAAAAAACAGTAATATTGTGAAATATTGTTTTCTATTGTGAATATAGTAAAGTGTTATTTATTCCTGTGATCAAAGCTGAATTTTCAGCATCATTACGGATTCTTCAGAAATCATTCTAATATGATGATTTGATGCTCAAGAAACATTTCTCATTATTATCAATGTTGAAAACGGTTATTTACATTTTTATTTCAGGATTCTTTGATGAATAGAAGGTTTAAAAGAACACCATTTATCTGAAATAGAAAGCTTTTGTAACATTAAACACTACCTTTCAAAGGTTTTGGGTCAGTAAGAATATTTATTTTATTTTTTGGGGGAAAGAAATAAGAGAAATCAATACTTTTATTAATCAAGGATTAATTCAATTGATCAAAAGTTACTGTAAAGCCATTTATAATGTTACAAATAAATTCTGTTCTTTTGAACTTTCTATTCATCAAAGAATAAATAAAAAAATGTAAACAACTGCTTTCAACATTGATAATAATAATGAGGTTTTTTTGAGCATAAAATCCGCATATTAGGATGATTTCTGAAAGATCATGTGACTGAAGACTGAAGTAATGATGCTGAGAATTCAGCTTTGATCACAGGAATAAATTACATTTTAAAATGTTTTAAAATAGAAAAACAGTTATTTTAAATTGACATAATATTTAACAATATTTGTTTGTTTTTTGTATTTTAATCAAATAAATTCAGCCTTGGTGAGCAGAAGAGACTTTAAAAAACAGTAAAAATGTATTTCATGTACAGTGAGATATATGCGTACATTACATGCTTTACAACATCTGACAACTGTTTGTTTTTTGTAACGGGTTCCTAACCTAAACATTTATTTTTGTTATATCTCAGAGGTTGGAGCAGCTGGCCAGCCACTGTGAGGATGCTGTGAACCTGCTTCAGAACTCCATCAGCATACTGGAGTCTGCAGTGCTGCCACCTACAGCGGAGGTACTACAACAGTCAATAAAATACTTTTCTAAAAGCAGCTCTATCGAAAGCAGTCCCACAAAAAATGCTTTGGCCCAGCCCTGTCAGGAATGAGAGAGCTGTATATATTTAATGGTTTTGGCTGACACTTTTATCCAAAGTGACTTACTTTGTTTTCAAGTATACATTTTTATCAGTTCTTGCGTTCCCTAGGAATAAAACCCATGACCTTGGTGTTAACATGCTCTATTGTTTGAGCTACAGGAATATATATTGCAGAGAGTTGGCCTGATAACCAGTTGAGCCCCTAAACTCTTGGTTCTAGTTATGTTTAATGAGACTGCAGTCCGAAGACTCATTATGACCTCCTGACAGTGAACTCTGCTCAAGAGGGCGTCACATGGCACTGAAGTCTTCTATTCAGAGGGACTTCTATTCTGTTTCCATGAAGTACAGCTGTGGCACTGGTGTCCGGTTACAGTGATTTTAAAGACTGTTCTATTTAGAAGACAAGTTGAGTTTTGAAAAATAGACTTCAGTTTGTGTGTGGTTAGTGTGTCAAGGCTTTGACTGAGTTGACCTCTTGCTGTCAATGGAGGTCACGAAGGACCTTTTTATCCACAGGCTTCTGGGGGAAAACAGGGCCTCAGGGGAAGTAATGATCTCCCAGAGGAGTGTTTATCTGCAGTCATCTTCAAAATCACTTACCTAGGATTTATATAAAGAGTTGAAAGGAGAAGCAAAGAAAGAGTCTGGTGGATGAGGGTATGGATTTCTGCTTACTGAATGCTAAAACAGCCCCTCCTGTGGATGAAATGATGCTTAGATGTTAAATGAATAGAAAACCAGAATAAGTCTTGGCCTGTCCGCTCATCACTCTGCCGTTTCTTCTATGTCTTCTGTCTCCCTCTGTTAATCTAAATGTGTCCCCTCTTTTCCCCCCGTGTTTTTTTTCACCACAATTCTGAATTACTTCATTTATTTTCTCCTTATATTAAGAACCTCACATACTGTATCTTCATTCTCCACTGTTTAATAGTTTAATATAATGTCTATGAAGAGTTTTAAAGCAGTTCTGTAAACAAAACTGCAAATAGGCTTTAATACTCATAGAAACATCCACTGACATTTGTAATTCATTGAATTGCTCTACAGATTTATCCACTTCACACACACATGCTAATTAGGGTGTAGACGCATGTAATTATGCAAGTAATTATGAGATTTTTATTTCTTTAAGTACTTTTTCAAAAGCAATTTAAGAAGGCTTTTGTTGAGGGTCCTGAGTTTATTTGATATAATATAACCTTTTGTTGTTAGCGCCTCATAGACTCCACACAATGTGGTCAGACCACAATCTGCATCATTGGGTCGGTATTATGGATGCTTTTCTGGGTGGTACACACATACCCTAAAAAAGTATTACACTCCAAATGCTACCCTTACAGATTATAGATAGATTTTAATTAAGATGGTGTTTTACTAATTTATTAACCTTGTTTATTAGTAAGAACCATTCTCAGAAGTGGTTTCAGTTATGTAAACGTTTAAGAATAAAACGTATAACCATTTTACACCTGAAATGAGGTTTAAAAAAACACTTGTGATAAACGTATGTTTTAAATCATGCAACTACTGGTTCAAAGTTTGGTGTAAGTTTTTTGTTTTATTTAGGTAAAGGAGTTACTTTTTATTCAGCAAGGGCGCATTAAATTCAATTGATCAAAATTGAAAAAAAAAAACGTTTTGATTTTAGAGAAAGATTTCTCCTTCAAAAAATACTGTTCTTTAGTTTTAAACCGTACAACTGTTTTCAACATTGATAATAAGAAATGTTTCTTGAGCTGCAAATCAGCATGTTAGAATGATTTCTGAAGGATCATGTGACACTGAAGACTAAAATAATAATGATGCCAAAAATACAGCTTTGCTGTAATATTTTAACATATATTAAAATAGTAAAGTTATTTTAAATTGTAATAATGTTTTGCAATATTGCTGTTTTGCTGCATTTTTGAGCAAATAAATCCAGCCTTGATGAACATACAAGAAAAATAGAAGTATACACTCACATGGGATGACTCCAGTCATATCAGTGGCTTAGAAAGCTGCTTTGTTGTACATCTGTGTAGATTTCTGCTGTGGATTTTGTAACTTTTGCTTTGTCATTATGCTGCATCCACACCAAAGGGTTCTGTATATAAAGTGTAAGACATTTTTTGTATTGTTGTTAAGAAACATTAATAACAGACAGATTTAAGTACAACAGCACAAGTACAAACACACACCTGAAGGTTTGGCAGTTATGCGTATTAAACTGTACCGTAGCTTAAGCTCATTTGATCATTTAATGAGTACAAACGTGAGCTGGTATTAAATGGAGGTGTAGATACAATTTTAATGAATAATAATGAATGCCTGTGTGCGTGAGAATGTATACAGGTAATTTGTGCTGCTACAGGTATTACTCTATCTGTCAATGAAGCTTGGAAGATAATTATGGGGTGTATGTGTGTTTATGCTGGAAAGGACAGATATTACTCAGTGAGAGAACAGTAGATACGATGTGTATTTGTAATAATAAGGTGTGTGGGAATGTGTGCAGCTGTAGAGGAGTGTTTGTGTTTTATAGTAATAAATGTGTGTGTGTGTTTGCAGGAGGCACAGATCTTATTGTGTAAGTACAGAGAGCTGATGAGGACTGTTCTGGAGGACAGCAGGCTGGTGCGGCTACAGTTGGAGGGTGGAGCCGCTCTGTCCCGTTTACGAAAAGAAGAGACCAGCGTCAGTCTGACAGAGGACTACAGGTGAGACAAGATTATACAGACTTTAACCCTCTGCACACATCACAAATAACCAAATAAGCTCTGTTCCAAAACCTAGTGAGCTGAATTAATTATGCCACCGCTTAAGATACCACGTTTTGGTCAAATTGTAAGACAGCATGACATGTCCTTTGCAGAAAAGACAATCCCAGAATCCACTGCAACAAGCTCATTGGAAAAATAAATCCAAAATAAATGTTGTATAAACACTACCGTTCAAACGTTTGGGGTCAGTAACATTTTTCTCTGTTTTTGAAAGAAGTGTCACCACAACTGCATTTATTTGACCAAAATACAGTAAAAACAGTAATATTGTGGAAATATTATTACAATAATATATTATTTTTGTAATCAATTGAATGCATCCTTGATTAATAAGCATATGAATTTCTTTCCAAAAAATAAATCTGACAGACCCCAATGTTTGAATGGCAGTATACATGTGATTCATTGAATAATAAAAAGGTATTTATAAAAAAGCAACTATAAATGACTATTTTACATAAAGTTTGTGAAATGCATATTAATGCACAAATTAAAATTGACGCTTCATGTGAGTTCCTGCCCATGTAGAACATTACAAATGAGCCACTAATGAAGTTTAATTTCAGTAAGGATGCTGCCTAAATAGTCAGTAGGTAACGAGGCAGCTCGGTAGGTTTTGGAATTGAATTACATAATTATGAAAGATGTAAAGAGAGTTTGAGAGTGCCGAACAAGAGAGGAATAATGAAAGAGAGAGAGAGAGAAAAAGTGTTAAGAGCATTGGAGAGCATGTTCAGGCCTCTGATGATCAGGGCTGGGTTCATCTGGAGGTTGAGGGAGTGTGAATGTTATTTCCCACAGCTGAGCCAAGAGAAATGTCTTTATCTGCCCACAGACATTTCTTCCTGAAACATGCACACAATCTCAGAGCTAAACAGACACAAAATGCGTATATATCTGTCTCTGATAACATGGTATGGTTTGGATGCAGCAGGGCTCTAGTGCTGCTTCCTGTTTGACTTGGGTTAAAACACAGTGGCATGTTGGTGCTGGCTTACTCAAAAGCAATTTCAAAGCCTCCTGCTCAGACACAAACACTCAAGCCCGGTGTTTGTGACAGATTCCGGTGAAAGACCCAGTGAGTCTTTTTCCAAAGACTTCATCTAATAAATGAATATGCAAGGAATATGATTCTTCTAAGCTAGCCTCTCTGGTTCTGTAGCCTGATTTATTGTCCGTCTTGTCATTTCCATCCCTTTTTTGCCTTTAATATTAGGTGAAATTAGAGTTTAAAGGCTGTGCAAGTTGCTCATTTGTTGCTTAACAAATGCCAAAATGAAACCTAAGCTGTCTGAGCTGCTCCCACACAAACACTTCACCTGGGTGCTGACAGAAACACAAAGGGCTCAATCTCGCAGGTGTGACTGAGTCTAGTGAACAAATCCGGCTCTTTTTTCTGCATTTTTCTGTGTTTATTAAACTGACTTCTTCCCTCACACATAATCTTTTTAGCAATTCCATTGGATCCTAAAGGTGAACCATGACCCTTGCTTTTTTACTGAATAGAATGATTGTGCTTTTACTCACTACTGGTCTCTGCTAATTTTTTGTTTCAAATGTACATAAACAGGAAATTGTATCTCCTTTTCATCTCTTTTCTATAGTCCTTGTAAAACAGTGTAGTAATAATAATAATAATAATAAATATAAATAATCGTCAACAAAATCACTAATAAAAATACAGCCAGCTACATATTAATAAATTAAATGTTATTAGTATTGTTGTTAATTTAATTTAATAACAATAATTCATTGGCTACATTTTTATCAGTGATTATTGTTGACTTATTCTTAATCTTATTATTATTAGAGATACCAGGTATATCTTTATAGATCTGTATAGTAATACTGTATATATATATATATATATATATATATATATATATATAGAAACAATCAAGTTCATTCATTTTCTGTCTACCAAACACAATTAATCAACAATACTATGTCTGAATGCTTCATTGAGCTGGTAATGAAGGCTTCTGATTTTTCATACATCTGTCTTAGACTCTTATCTCTCTCTCACTCACTCTTTTGTCATTCTCTCTTGCTGGAATGTCTTTGATATCCCCTGCGTGCTGTGATAACTCGTGTTTGCTCTGGGTGTGTGCTGTGAATAATTGGTGAGTTCTGGATTGACTCTGAGGTCCCTGATTTGCCTCTCATGCCTCTCATTGTGTGTAACACACATATTCTTTCCACTGAACTTAAATCAACCAATACCTTAAAGGGATAGTTGAGCCAAATTAAAATTTAGTTTTCAGTTTTCTGACCCTCATGTCTTTCTGAACCTGTGTGACCTTTTTTGCTGTAGAACTCTTGTACACACTTTGTAAGTGAATAGGGCTGTCAAGCTCAAAAACAAACATAACTTTATTGAAAATCTTTTAAAACCATGTGAATGTGTTTGCATCTGTGTATCTAACAGCAGGGGGCACAATTTTTTGGCTGTGTTATGCATGTGCCACGTGTCAAGTCTTGCATGCTTTGATAAGTCTTTTGACAGTCAAAATGTGAATGTGGCACTCCTCAAAAATAGTTTTTAATATTGACATTGATGTTGTGTATGGAACAGAGAGTGGATAACTCTTTGGCTGAGTTAGTTGGCACATCGTTGAGGGAAAATGTATAAATGTTTGACTAGAGCACAATACATTATTGTGTAAGTGAACTACAGCGGTGATGAAGTCATCCATTAGACATCAACCTCTTCTGTTGTGCACAGTGTGCTCTGTCACAGCACTGGACATTCACATACAGATACACAAAAATTACTCACATTTTCTCTCAATTATGCATTAAAATAAACATTTTATTGACATACTTATATGCACATTGTTTCTCTCATGTATGCTCTTTTTCTTTCTTATACAATCCACACACACACACACACTCTCTCTCTCTCTCTCCCTCTCTCCCCCTCCCTCCCACCCTCCAACACTTCTCCATACTCTGTCTCCCATTGCCAGATCACAATTTGCACATCCAATTACATTCAAAGCCTCGTCCAATCAATATATTCTATAAGACTGTCTCAGCCAATGAGATGTGAGTCCTGCAGTCAGTGTTTTCTCCACAGCTCAGATGCCTTGAGTTTCTCTCAGGGAATAGAAACAAAGTCAAGACAATATGTAGACTAAATTTAATGTGCTACAGAAATCTTCTTGGTGTGTGTTTTAGAGATAACATCGAGAATGCAGGACATCTGTATAACCAAGTGGACGAGCTGGTTCACAGACTGGTGATGCTGTCCAACAAATGCACACAGGAACTGGAATTCATTATGGAGTTTAAGACCCTTGAGGAGGGATTCAGAGAGGTGAGGACTAAGGTTTTGCACTTGCTTTTATGAACTCGATTCATGACAGATCACAATAACAGCTGTGTGTGAGACTTAGCACATGGTACTATATGTTAATGTGACATCTTCTCGTAATTTAAACCTGAAAATAAACAAAGTTTTATTATTAAACTAAGAAAGTGATATAATTTGTTTTATAGAAAAATAAATTAATTCACATTTAGAAAAGAAATTCATCATTAAATAAATTAAAGTATAAAAACATTATTGCAAGTGAGAGACTAAGAGTTCTACTGAGAAATACTGAAATTACTGTAAATTTAATTAAACTTTTCACTTAAATAGTTTTTGCTGATTATGACAAATTTCTTGAAGAAATACATATTTATATTAGTAAAGACTGCACAAGGGAAGCATTTGCACAAGTAGTCTCAGACTTTTGAACTCCACTACACATCTGGGCAGTTTGTGTCCTCAAGGCTTATTCTTAGTTTTGAGTTTACCTATTACACTTAAAAAATAGTGAATTCTGTACTGAAGTGCTGCAAACACACACACACTCACAAACAGCCTTACTAAGGTACACACTGCCTTGGTGATTTATTCATCTGATAGTCTTAATGGATGATTGTGCCTAGCAGGCAGAAAGAGGGGGGAAAATCCTGTTGGCATGGATATAGTGGAAGTTGCTGAAACAGATTAGCCAAGCACACACACACACACACACACTTTCATGCACATCATGAGAAAATGTAAACTAGCACCATAGCATCTATATCAGATGACACACATGTGATTGATGTGTTTGTGTGCTCATGTTTCAGTCTACTGCCTAAGTCTACTGTCACAGAGAACAAGAAACAAAAATATGTTACGAATAACAAAGTATATGCCCATTCACAACAAAAACAATAACTATAATGATAGCATTCTAATTATATGAGAATAGAGAAGTCCACAACACAACTATAATGATACAGAGGAACGATATTATTGAGATAGCATATGAATATCAATAACTGATGAACGATAAAAACATTGGCAGGCGATCAGAATCCATCCTGCTTTAAAGAGCTTGAGTGTTTCATGCAGTAGATGACATAACTGCAGTGCGTGCTTATAATAAACAGAATGTTATCGTGCATTGGTGTTGACACTAATATCGTTATCGTTAGATTGACGTTCTTGGTGTAAACGGTTTTTAAAGCTGGAAAGTAGCAGGGTTAATTGATTGTATGTATATGTTGTCTCTTAGGTGAGTCAGTGGATAGAGGAGGTGGGAGAGTCTCGTCTGAAGACGCTGAGTGAGCTGGAAGAGTCCTTGGAGCAGTTACAGCATAAACAGACTGTCTTCAGAGAATTTTACGCAGCTGCATATGTATGTCAACTCTTATTAAACATTTTTTACACAGCACTTTAACCCTTCCCCACAGCATCAGCATTTGGGGTTGGGGTTGTCCTCATATTTTGTCAACAAATGCCTCATGACATTTTTATTTGGACCGAGAGATAATATTTTACTGCAGGAGTCAAACATTTGTTTAATTGTGTAAACATGAATTTCAAGAGCGTTTGTCAATGTTTAAATGTAGTCACCTCAGTCGCACCCTATGCTTAGATACCATTTCATTATGTAATACTGTGTGTGTGTGTTCAGGAGCACTGTAAGAGCGGTGAAGGTCTCCTCAAGCGCTTAGAGAAGTGGGAAGACATCTCCTCTGCAGAGCTGCAGGTATACGAGGTGAAAGTACGCTCATTCTGGGTCCATCTACATGATTTCTCACAGCGAGTGGAGGACACCAAGGATAAAATTGACAAGACTGTCCGACTCTATGAGTTCTTTGACAAGGTAAGTGGTAGTTGCTTTTGATGTAAACTCACTTGACTGTTCTGTCTTCTATTTTTACTTTTACTACTTAGGCTCCCTTTATAAAATGTTCATTTGATATTGAGCTGTATTCTAGTGCATGCAACACAGTGAAACGTTGTGAGAAGTTTTAGAAGACTTTGAGATGTGTTAGAAGCGTTGTCTGTTATCTGATTTCTGAATTGTTTAGTAAAGGAATAAGTTACCCAAAATTCATACAATAAAAAACAAATGGGATGCAATATTGTTTGAACCGCATTTAGTTTTAAAACAATTGTTGTGTTCCACAAAAGAAAGAAACTCATACAGGTTTGGAATGAAATGAGGGTGAGAAAATAATGACAAATGAATGTATATTTGGATGAACTATCCCTTAAATTATATGTAATGGATTGTTTGATATGGGGGTAGAATTGTTGCATTATTCCAAATAAATAGATTATGATCTACAAATAAAATATAAAACTCACAAATAAATAAAATTAGCTTTGCAAATAAAAATATATATTTACAAATGTGTTTTATGCCACAAACACAACTCGGCCTGGTATTTATTTGTGAATCGGTTCGTGTGCATTTGTAAATCCCCTCACGCATTTGTGGATTTTTGAAACACTTCTAGCGTCGACGTGCAGACAAATCCACAAATAAGTGGACTCCACCCACCCTTTACCTAAGCCAATCAGATAACGGCCACATTGAACTGATCAATCGTAGCACGTTCTCGCTTCAACCAATCACGTTAGGCTTTACACTCGGGGGGAGAACTGGATCTGATTAATTTTGCAGATATTTGCACCCCTGAAAGCATCTGTAATGGGAGCTTCATTCAAATTAGCTGTTTGTGTGGTTAAAACACACCGTTTCCAAAAGACTGTTGGAGTTTAAGGCTTCTTTATATTTATTATTCTTTATTATTAACTCAGGATTACACACAAATGATCATCAAAGATCCCGAGCATCATAACACCCTTTCCACTGGAATCAAGCGGCGCGTCAAAAGCTAGCCGATTATCTTCCCTTCTGCTGTAGCTGTTTCAAATCATGTAAAACTAACATGTTTGCAATGTTAACACATTTTGCCCATGACGTCTGTTTTCTTACCTGAAGATATATGACGTATAATCTTCTTTATTGACTATGCTGACTACATGAAAATTGATAATTCGTGATAATGGTTACTGGATGCGGTGCAGCGCGACACGATGATTCATTGATAGTAAACGGATGCCCGTTCTTCTTCTGAAGTAGCGGCTACTACACACAACTACGGAGGACACATCATTTGCTCCTTTGTCCAATGTAGAGAGCCTCGCACGGGGTAGACACGATTAGTGATCGACCGATATTGATTTTTTATAACCGATACCGATACCAATTATTTGCATGTTTATGTGCCCGATAACCGATATGCAGAACCGATATTTATTTACTGTTATACTTCTGTTTTTGACACAATTATTACAACACAAATGAACTGAACAAACCATTTAATTTATAACAATCACTCCCTTCTATATAATATATAATATATATATATATATATATATATATAAAATATAATATAATAATATATAATATAATCACTCCCTCCTAAATAATATATAATATCCCTCCTATATAATATATAAATATAAAGCTTTATATTTATACACAAATAAATATAGAGGTCTGAGTCCAAAAAATAAAGTGCCTTTGTTTAAAAATAAAAAAATGCTTCGTTTGTTTTCATAAATGGTAAATAAATCAAAAACATTTATATTACTACATTATATAATTTATATCTAAATTATACATATAATTTATAAGCATCAGCAGTAACAATGTTAACAATAGGGAAAATAAATGTTAAAAGTCTAATGTTTCATATGGAGAAAATAATGGTCAGGGGATTCATATCACCTCTGCTGAAATGCAATTCATTTTAAACAGTTTTAGAAGGTTTATGTGCCGTTTAATAGGTTTAAAATAAGAGTGAGGAATAATTCACTGGGTAATATTAATTCACTGAATGATATTAGCTGGAATATAACATTGTCATTATAAATTATTAATAATATTTTTGTAGGTCTAGATCATGAAATGCTTTCTGACAAAGTGCTGTTTATCTATGCATTTTCACAGAACTATATATAGGCTACTCAACCGCGATCGCGCCTGCAGATAATAAATAATTAATTTCCACAAAGCACTATATTTAGATGTGTATTAGCGAAATAATTGCTATGTAGTAAATGATAATATAATCTAGGCTGTTTAAACGAGATAATCTTGTCAAAAGTTTCATTCAGTGGCCGTGCTCGAGCATTCCTGATCATCAACCCAGTGAGTGCAATATGATCGACCCAGTGCTAAGCAATATGAACGAACTTTTTTTCGAGACTAATGGTGAGCAAATACAACAGATAAAGAATTAAATTCAGCGCTTTTATTTTCAACATGCACTCATTCATGTCTGTTTTATTTAATTCATGTAAAGTTACATCTTTATTGGGGCAGGACATGACGGATTACGCTACGTGACTCCATGAGTTCGTCTCAATTTTTGAGATCCAAGCTGCATAAACTATATCAGGCATTTATGTCTCAAACCTCATTTCTGCATGCCTGTTATGTTAAATAAAGTTGAATAATTAAAGCAAAGCAAGTACCTTACGTGTGCACAGAGTTGTTGTTGACTGATCTCCTCAGACGCGGGCTGCAATGGCGGTATTCTCAAAACGGCCACAAGATGGCGCCGTTTATCGGCAAATCCGATATTACAAAACCGATACCCGATTATGGGAAAATGCTTAAATATCGGGAAAAATATCGGTAAACCGATACATCGGTCGATCACTAGACACGATGTAATAAATTACAAAACGGATGATTTTGTCTTTTAAAGCACAATCGTTGTGACAAATAGCTAGCTATAGGACATAAATATTATGTAGAATACAAAATATCAGCCCAAATGACCATCATTGAAGATGTTACAGTGTGTAGGCTAATAGGGTTTTAGTGGATAATGCAATGCTGAAAAAAATACATATTTGCATTTATAGGCTGTATATAACTTTAACAATACAATATTATTAAGTCTGATTCATATGAAATATTATTTGTGTGATCAAGCGTTTTAACGGATAAATTCAAATCGCTTGTCTGGGCATTTCACTTTTAAATGCATGTTATATATTTAATCATTAGATCCACGGACCTGCTATTTAAAACTTGTATGAAGAAGTGGGAAAAACTGTTGTGACAGTAATTTCCCCAATATTACACAAACTCGCGTATTTATCACGAGGTTGAATCCAGTTATTCATTAGTCAGCAACGCATTGATGCTTTTCTGTTTTATCATGAATAACGTGACGCTTCCATAACGCCTTGTTCCCAAAACGTAAGCGCTGTTTCTCTGCCATTTTCAAAGGCTCATAAAAATGTGTCTTGACTTGATACACAGTCTAATGGTCTAACTCTAACGAAATCCAAATTTTAAACATATTTTATTGAAGCAATATTATGGCTTTATAGCCTTACACTTCCATTTGAGCCAATGCAGATGAACGAACAAAGTTATTTCAGGGCAAGACCACTCTGATTGTAAAGCCTAACGTGATTGGTTGTAGCGAGAACGTGCTACGATTGATCAGCTCAATGTGGCCGTTATCTGATTGGCTTAGGTAAAGGGTGGGTGGAGTCAACTTATTTGTGGATTCGTCTTTACGTCGCCGTTAGAAGTGTTTCAAAATCCACAAAGGCGTGAGGGGATTTACAAATGCACAGGAACCGATTCACAAATGCGTGAGGGGATTTACAAATGCACAGAAATCGGTTCACAAATAAATACCAGGCCGAGTTGTGTTTGTGGCATAAAACACATATTTGTAAATATATATATTTTTATTTGCAAAGCTAATTTTATTTATTTGTAAGTTTTATATTTTTTGTGTGAAACTCTTTACATTTATTTGTGGATCTTAATCTATTTTTTTGTGAATTTGATATATTTTTGTGAATCTCTTTACATTTATTTGTGGATCATAATATATTTATTTGGAATAATGCAACAATTCTACCCCCATAGTTTGAGGCTTTACTAGATTGCAATATATAAATTGGTTTGATGGATAATTGGAGATTATTCGCTTGTACTGCTTTTTAATCATAAGGTGTTTCAAGTACTCAGAATAATTACCTTAATGCATTAATCCATAAATATGTAATCTGAACTGACTAAACTGCACTGCATAGTCACAGGTTAGAATACCTGTCTCTGCAATGCGGTTTGTCAGTTCAGATTAGATGTGCATTAGTTGTGTCCATCCTTCAGTAGGTTTTTGTTTGACCAGTTATAGTTTTTATAGTGTATTATATTAATATATTAGGTTTGCACTTTTTTCTTTTTTTTTTTCTGTTTCTGTAACTTTCTCTAGTTTTATTGCAGTATTTTTTATAATAAAAAAAATTACGAAGCCCCTTTTTTCGAATCATATGCTTCATGGGTTGTTTATGCAGGACATGTTCTTCCATTTTAAAAACAGAAGGTAGTTTTGTTTAAGTATGGTTAGTTTCAAAATTAGTTTAGTCTAAATGTAGTTTCCCTATAATCAAGTAGGCTTTTCGACCCCCTATGAAACCCTATTTAATTGAACACTTAAAGCGGCGCTGAGCAGACCAATCAGTGTATGACATCAAACTACTGCGAGAGCAATTAGAGAGGAGGCGGCTCTGTATGCTTTCGAAACGCTCTTGCGGTACTTTGATGTCATACACTGATTGGTCTGCGCAGCGCCACTTTAATATGTCTTCTAGTGTTTAATTGACATCGGTTGGATGTTAAAACAGCAACTGATCAAAAACTGTTATCTTCCTTTAGTCAGAAGTGATAACCCTTATAGTCAGATAGACTTTTAGTCAAATAAATCCTGTCCCAACTTTCTTATTTTTTCCAGTTTTCTTTAATAATGTTAAAAACTTTAGAATTAGCAGACACTTAACTTAAAACAGAAATAATTATTGGTCTTGATATACTGTTAAATGATAGTAATGGAGCACAGTTTCATGTATTTCTATATCCATGAGACAAGACTTCCTCTGAAAAGCATATAGTGTTTCTAAAGCACCAGCTATTACGGAAATCCCTGACTGGCGATGATGTCAGGCAAACAAACAAACACACACACACACACACACGCGATTGTCTTTGTGATCAGACCATTGTGTTTTCCCTCTGTGGCACTGAGTGTTGAACGCTTCGGTCTGTCTTCAGTGTTTCCCCCCGAGCCCCAGCAGGGACAGATGGGCTTGTTGGCTGACTGCTATCAGATTTTAGCATTAGTATAATCATAGTGCTCTTTCCTGACTCATCAGATCATCCATACATCCAGAGTCCTTGCCCTGTTGGCATGGTGAACTCATCCAAGCTCTCTCCTGCCGTCTGTTGGCATATTGACAAAAGTTGTCTGTATATGTGTGTAATAATCAAAGCTTTTGAATTGTGTATTAATCAAAAGCTGGCTTCATTTACATACAACTGCCTGTTCCTAGATCAGTCTCTGACATATCACGCATTTATCCTTTTCAGTATTCAGCACTGCAGCTAGAGTCTTTGTGTTGTTGTATTAAGGTGCGCGATGACACTTGTGGAAATCACTGGTATCATCTGACTGACTTATTCAAACCACCTGTCCTTTCACACCAATTCCTATGCATGAATTTCCATGCTTTTGATTAGTCTCAACACTGATGGTTGTGTAGTAAGTGTAACAGTGTACAGATGTGTATTAGTCTTGTGTGTGAGCATTGTATCCGTGTGTGATTGAGACAGAACCTCTGTCTTGTTTTTCTGTGCGTTGAGTGACCACATGCTGGAATCCAGTGCTTGATTTGTCTTCAATGACAGACCAGCTCATCCCAGATTTAGAAAGTGACTGTTTGACTGTGTTGCCTAGCAACCGGTCCAAGCACGGCTGATGAACTGGCCAATGTGGATTGTGGTCATCAAACACATCATGTGTGCTATGACAGCTGAGGTTGAACACGAGGACTCGATGTTCTATTCATAGTACAACAGGACACCAACCATGAATTTATGTATGTATGTATGCATGTGTACAGTGGTGGTCAAATTATTAGAATGGTAAAATTGTTTAATGTTGTAAAATAAGTCTCTTCTGCTCACTAAGGCTTCATTTATTTCATCCAAAATACAGCAAAAAAAATCTTTTCAGGATTCTTTGATGAATAGAAAGTTCAAAAGAACAGCATTTATCTCAAATAGAAAGCTTTTGCAACATAATAAATGTCTAGACTGTCACTTTAGATCAATTGAATGCATCCTTGCTGAATAAAATAATTTAATTTAAAATGAATTTCTTTAATTTCTTTTTAAAACAAAAACAAACAAAAAAAAGCTTACTGACCCCAAACTTTTGAACGGTAGTGATAATGTTACAAAAGCTTTCTATTTGAGATAAATTCTGTTCTTTTGAACTTTTTTCATCAAATAATCAAATAATCCTAAAAAAATTATACACAACTGTTTTCAACATTGATAATAATAATAATAAATGTTTCTTGATCATCAAATCATCATTAGAATGATTTCTGAAGGATCGTGTGACACTGAAGACTGCTGAAAATTCAGCTTTACCAACACAGAAATAAATTGCATTTGAAAATATATTCAAATAGAAAAGAGTTACTTTAAATTGTAAACATATTTCACAATATTACTGTTTTTGCTGTATTTTGGATCAAATAAGTGAAGCCTTAGTGAGCAGAAGAGACTTCTTTTAAAACATAAAAAAAATCTTACCGTTCTAATAATTTTGGCCACCTATGTATGTATATATGTATTTGTATGTATGTTTCTAATGTCATAGAAGACCTGGAAAAAAAATCATGTTTTTATAAAATTGTGATTTTCACCCTAGGAAAAATCATGGAAATATAGAAAATCACAAAATGTCATGGAAATATCTATAGTAAATAGAAAACTTTTCTGTAGGTAATGTAAATCTAGCTTTGCTGTAAAATATACACTTCCATTCAAAAGTTTGTGATCGGTACGATTTTTAAATGTTTCTATATTATTATCTTTTTTTATAAATGTTTTTTTTTCCTGTGATGTCAAAGCTGAATTTTTAGCATCATTACTCCAGTATTCAGTGTCACATGATCGTTCAGAAATCATTCTAATATGCTGATTGGTGCTCAAGAAACATTTCTTCTAATTATCGTTGATTAATTATATGCTTAAAAGAGTTGTGTTGCTTACTGTTTTTGTATAAAGCGTGATACAATTTTTTCAAGATTCAAAAGAACAGCTTTAATTTGAAATTTAAATCATTTGTGTCAATATATAAAAAACTTTACTGTCACTTTTGAACAATTGAATGCATTTTTGCTGAATAATATCTTGAAAAAAATCTTACACCACACGACACTTTCTGTACACCACACGTCTTTTTCTAAATCAGCAAGAAGTTCAACCAAAGAAAGTATCCTGTAGAATTATAGTGTTTTCACTTCTGTGTGTCTAAAAGGTTTCCCTTCAAAATAAACATCTAAAGTGAGTCAGTAAGCGACACGTGTGTTAAATGAATGAATTTACACTGACCTTACTGGCCGCTGTATAAGCTTACTGACACACATTGGGTGACAAACATAATATTGACAATGTATTGTCTGGATCAGAGCCCTGCAGGCAATCACAGCTGCCAGCAGTGCAGAAAGTGACAGCAGAGCTGTGAGCATCAGCCCTGTGATGCAGCCTGAGGCATAGTGTGTGAGACCGAGTCCTTTCTGCTCCAGATGGTCTTCGTGTGCAAGTGTGCAGAGTGAGGAATCACTGAGATTGTGTTTGATGGAAGGATGAGGGAGAAGTCACAGTCTCAGGGGATGTATTGGCCTGTAATGCTCATCTATGCAAGCTAGTGTGGGACTGGTTTATTGTCAGAAAAGATTTCATTTGCCCCCTGCATTATATTTTAAATTCATTCAAACCCTCATTTAAGTGTTTGGAAATGCAATCTCTGTAATGTTACGAGGAAAGTCATTGCCTCTTTTGTTTTACATGGTTTTAAGCCTAAACGCATACAGCCAGACATTGCAAGTCAAAGGAAATGGCACCTCCATGTTGTCATTATAATGATAATAGTTAAACCACAGGCTTTTCACTGAAGAGCTGAATTAACGCACTGCAGGCTTCTGCTCAGAGAGGATGAGCATATTTATGCCCTCTCACAGTGAAAGTAAATTTGTGAATCTAACAAAGACATGTCCAAGTCACATTTCATCCCAAAAATGTTTTCATCTAAATGTTTCTGTTTTAGTCATTTTCGGTTTTGTTTTTGACATTTCTAGTTTTTTAAATTTTTCTATTTAGCGTAATTAATTAGCGTAATGTAGCGTAAACTATTTAGCGTTTTATTAATTTTAGTACTTAAACTTGTTTTATTTTAGTTAGTAATTCATTTTGTATTTTTAAGTTTGTTTGTTTTTCGTGTAATATTTAATATTATTTTATTTCAATTACCAAAAACAATTTTTAATAGTTTAAGTTAAAAATATAACATATATTCTGATAACTTGCTGTAATATTTTTCATATTTTTTTGTGTATTACAAAAAACGAATTGTATTCAGCATAAGTTATTTCAGCAAATTCTACTATGATGTATACATTCTATGCAATACTTTACAAATGTAATAATATATTATTAAAGTAACTAGAATGAAAAAAAAAATCTGTTTAAGCAAAATATGCTGGCGCTTTCTTTTTGCACATGAAAGAAATATAATTTATCTTCATTAAAAAATTACTTGAAATATAATTATATTTCAAGAGAGTATAATTCATCATTTAAGCAAATCCAGCAGTGACACATACAGCAGTTGTTGTATTGGAAGAATGTGTGTGTATGTGTACAACATACTGTGAGCGGTTGGTTATTGATCAGGTTATTGATACTTCAATGTCTCCAAGGAATTAACTCTTTCCCACATGCCTTCTGCTGCTGTTTTTCCTCTAATCCAACTCTAGCTGAACATTGATCAAGATTAAACTTACTCAAGCACACAAGCATTATAAATTCAGAATCGGTAACACACATATAGTCACTTGATTATATTATGCCATAATACATAATTTCCTGCAGTCACACCATAAATGTGTGTATCTGTGTTTATACATCATCAGCTGGGCCTCATTTTACCCTTCGAAAGTTCCCATCAATGTTTTGGATTTCTCACTCCGCCTGCATATGGGTTCACAAGGTCTAGTTAGCACCAGCATGCCAAGTTTCAGCAATCGCTCTGCCGTCTTTCCTTTGCCCTTTCTGGTGAGGAGCTTTGTAGTTTTGTTGACAGACACCCTCCTGTCCCATCCCCCCTTCCCTCTCTGCCCTCTACCCCCTCCTCCCCTCCAGTGAAGTTGCTGGGACAGACCCATCTGGTATTTAGACTTGCATTTGCCTGTGAATAGCAGGGAGGTGGGGAGAGGAGGGGAGTGGGCGCCACTGGCTTCTCTCTCAGTTACTTTGTCAGTCTGAGAGAGAGAGAAAAGGATGACCGCCGCCGCTCCGTGCTCCGGTCATGGGACCACCAGCGTCTTAGCCGAGCAGGAAAACGGATATAGTCATGGAGAGGTAGGAGTTTAGAGGAGTATTGAGGTGATAAAATCAGGAGCATTTGACTGATATGTGGTACATTATCTGTGCACAGAAAGTTTTTGTTTTTTAATCTCTGAAGACTTGTCAAGGCTTAACAGACTGTAACTGTTCAATAAGAGATGTTTTCATGAGAGGCCATTATAATGGAAGGGACAACTGAAATGTTGCTCAGAAACACTTTTGAATGGAACTCTTCGGTTGTCTGTGGAGATTTCCTTACTCCGCACTTAATCTCCACCCCCTACTTTCTGGCTCTCTTCAATCTCCTGTTCATTCATGCGTTGGTAAAGTGTGTATGTGAGGCAAGCACAGGCTGTAAGTGTGTGAACTGCAGTGTTTTTAATAGAGTTTCCTCTCTGCATGTGGTATTGATCAACATTTCTCACACAGCTTAGATTGGAGTTTGGTGCCCTGGGCAAATGGCCACATCAGGGGGTTTATGCCATCCATTATCTCAGTGTAACTCCACACCTTGTTAGTCAGATCATTATGGAAGTGGATTACTTTACAACGGCTTTGCCCCAGGAGCATGTTTTTTTTGTGTGCTCATCTTAGTTCTAGAGGTGACATGAATGATCATGACATCATTGTATGTTTACTCACTTTCCAGCCCACAGGACGTTTCTGCTGTTGTGTGTTTCTGCTGTTGTAGTGTGATGTGATGTTATACTGTGAAAGTGATACATATGAAAGTCGGTGGTAATTGCTTAAAGACTACACTGGAAGTTAAACTTCCCACAGTAAGGTTTTTATATTTAGAATAATATAGTCAGCATATAAGAATGTTTCTGACGGATCATGTGACACTGAAGTAATAGCTGCTGAATATTCTGCTTTGCATGTTAAATCGTTATAATATTTCACAATATTACCTTTTTTTTTCTTCAAAAATCGACCCCAAACTTTTAAACGGTAGTGTATATTTCCTGTCACTCTTGGTACATTTCAATAATTTAGCTCAATTTAATGTAAAATATCACACAGGTCATTCAGTTAACACTGTTTTAGTCTTTAAATGAATGTGTCTTCAGAAGTCTCATAGCACATGCAACCCTATTGATACCTGTACACTAACGTAATAGGACAAAGTTGCTGTAGTAGTAGTCTATCATGAGTTTTTTTTTCTTGGAATAATTGGCTGATTGTTTATAGTTTACAAGGCTTTCATTAATATATTTTTGTCCTGACCAGAAGCGGACTTCTCTGCATGTTGCCTGGGAGAGCTTTGGTTAGGGTTAGGGCTTGTCTCTCAGATGTAACTCTCAATTAACCATTAAATGAAATGGTGATATACTTTTACTGAAAGTGATTGAAATGTAAAACATATTTCTGTTGTTCATGTATTATACGCAGAGTGCTCTGTGATACTGATCAATGGTGTCCCTGTCAAGTGTTGGCTGTTCATCATGATCCCAAGTCAAGTCACATTCATTTATAAAGCGCTTTTAACAGTATGTATTGTTTCAAAGCAGCTTTACAGTGATAAAAGAAATTACCGTAACAGATTGTTTAACCCATTAACTCCTGCTAGTAGATGTGGTAACTACACCACTTGGTCCTTTCTTTTCCGAACGCTATAGCCTTTCAAAATATAGTGTGTCTGAACTATTCTACTCCAGAAGTTATGGCCAATAAAATGTCTTTGTACTCAAACTAGAGTTTTGGGTATCTCCTAACCTCCTCAAACAAATGCTTGTCACCGCAGGTGTCTGTTGTTGTTGCGTCTCAACTAGTTGTTTGTTATTATTGTTGTTCCTTCTCATCCGTTTCTTTTTCAGTGAGTTGATTTTGGACTTGTGGTCTTGGGTTTGGCAGTGAGGAGGTCAGTAAAGCACAGTACGGGCTTCAGATGGAGCCCTGTTTAATTGCTTGAGAAAATGCAGGTGACTGAATGATGAGTTTTCTGTGCAGGGGTCCGACAATCTCAAAGCAGTCACCTCTGGCATATGCCAATCCCAATGAGCCTGTGTGTGCATTTATGACCCTACTTACTGAACAGCACCTCCTTGTCTCTTTTCTCCTCATCATCCGTGTGTCTCTTCTCTAACATTTATAGACTGGTGTATCTTCTTTCTCATCATGCCGCATGACTGAGCCTGAGGCATGTACTGCTCCATGCAGACTCCCATTTCTGGACCGTTTATCCCAAAAACTCTAGACCCCTTTCTACACCTCATTGCCTCGCAAACCCCCAACGAACAACAGGAGACAACACTGAGGGACAAAGCAGGCCCCATGCACTATTAATTAGGTGTGTCTATCTTTTGTGGCGGTCTGACTGTGGCCTCCTGTCTCTCAGTCCTTGTGTCCTACTCTGTTTTGGCAGAACCTGGGGTTAGCACCTGTGGATACAAAACACTGACCCCCACACCCGTTCACTGACAAGAAATGAAAGATGATAAACGTGTATGATGGTTGACCTCCCATGTTGCCCTTAAAGAGTTGTGTAAAGAATGAGGAAGGGACAAAGTAAAAGGGCTGTCAGTTTTCTGTTCACAGCTTGTTAATGACATGTTGACTAATCTCTGTTGAGTTTGCACCTTGCACTCATTAGCCACCTGGATAGCATGTGCAGGACTTAAAAAACAGAGCTGAGAGCTGATTTTTATTGCGCTTGGTCCAAAAATAGACAACAATTTTATGAAACTTTAATAATGAAAACTTTGTTTTGATTAAGATATTGAATTTGATTTATTTTCATTTGTTTATTTATTTTTGAAATTATGAAATATTTTTATATATTTATTATCTTTTCTTTTTCTTTTTTTCTTTTTTGACACTTTTTTAATGGTAAGTGCGTCCAAAACAAGTAAGACGCTTGTGAATTCTGAGAAGACTATTTTCATCATTTTAGGCTTAACGATTCCTTTCAATTTAGGGAAAGTAAAAACATCTATTTGACCACTTTGGCCTTACTTTAAATTTCCGTTCAGCCTTGATTGTCATTTTACATTTTGGGTTGGCTAATGTGTATTCCCTTAGGGCATGAGAGTGTTTGCTTGACCTCAAAAGCTTTTCCAGTGCTGTGCGTGTTTGAGGCGTTTAAGTAGCCACTCAGTCTGATCAGAGTTGTGATCAGGTCTGACTAATGACACTTTGATGGTTCAAATGCAGCGTGATTGGCTCGCTATCCAGAACCCTTTTTCCCCAGCCCCCTCCTAGCCACAGTTCAATCAAATTAACTCACTCAAACAGAACAACATGCAACACACTGCTGTGATTTTTATGCACACACATTAGCATTAGCAATGGTGCCAACCAATGACCATCCTTTCTACAATTCAAGGAATTAACGATACCACTTTCTTTTCGATCCGATACCAAGTACCATCAAGACGAATATTGCTGATGTGAATACCAATACCACTTTCCAGGAATAAAATTCCATTAATTAGACATTATAAATGTTAAAAAGACCTAAAACGAGAAATTGTCTGTTTTTGACGATTTTAATTTATAATCACAATAATCTATTTAACGTTAATGTTACATTTATTACTTTTGTTTTTCATTATTATAAAACAACTGGTAACTGCTTGGACTTTTCAATATTTCTGCTTGTGTTCAGATGAACTGAAAGAGAGATGGTTCCAATTTTTCATACGTATTTGCAACAAAGTTCATTGTTTCACTTTAAAACGTGGTACACATTCACTTTTATGTTAATGAATTAAATCTCTTTTCTTAAAATACTTAGATTTGAATTTTTTTATGTGGGAATTTATTCAAATTTTGGAAAAAATAAATAGATAAATAAATTGAAACTAGTCTCTTTTTATCTTGAACGGTCTCACATTAGTGTTCAAAAAGCCCATGCTAGACATGCTCTACGGCAAAGCAGTATTATTTCCTGTTTGACTCATTAAATTGGACTAATGGGCAGACAGTGGCACCTTTTATAGTCCATGTGTCCCATGGTTCTCTCAGCTCCTATTTTCAAACAGTCATTACCCCCAATAAAGCCAGCCAACCCCTTACTATATCAGAAACAGACCCTGCGCTCTGCAGTGCAACAATTTGTTTGACATCTGTTCTGTATAGACACACTTCTCGTGCCTTTTGAAGTATCATGCCGTATTATGCAGCAGTTCAACATGAGTATTTTCCTGCGTTTGAATTGAACCATAGAATTAGGAAATGAAGGCCCAGTGCTTCCAACAGGCCTTTAGTGGGCATGTTTAGTGTTTCATGGTCTCTATTGCTATGAAGCAGCTGGCGTGTATGTGCTTCACATTACTCTACATATGCAACACGTTTGTCTCTCAGCATACTCTAAATATTAAACCAGAGAGAGAAGACTGCAATCACATCTGTCACGGGCTGCGTGTACCCTCCGCTCCGTGTGTGTGTGTGTGTGTGTGTGTGTGTGTGTGTGTGTGTGTGTGTGTGTGTGTGTGTGTGTGTGTGTGTGTGTGTGTGTGTGCATGCCATCGCTGAACTCTCCTTTCTTGAGCCTAATTCTTTAGGCTTTGACATTCATGAAGCTTCGTAGGAAACACAGAGACGTTCCCCCAGCAGTAGACACGTGCATACTCGCATGCGTCACCACCGACACGCACAACAAAAGAACAAAAACCAAACTGCTGAAACCTTCCTCATCAATCATACAACAGCATCAGGCATTAATTGATTGGTTTATGATCAATGACCTTTACTGAGTTTTAGGTTTGGTGAATTTAATGCACCATTATTCTGTTTAAAACACACTATTAGATTGAATTAGCCAAAACCACAATGGGATAGTTATCATACAGGTGCTGTCTCTCTCGTGTTCTCCATCCCTCTTTATCATCCGTTTACTATTCATTTAATTTGATTTGCATTCCTTTAGATTAAGCTTTCAGATAGCATATGGTGTCTGACATGCTGCCATTGAACAGAAAATTAACCTTATTTATATTATTTATGACAGATGTTATTAACATTTTTGTTGTACATTAATAATAGTTGTTTCTGTTGAGTTAAAAATAAATTAAATATATATTATTTGTTATAAATTATCACAAAATGAAAGATTTTGAATAATTTAGTTGTATTTTATCTTAACCATGAAGAGTTCAGTAAATATTTGTGCTATTTTAGATTGTGTTGCTAATGTGCGAATGTATTTTTTGTGGTATGGGTACTGGTTGGTCTTCCTACACTCCACAGGGTGTCTTCATTAAAATAAATGGGTCTTTTCCATCTCTCTCTCTCATTTCCTGCAGTCTATAGCAAATCAGCTTTTCCCCTCTGTCTTGCATTTTTTTTCTCTTATTTTTTTCTCTTTATTTGTTTCCATCTCTTTCTTTTCATTCTCTTTTGCCTGAATCACTCATCCAAATCCTGCTCTTTGGCTCAGGATGGTCCGCAGTTCATTCTCTCATTTTGACATTCCTCCTGTATTAGGGTAACCAGATTTCTCATGGTGGAATACGGGACAAGACGGACAGGCACCCTCACCATCCCCCCCTCACATATTTCATGATATAAGACATTATATTTCATGACAATGATATATACATATAGTTATTTTATTTTTGTTATATAAAAAAGAAGAAATAATCAAATTACAAACAATAGGACAAATAGGAGTAACAAATTAAATAAACTAAGTTTTCAGGTACAGTAGGTTTATTTAACATGAATGCATATATTTAACATCTTTTGTTGTTTGATTGACATTAATGACCGAATCACTTAAGATCGAATGCTAGGATCTAATACTGACAGATATCCGGTTTTCACCGAGCTGTTTAAGTTCACTTAAGCCATAACCAACATTTACGTGAGATACTCCACGTGATGGACATGGTTTTGGAATTGTGATTGCATGGTAATTTTGTTCTCCAAAATATACTATGATGAGATTGGGTACCTTTGATTAGGCTATTCTCGCGTAACAGAAGACTGCTACTCTCTTTTTTATATGATCACCCAGCAAAGACAATTTAGGAAAGAAGAAATACGGGCCAAAACATGATTTTTCATAATAAGTCGGGACGATAAAAATAGAGCTGAAATACAGGACTGACCCGGGAAAAACAAGATGTCTGGTCACCCTACCTTTATTGTCAGCGGCTTAGAGAGAAAATGGGTAATTTAAAATCCAAAATGACAGGAATGTATGCCGGGGTCTTGTGTCGAGGGTTAAGCGGTCCTGTCTCTAGATTGGTACGGTGAGTTACAGAGCAATAACTGTCAGAGAAATTTAAGCCTGTGCCTCCTAAAAACACAGTGTGCATAATACAGCACTCGCATTTTGACACTCACTATCCTTTAAAAAAAAACAAAAAAAACAACAACATTCTTGGCATGGCTCAGACATGAGATCAGAGACCGACTGATGTCATGAAAACCTTTTCTCCTTTTTGTGGTTTTCTTTTAGGGGAAATAATAAAAGATGGTTTCTTTCAAGTTTAAAAATGCTCCTCTTGACACATTTAAGCGATTAATTTATGGTAGTGTACAAAAGCTTAGTCCAAGACTGGATCTGTCTCACTCCCACTTCTCTGTTTTAGCACATCTAACACTCTCTCTCCATTTCTCTGTTTCTCTCTTGCTCTTTGTGCAGGGTTGAATAGTGGGGCCTCCCTCAGGCAAACTAATTCTACTCTCACCAATCAGAGCCCCACCACACACACATACACACACTATTCACACTTCAAAGAACCTCGCACGCTAACCAACCTAACGATGATGTCATCCCCTGCCCACAGTAGTATGGGCATCATCAGATAGAGTGAGGAACTATATAGGGCTATAGATCAAAGTGTCTGCTTTATTTCACTGAGGGGAATGCGCAGGGCGGGGGGTATTTTTTCCACGAGGGGAGTCTCTGACCCCAGGTTCTCTGTAGAACCCGTGGCAGACTTTATCACCGTCAACTGTTGGTGCTGTTTTACTACAGGAACAGAGCGCTTTACATCTGTTTGTGTTTCCCGTGTCTGTTTCGCACATCACTTTAGCAGAACAGGGAGGTACTGGAGAATTAACAGGATTTCTGTCACTTACTGTAGTTCTAGAGACCAAATTATCAGTATATTATTGTTAAATGCAACCTAAGCTTTTTTGACAGAGACTCTAAAATGCTGTCAGTTGCCACAGAACATAATTTAGACATTGCCCCAGTTTGTAAAAGTAACACATTTCGGGAGTTAGCCATTAATACAGGCTCCTGCATGTGTTTTGGAAAATTGAGGGATTGGGTATCGATTATTATCCTTTTTTATTTTTTTGGCTAAATATTTGTATACATATTTATATTATTTTATATTAATACTTAATATTATACTTTAAAATGTACAAGAAAGTGTATATTTTAAGTGCTGTTTCATGACAAATGCAAGTACACATATTTCTCTTAACATTTAACAACATGTGTTGGCCAGTAACTAATGTCTAAAGTTTTCTTGTATTTTTTTATCAAAATGTCATAACTCAAACTTTTAGTAAATCAACTAGGGCTGTCGCGATAACCGCAATATCGCAGTACCGCGCTACTGACAGGCCAACAGCAGAGGAACGCAAGTAACCGCAGCAACCGCGAACCGCGTTTTCTTTTTTCATAAGGCCACCCTTCGTAGTTCGTACCATGTGTATTGAATGTTAAATAAGTTAATAATGATAACAAGACTGTTTATCATGGTGATTTGTACAGAGGATTCGTGGATTTGAACAGACAGTGAATGTGTTCGACTGAGCGCGTGCGATTACCTGTTTTTGAAGTCAAGTTATGTATATTCGTGAAAAGGTTGACGTTTCCAAGGAAAGCGAAATATTTGTCATAGGCTATCATCCTTTTAACGTGTAAGGGTATTTACCATGAATGGCGTCAGCGCTAGTAAGCATTACACAGCGCGAGGAAGCCGTGGGGGAAAGCAGCGAGTCACGCATTGAATCAATGCCATTGGTCTCTATTAAGTGAAGCATTGCTTCAGCTTTGCCCAAAAGTGAAGCATTGCTGGCCAGCTGAGTTAACACAGTTTAGTTTCAGTTACATTGGTTACATTGTTTTTGTGTATGCTGACCACATCATAACATGTATTTATATAGCAACAAATAAATATAAATAAATAAATGGCGGTAAAACCGCATATCGCGCTATTGAGCCACTAAAAATTACCGCAAGGGAAATTCCTTCACCGCGACAGCCCTAAAATCAACATACTTTTCTCTGGTGACATACGCCTGAATTCTCTAATCATTTAGTCCACTTTAAACCCGGCCCTCCACAATTTACTACCAGCTCACATTCAGATCTGCCTCCTACCAATCAACAACCAATAAAACACCGCCCTACATTTATTTTTCACTCAGATGTATGTCACAATCCAAAAATGTCTGATGGTACTTCCATTACAGCACGACTTTAATTAGGGATGCACCGATATGAAAATTTTGGTAGATACCAATAATTCTTTATATTTGAAATCCGATAACTGATATATTAGCCAATATATTTAAATCTAAATCCAAATTTTTATATAATTTTTGAGAGCCTGATTACAAAAACAAAAGTCTCACCGTTTAAGCCCTGTCCAAAACACTTCACAATAAATCAAACATATACAGTACAGTAGCTTAGTTTGAGCCAGTTTAAGTTTTAAAATTAATTTTACACTCCTATGACCAACTTTCTTTGTATAAAAAAAGAAAATCTATTGCCTTACATGCCTAAATAATTCAAACAAGTCATTGGACAACATTGCGTATAAAGAATTAAAATGCATGTGCCATTGATAAATAAAATGGAATATCATCCGCACGGACAATAATGAAAGTATTTTGTGTAAACCATATTGTTAATAAAAAAATAGTATAAGAAAAAAAATGCTAGTTATTATTAATAATGCATCAATACTTTTGAAAAATATATATTTTTAATTAATATTACTGTTTCAAATAATAGCATTGCTGTTTGAGCTGAGTGCACTGAAGCTGAATAGCTGAATGGACACCGGGAAACTGAAGCGCTTTGTTGGTTGGTTCATTAACTCAGCCATATGCATTCCTATATTTTACCATATATGAGATTAATCAAAAACACATTACAACTTTACAAAATGACACAAATGCAAAAGTGTTGTTTGCATCTTGAACTTACGTGCTAGTCAGAGTGTGTAACTCCGGTTGTGGATGCGCTCTTCCCGTAACAACGCGCTGAAACACAACAACTAAACCCAAAGAATTCACAACATTTTATTATTATAGTTGGAGCTACACGATTATGACAAAAATCATAATTGCCGATTATTCCCTTGAAATTGTAATTGCGATTATTAATTACGATTATCACAATTTACATGGAATATATATAGGGATATTATAATACATGTTTACACAAAAATTGTTAACACACACAAGTACTGTCCCCCTTTACTTAACATTCACATAAATTGTATGACTCATAGTAAAGACTAGAAAAACATTAGGACTATGGTAAAGCAATTAAATAGCAGTCCCAAAATAGTTTTTGTTAATAAAATGTTGATATGAGCCACCACAGTCATTTAATAATATAAAAAAATAACACAAAGTGAAAAAGTGGCATTTTTGGGTTATGGAAACGACAGTTACCATGGTGAATACACAATACTAACAAGAACTGTTAATGAAACAGCTCCTGGTGAATAGAATGAAAATCATACCTGCATGCAAATCCTTCTCAGCTAACACGTGATTTATTGGTATTTTACTTTTATTTCGTGACTTACTAATTTACATTGTAACGACGTTGCATGCTCGTAGTTTCTTTTGCACTTTATACAGTGAAACGATACACAGCGCGCGCCGCCGCATTTGCGCGTGCAATTGAAGAGTGCGCGCTACGAGCACAGAATAACGGCTGACAGGACAGTAAAGTCCGTTTTTCTGAGGTGAAAGACTTTTTATTTCAGCGTACACCTACGTCACTGCCTGGTATGTCATATTGTGCTGGGTTTTCTGAAGTAGTCGTGATTCGCCTCTCATAACATAAATGCTCTAAACACACACGCAGAGTGGATTTTCTTTTGTAATCGCGGCCTTGAACAATTACGTAATCGTGGCATCCGTAATCGTAATCGCAATTAGAAATTCGATTAATTGTGCAGCCCTAATTATAGTGTTCTCTTTATAATGTCATGTAATATGACAGTCCCAATCATAGTTATTCATGTCTTGTATTGCTGTTTGAGCTGTGTGCGCAGAAGCTAAAGATGATCACCAGTAAACTGAAACACTTTACTACCGTGTTAACCAAATACATCCTTTACGAGATAATATCAGATGTACACAAAACAAATGGCTGGGAATGCACAAACAAACGTGACTGTGTTAGTCATGAAGGTGTATATCCTTTTTGGATGCAGTTATCCTGTAATGCACTTAAACACGGGCGCACAAAGAATTCACAACATTCTTTTACAGTAATGTTCTCATTATAATTTTATGTAGCCTATATGACAGACTTGTGATGCATATGTTGCACTTAACTTTATTTTCCTTTTCTAAGTGATTCCAATCATATTTCAAGCAATTCAAAATCAAGTGAAAATCAAAATGAAGTGTCTCAGCTGAAGGAAATAATACATTTTTATCGGCTTTAATATATTGGAAAAATTTCTTATTGGGTCAATAATGATAACATTAAAAATTAACCCTTTCAATTAAGACTTTCCATCCCAAATATTAAAAGGATAGTACACCCAAAAATGAAAATTCTGTCAGTATTTACTCACCCTCATGTTGTTCTAACCCCGTAAGACCTTCGTTCATCTTCGGAACACGAATTAAGATATTTTTGATAAAATCTTAGAGCTGGATCATTCATCCATACTAGTCCATAGGCTTCTAAGGGATTGAAACTTGCCAGCCCCGAAACGTCATTAAAGACATCATTAAAATAGTCCAAGTGACTACAGTGGCTCAATCTTAAGTTTATCAAGCGACGAGAATACTTTTTGTGCGCAAAAACAAACAAAATTAACGACTTTATTTCAACCATTAATTTCCTTCTCTGTGGGCCTCTAGTCAGTTGACACAGTGTTATAGCCCAGTGTTTCTGTGTTGTACATCACACGCATCACACACATGACCAGCATCGGCCAATAGTGACACTACGTGTGACGTAGCTATACGCAATCACACTACGTTAACTGACTCGAGGCCCACAGAGAAGGAAATGAATAGTTGAAATAAAGTTGTTGTTTTTGTTTGTTTTGCGCACAAAAAGTATTCTCGTCGTTTGATAAACTTAAGATTGAGCCACTGTAGTCACTTGGACTATTTTAACGATGTCTTTAATAACTTTTTGGGGCTGGCAAGTTTCAATCCCTGAAGAAGCCTATGGACTAGTATGGAGGAGTGATCCAGCTCTCAGATTTCATCAAAATATATCTTTATTCGTTTTCCGAAGATGAACGAAGGTCTTACGGGGTTGGAACAACATGAGGGTGAGTAAATACTGACAGAATTTTCATTTTTGGGTGAACTATCCTTTTAAGTTGGGGATGCACAATACATCGGCCACCATATCGGCATTCGCCGATATATGTTCATTTTACATTTTTTAAGTGGTTTTCTGTTTTCGAAGAGCTTAAATTGTATTTAACCTATATTGCTTTAAAGAAATTAAACCACAAAAAATGTGTACACATTTTTGCATCTCTATTTACAAGGGCCTTAAAATTCAGTGTCGCCATTTGGTTCTTACTCATCAATTATGTACCATTTGCATCTTTTTGTGTCTTCTGTGTATGTGTCTCTCTCCTCTATCTGTTCTGTCACTTCTTAGCCGTACGTATTGTTAGTGTGGGCAGCTGACCTCTGACCCCTGTTTTTGTGAGAGACTTTTAGTATCTGGGTGCCGAAGGTCCATACGCTGGCATGTGGCCTTTGTGTCACCCTAACCTGAGAGAGAGACGGAGCCTAGGGGCTTGGGGAGCCAAGCAATGTCACCATGTCACATAGCAGCTAAAGTAGAGTGTGGAGGTTTTGTGTATGCACAGAATGAGAGTGAAGAGGGGGAGTTTTGCTCCGTTCTCAGGAATGTTTAAACACAAGACTGTGTTTGCAGCCAGCACTGAAGTGTGTGTGTGTGTGTGTGTGTGTGTGTGTGTGTGTGTGTGTGTGTGTGTGTGTGTGTGTGTGTGTGTGTGTGTGTGTGTGTGTGTGTGTGTGTGTGTGTGTGTGTGTGTGTGTGTGTGTGTGTGTGTGTGTGTGTGTGTGAGAGAGAGAGAGAGAGAGTGAGGTCGAAGGTGGTTGTGTTTGATCTGTGTTAATCCCTTTTGAAGTTTAACCACTCGTTTTCCAGCATGGAGAGCACTCGTATCCTAAGGAGCAGTCACTATAGAAACCTTCCTGCCAGGTTGTTAATGAAAAAAGGTCTAAAAACAAGAGTGCCTCCCAGTTGATGTAACAGCATCTTGGAGTGTGAGAAGGGGCCATCAGGTTTTCTCTTAAATGGAGAGACAGCTAGTAAAGCGGTTGGCATGTGTCTTTGTGGTAGGGTGCTGTCACACATAGTTGAAACTATAGGCCCTCCTGCTGCTGAGCTGCATGTTAAAGCCTTCTTACCCAGACCTCCCAGCTCCTAGCTAAAAACCTCCAATTCACATGAAAGAAGTGCTGGGAGGTTTCTCACTCACTCTATCCTATCCTCATTCCCATTCACAGAGCATTTGTAGTTGTTTTCCATAAAAAGTCTCCTTTATACTCTAGTCTCTTCTCAAATATGCATAAAAACATCTTATTGTGACATATTGCCTTCGCCCACTCTTTTTTTTTTTTTTTGTCAAAAGCTGCCGTTCTACCCATTGTTGTTATTGTTAACTATAAATAAACTATTAAAATGACTATTAAATATTTGGTTTTAACATTGTTTTTCAGTGCTTGTCACATCGGCTGAATTTGTTTTCCTCTCTTTTTCAGGCGTATGAATGGGCGCTAGAGGGCATGCGCCATTTGGCGTGTGTTAGTATGGAGGAGTGTGGGATGTCTGAGAAATGTCAGAGCGTGATCACATGTTTGGAGACCTATCGCACACAGCACCCACCGATCCAAGACGCACACTTCCAGGAGATGAAGGACCTCGCTGGGGAGCTGAAGAGTGAGCAGGGACTCAAGCAGTGGAAGTTCGCCTGGTCCAAGTGTCAGGAGACAAAGCAGATGTTTGAGAAGAAGCTGGAGATGGCCCTGCGCTCCCGGCGCGATATGGACTCCAAATCAGCAAGGGGTGACTCTTCTCGACGGAACTCGGACAGTAGCGCTAAACCTCAGGAGCGTAGCAGTAGCATCTCCTTCTCATGTCGGAAAGCGTTCGGCGGTGGCTGGGGCCGGGATAGACTTTCGTCACAGTCCAGCACGTCTTCAACTCCCAGCAGCCCTTTAGGGATACGTCTGGACGCTCGTGACTCTGTCCGAACCCCGACAGGGAGTATATATAGCATTGAGCACAGAATTCCTCACAACACCCCTCTCAGATCCCACAGGCTAACACGTAGCATCTCCACAGACGAGTCTCCTCAGCAGCCGCATCTGGAGGGGCTGCCGTGTGCTACGAGCCCGAGCCTCACCTCTATTGAACCAAACCGCAGGGTTTTGCGAAAGACCCAGAGCTTCGACACTGCCGGTAGCGACTCTGTGTCACGGTATGGGACCTGCCAGAGAACTTTGAGTGAGCCTGCACGGAGAGGAAACACAGGGGTGTTCATTAAAGGTCTGGAGGTGAGCAGCACTGAAGTGATCGATCGACCATACAGCCCACGACTGCCGCCCATGCACGGATGGTCTTCTCTAGATACTCACTGCAGTGGGAGTCCTGCTCCCGAAACACGTAGCAAGGGCAGGTGGGTACACTCAGCGCACCCGTGCAAGTGCTAACCCACACTCACTTGCTATAACATAAACAATCAACCAGGGAGGTCCGCAGGTCATCGACTCAACCACACATTCAAGGGTTTTCAAACTTATCTCCTGGAAACGCCCTGGGATGCTAGAGGGTCTGCGGAACAGCAGAAAAAAAGTTTTTTCAAAAAAGACAATATTATCTGCTAAGCTACTTGTAATTTATTGTCATTTAAATAATTATAAATAAATATATACAAAATGATTATGTAAATATACTATGTAAATAATTATATAATTTATAATAAATCAATTTTATTTCATTTATAATAAATCAATTTTATATCATTTATAATAAATCAATTATGTAGATATTAATAAATATGATATATCAATTATGAATTTATACTGTATTAATAATTGGGTCCCACTTTATATTAAGTGGCTCTAAGTACTATGTGCTTACATTGAAATTAATGATTTGATACATTGGACTTATTGTGTACATACATGCATTAAACTTTATTTTACAAAGACGTGAAACTCACATAGTGGTCTGGGGTGTTCACTGATATGCTCAGGCAAAAATCGCTGCAAAAGATGCTTTCCAACAGGTTTTATCGTAGTTTTTGGAAGAATGTCCGGTTGTGAGGCATTGGAAAAACAGGTCCACAGTTTTACAATGAATGGTAAAACACCTGTTGGAAAGCATCTTTTGCAGCGATTTTTGCGTGAGCATATCAGTCAACACCCCAGACCACTCGGTGAGTTTCACGTCTTTGTAAAATAAAGTTTAATAACACAAAAACCTAAAATTCTCGGGACAGCAGCATGTGTCCAAATTTTAATCTTAACCGTTCGATTTCATCAGAAACGATCTTAAAACAGGGCTTTACTTGTAAAACGCCGAACTTACCCTTTAAGCAGTAAGCCTCGCGATTTAGAACAGCTAAGGGGCATTGTTACTCCATAAAAATATTCATTGCATATTTACTTTATTCATAAAATAAACACCAGCAACAAAAAATATAACGTTATAACACATTTATTCCTCCGCCAAGCAATGTAGTTCGAAAGAGGTTGCCAAACAACACATGCAGCAACAAAGAATCACAAACGGCAGTTGTGCAGTAATACTAATGTAATGCGGTCACAGGTGTATGTTTGTTGAGTAATTTACAGCGGCTTCGAACGCGGCCCATCCAGTCAGAATAAAGGACTGGAACTATCCGTTTTATAATTATATTTTGAAAATACCTGCATGTATTTACAGCTGTAATTAATTTATGTAATTACATTTGTAATTACACTGTTGACCCTTCCCTTACACCTTAACCCACCCTTTAACCTACCCATACCACCACACCTGTCCCTAACCTTACCCTTATCACACCTCAATAGCAGCAAAAGTGTTTTACAATACAACATGAACACAATAAGTACATTGTACTTATTTTTCGATGTAAGTACATAGTACTTAAAGCCACTTAATATAAAGTGGGACCAATAATTGTTATTTGGATTGGAAATAATTTAAGGTTTATAATGAAAGGTTTATAAATCTAACAGTACAAATATCGTTTTTCAGATATTTTTTTTTTCAATTTAGTTCATGAACAATCTAAAAGCTAATTTATTTTACAAACAACATGTCTTTGATTTAATATATACAATCATGCTTATTATTATAAATGGGTCTTACAAATATACAATGTAGCTGTCTTTAAAGGGATAGTCCACCCAAAAATGAAAATTCTGTCATAATTTTCGCAACCTCATTTCATTCCACACCTGTATCCATTTCTTTCTTCTGCAGAACACAAAATAAATTCTGAAGAATGTTGGTAACCAAAGAGTTTTAGTTCCCATTAAATTCCTTTTCTTTTTTTCTACATACAGTTGAAGTCAGTGGGAACCAAAACTGTTTGATTACCAACATTCTTCAAAATAACTTCTTTAATATCTTAGGAAAAGGGGATATTTTGCATATCTGGCCATTGATGGGATTAAAATGTTTGAAAATTCCTCTATCTATACTCACAGTTTTGACAGCAGACTGCTCAAAATGTAACACTCACAGAAGACATCCAGGAAAAAAACTTTTTTTCCAGCTAAAACACATACGGACTGAATCTCTTTAGTCTTTACTCAATCTCTACATGAAGGAACTCAATATGTCTCCTATTAGACGGTCACAGCACTCTAATCCTCTGAATCACCATGGATGTCTTTTCCAGCTGTGGTCCTACTGGTCACCCCTTAACCCCCTTGGGAAAGGGCCTGAGATGCAGATCACTTTCCCAGGTGGCCGCTGGTCCTCTGGGCTTTGAAGTGGTGGGGGACATGTTTGTGTTCTGCTTTTCCACACAGAAGAGATGGATAGTTATCTGATTATATAGACATCTTAAGGAGGTCTTTACATCTGTGCGCCTTCCTTTCAAAATACATTTCGCTTTGCTCTCCAAGATTGCAGTGCAGATGTGTGTTGACAATATTTTCAGATAGAAATTACTCAAAACAAGGCATTCGGCTTTGTGTGGTCTAATTATTGCAAATATTTAAGGCAGATGAAACCATTCTGATAAGAACCCAATTTGAGATTGTGAATACTCAAACATCACCTCATTTTTCTCAGTACTGGACACAGACACCATGTATAGCTGTGTGGTGAGAAGGATAGTATAGACAAGTATGTAAATATGTGCTGCACGCTTTCCTCTCAATAACAAAATAAACGCAACACAAACAAAATTGAGGAATTTTTTTTAAATAAAGCATAAGAAAAGCGTCTGATCATAGCAATCATAGCGGATATGTTTGCACAAGCTCTGCAATTCGGCACTCCAGTAAAGTCACGTCATGTTTATTTATAACACTTTATACAATAGATTGCTTGAATTCAAGCAGCTTTAACTTTTTAAACGTCAAAAACCGTGTCAGTGTCCATTTCATCAGAAGTCCAACTTCATTTTCTACTTTAAAGCAGCTCTCCAGTGAGTTCATTTTTTCACTCGCGGCAGCTGACCTCGACGAACTCAACAGGAGAAATGCTCACCTACCTATTACGTAATCGCCACGGACCAATGGTAGTACAAAGGTGTTTACCAGCCGTATCGAACTTTCCCGGAAAGTTTGTTTTAGCAAGCTGTTTCGAATTCCCGAAACTTTGTTCCGGCCTGATTTTGTTCGAAATAACGTCACATCAGTTCGTTCTTCGATTTTGCTTAAAGTATATTGGGGTCTTAAAGGTTCTGCATTGGTCTAACATGTCTATGGATGGAGGATTTTTTGGAGAGAGTTGAAATAAAGAGTTAAACTTTGTGTTCAATGTGGTCTAAAAGTTTTATCTCTTAAAATGTAAGCATTTGAAGTATGTTAACTGTTCACTCTCTCTCTCATTCAGTAAACTATGCCACATTGTAGATGAGATGGTCACAACCGAGCGGGAATATGTACGCTCTCTGCGGTACATCATTGACAACTATTTCCCTGAGATGGAGCGCTTTGACCTGCCTCAGGATCTGCGGGGGAAACGCAGCGTCATCTTCGGCAACCTGGAGAAGCTAGTGGACTTCCACAGCCAGTATTTCCTAAAAGAGCTAGAAAGCTGCTGCAACCATCCATTACGTGTCAGCCACTGCTTCCTACGACATGTAAGAGAAGTCCCTTTACAGTCTTTTCACAGTAACTTTCATCAAACTGCATGGTCTGTTTTTTGCAATTCTGCAGTCTATAAATTCTTATTGTTGTGATGTTTTCTGGACTTTTCTAAATAGTTTTAATAGTGATCATTCAGGGATGCTGAATTACGTTTTCATTGGAGATGAAACAAAGGGGATTAATTTTGTCAGTGTTTTGTCTGTTCCCAGTCCATGACTGGTTCATTTTTGACGAAGCACAAGTCTAAAACCATCCTGACTTTACTTATTCTGTGTATTTTTCTCTCTTTCATTCACCCTCCATGAAAATGGGAATCAAACTGAGCTGCAAGTAATGATTCTGAGGTCTTTAAATAAGTGCAAGACTACCAGCCTACATTCTTTGTAGTTGTGGTCAACTCATAGTGCTGGCTCCCCTTGAAAGCTCTACTATATGAAGCTTTCACAGAGCTTTTAAAAAAAAAAATCTTTTTTTTACATGTTTCTGGCACAGCAAAACCTGCACTGAAATTACAGCACACTCCATATGAACCTGAAAGTCATATATTGACTTACCCAAACACAAAAAAGTCTTTCCAAACCAAACTCAACCTGGACAAAGGGAAGAGAGAAGTTCTCAACAAGAGAAGTTTTTCTTCAGATCATGGTTTTAGAAATTTGGATGATGCCACTTAAAATATTGCTCTTTTGTGCTTTTTTCCATGTGAACATATAGCAAGACCAGTTTAGCCTGTATGCTTTATACAGCAAGAACAAGCCAAAGTCGGACACACTCCTGGCCAGCCATGGAAACAGCTTCTTCAGGGTGAGCAACTGGATTCATACTACACTCTAGACCACCTATGATAAACTTTTAGCTCAGCCTCTTTTAATCTCATTAATTTTATCTCACCTCATGGCCTGAGATTGTAAAATCAGAGTCTCTCTCATTCCAGCATAAGCAGCTGGAGTTGGGGGATAAGATGGACCTGGCGTCGTACCTGCTGAAGCCCATCCAGCGCATGAGTAAGTACGCCCTGCTGCTGAAAGACCTGATCAAAGAAGTGAGTGAGGTCCAGGAGCAGGAGCTAACGTACCTACGTGCCGCCACCGAGATGGTCAAATTCCAGCTTCGCCATGGCAACGATCTGCTCGCCATGGACGCCATCAGAGACTGTGATGTAAGTGTGTATGGCGCAGCAGATAAGTGCTGCACTTCAAGTGGAGAAACATAGGTAAGCATATATCTTCTCTTCTAAACTGCCATTTCATCATTTTTCACACACTCTTCCAGGTGAATCTGAAGGAACAGGGACAATTAGTTCGCCAAGATGAGTTCACGATTTTGTATGGCAGGAAGAAGTGCCAAAGACATGTGTTCCTGTTTGAGGATCTGGTGCTATTCAGCAAACCCAAACGCATTGAGGGTGGCCTAGATGTTTACATATACAAGCACTCTTTTAAGGTAAGAAGTTCTGACACAGCTTTAACACACTTTGCTGCATGCATTATGACTTAAGGCCCGTTCACACCAAGAATGATTACTAACAAGATAACTATGATGATAACTATATTAGCGTCCACTCCATCTGTTTATTATAAGCAGGCACTGTTATGTTGTCTGCTGCTTTAAATGCTCAATTCTGATTCGCTTGCAATGTTTTTATCATTCATCAGCTAGAAAAGCGTTCTGAAAGTGATTCCAATGATATTGTTTCTCTTTCACTGTTATTGTTATAGTTGTGGTATGGACTATAGTTCTTGTTATCGTCCTTGGGGTGATCTTTACAATACTTTGTTTTACTAATACACTCACATTCTTTTATTATATTTCCTCTGACCAATGTTAATATAAACAGAAGGCTTTATTTTAAAGATCTGAGAATCAGGTTGGTCTCCTGCAAGCCATGATAACAACAAAATGCCCATTAGCCCTAAATATTGATTGTGATTAAATGTTGAATACTCTTGACCCTATCATTACTTATGTAGACGGCTGATGTGGGTATGACAGAGACATCAGGTGAGAACGTTCTGAGGTTTGAGGTCTGGTTCCGGAGGAGAACTTCAAAGAACCAGACCTACGTTCTCCAGGCCAGCAATGCAGACGTCAAACACGCCTGGACCTGTGACATCGCACGGATACTATGGCAGCAGGCCACACGGAATAAAGGTAGGAAAGGAAGAACTGAAGTGGCTGAGCTTGAACAAGTTCTTTGTATTTGTTTTGTTCGTCTAGCTGGAAAGAACAAATGAGACTGATAGGATAATTGCAGATAATATCTCCCGTCAGATAACATCTTAGAATATTTAAAGATTTTTTTCAGCAGTTCATCTGTGAAGGCCTCAGGCAGAACTCTTTTGAATCACACCAGTATTGTATTTCTTCAGTTTGATTTCGAGTTAGAGAAAACGATGCAGATCTGAGGCATCATGTAACCTGTATTTGCACATATTTACTCAAAAACACTTTTTACGCTTTCTATGCGTTTCTTCATCTTAATGTCAACATGTGTGTCTTTACTCTGAATTTAGGGCTGTCACATTATCAAATTTTGACTACATGATCATTGTGCTAAAAATAATTCACAATAACAATAGTATTGCAGTATCTAAAATAATTTTGAAATAAATAAATAAACAATGCTATCAGTCAAATTGATCTTTAACTTTATTTAGTATTTTCTCTTTTGTATTTTGGCGAATGAATCACACTCAATATACCACATTAAATATACATTTTAAATATCACATTATCGCCAATGCCAGTATATTGTGACACTCCTATTCTGATACATGTCATGGCAGCATTTTTAAACGTTTATATGTGTGTATGCAGAAATTCGAATGCAGGAGATGGTCTCTATGGGGGTGGGCAATAAACCCTTTCTGGACATTAAACCCAGCGATGCTGCTATCAACGACAGAGCCATAGACTACATTATGAAAGGCAGAGGTGAGCCTGTTTAACATTAAATAATTATCAGAATAACTTGCTAAATTCTTTTTTTTATGTTTTTTTTTTATTTTTTATAAATAAGCAGCAAATGGTTATCTTGGTAGATTTTAGTAGCATCATGCTCTCTCTTCTGCCCAACCCCAAGACTGGTTGCCCACTGAAGCTACGCAGGGTTGAGCCTGGTCAGTACCTTGATGGGAGACCTCCTGGGAAAACCAGGTTGCTGCTGGAAGAGGTGTTAGTGCGGCCAGCAGGGGGCGCTCACCCTGTGGTCTGTGTGGGTCCTAACGCCCCAGTGTAGTGATGGGGACACTGTTCTGTCAAAGAGCACCGTCCTTCGGATGAGATGTTAAACCGAGGCCCTGACACTCTGTGGTCATTAAAAATCCCAGGATGTCCTTCTGAAAAAGAGTAGGGGTTTAACCCCAGCATCCTGGCCAAGTTTGCCCATCATGGCCTCCTAATCATCCCCATACATTCTGATTGGCTTCATCACTGTCTCCTCTCCACCAATTAGCTGGTGTGTGGTGGGCGTTTTGGCACAAAATGGCTGCCGTCGCATCATCCAGTTGGATGCTGCGCATTGGTGGTGGTTCAGGAGATTTCCCCCTTCCATATGTAAAACGCTTTGAGTACCCAGAAAAGCACTATATAAATGTAACGAATTATTGTTATTTTATTATGTTCTGTTACAGGGGCCAGGACGAGAGCATCCATTGCAGTCTCGCTGTTTGACCACTCAAACCCCTTTAAACGAGCTGCAGTAAACACCCCTGTCAGCGGCCCCCCGGTGGCTGGTGGCCCCTCCTCTTCCACACTGCTGGGGCCCTTAAATCTGCATATGTATAGCAGCCAAAGCCTGTTAACGGGGGAGAGACCTCTCATCAGCCCCTGCATCGAGGAAGACGAGCTGGAACATGAGACCAGCAGTCAGCCGTCTATGAGTATGTATTATAGTATGTATTATAACATGTATGAAAGTGTGAACGTCTTCCCACAAGCCTCATGTAACGTGCGACTTGTCTGTGTTTGTACCTACAGAGAGTTCGGGTTCGTCATCTCACTGTCTGTCTGGTAGTGGCTCGAGTGGGTCAGACAGCGGATGTGTGTCCAGTCACCTACCCGAGGCTTTGTCCGAGGAGCCCAACTCACCATGTGACTCCTCCTGTTACTCCTCCATCACCTCTCCCACCCAAGAGAAAGCCTGCTTTAACAGCCAGTACATCTCAGCGGTTAGTATTAAATGTGTCCATTTCAGATGGCCAATATTTTGATCGCACATCTTCAGGTCCACATAAAATGTCACTGATGCAGAAACGTGTTGTAACACCCATGCTTATGCTAGCACTAATGCACACGCTCCAGAAGACACTGATCACCTGATGATCAAGTGAGAGCCTCCCCTTTAACCTGTGATAACCCCTGCGCCCATGTCCTTCTCATCACAGGGGGAAGCTCAGGTGATTGGTCCCTCTACTATAGTGTGAGCTCAGTAACCACTGCTGCAGTAAGTTTGGCTTTTGCTCTATGACATCACACTTCCACAGCTATGTGCATGTGCATTAATACCCTCATCTCAGCATATTGAAAATATTATTCATGCTTTAACTAGGAGCTTTTACACATATGCTTGTACGTAATGCATGTTATTTTGTCCTGTAGGTTTAAGACCTGTCTGCTTCAGATTGAGAAGACAGCGTTGCCACACTGAAGAGGAGTACAGAGCTAGTATTTATTGTTCCTACTGAGTGCAAGCAAATCTCTTACAGGGTTTAAAAAGCACTCGAAATAGCACTGTTTCTCTTTTTCTTTTTTAAGCCACTTTTAGCTTCAATAGCTTTTATATAAATTTAAAAATGATCTATAAAAGTGAATAAATATTCTTGTATTTATCTTCTTTCAAATGTTAAGATACAGTAGTGTTCTCAGATGTGTTATTAACTGTAAATACTGTAGTAGTGTACAAAACACTTCTGAACTCTTGCGGTTATTCAGTTCCCACTCTTTTGTTGTTGTTGTTGTTGTTGTTGTTGCCCATTTTGCTGCAGACTTAAGCTGGTTTGATTTAGAAAAATGCCCGAATATGTTAAAAGGCATGTTCTGAGCATCGGTTACACTAAAGCTGTTAAGCAATGTTTAAAGCATTTGTTGTTGAGTTTTTGCTCTTTCTAGTGTTTCCATAGTCTGTGGGCCTGTGGTCAGTGTGCGGTGGAAACAGTTTTTGATAGCTGGCTTGATCCAGAATAAGAGAGCATTAATTCAGATCGTACGACTGACCTCAGGTCAGCTCTGCCCAGCACTGCTGCTCCTGGGTGCTGGGTATTGCTGCTACCTGTTTGGAAATGGGAGAGTTTTCATTTCAGTTCTCTTATTTACATTAATAAGTATAACAAAAAAACAAGATGTAAATTGTAAATAGATGCGCCAGTGGTGCTTTAAGGAAATAGCATTTAGAAAGTAATCTTTATACATGTGTTAACCAGTCAACATGGGACTCACTTAAGTGCCATTCTTTGTTGCCAATTTAAATTGAAAGTGTACAAACAAAAGATAATTAAAAAAAGAGCATTGCAAGTTCCACTTCTAGCTGGAGCATGAGTATGTACTCAAGCGTTTCATTTTTCAATCTTAACAAGTTCACACAGAAGTAATAAAGACGGATTGCTTTGTACCGATAACGGAAGTGTGTTTTATTTATTGTCTTTAATCTTCCATGATTGGCATTAAGTAGAGAATCCTATCTCACAAACCCTGAAGGCTGGTATTCAATTTCTGCACACCGACTGAGCTTACAAACAGAGTCATTGTTACTAATGATAAACTCTGCCTTGGGGCCAGCAGTATGTGGTTTAAATACGTGTAAACTCAAGCAGTGTAAGAAATATTGCTCAATTAAGTTTACTGTACCGGTTTAGCCTTAGGAACATTGCCACCAATAGCTTTTTCACAGTAACTCTTTGAATGACTTGAAAGCGACTGTTCTCTGTTGGCCATAAATGTTTTTATTTACATATAGGCCTATGAGATGAGCAACAGACATGTAGTGTGCTTAAACAGGCTAATAGGTCAGGGAATTCTGTGCCAACTGTTTACTGTGGCTCTGAAGTTACTTAGTTCTGGTATGAAACTCTAGATGGTGCAACCTGATAGGTCTAACTCTTTTGTTAGCGATCACGTCATTATTTACATAGCACAGCTGATTGGTTGTTATTGCATCAGCGGCCAATAAGCTGCGGCTCAACATTCAAACAAATTCCCGTAGTATTGCTGTTAGCATACCTTCCCCAGCTCCACCTGTATAGGTCTGCTATGGGGGTTATTTCATGTATGTTATACTGTATTTGCAGCAGCAGCAGTATGTCTTACATGCTCACAGTAATGTCTGGCAGTGTATTGGCAGTAACAAACCTCTTGTACTTGCTATGCAGTAGCATCAGCGTAGCAGATCTATTCCACCAATACCAAACACATTAACACTGCCATATCCTTTACCATGCCAATATCTATTACCAGACCAATCTCCCTAGAGTTATCATGACAGAATTATAGTTACCTTCCACAATCTTCTTTTTTGTGGCCTTTCTTATTTCTCTGCAAAAAATTTACGAGGAAATACATTGATCTTTCATTAATCATTTTAATCTTAATCTAAAAACAGGTCAGAATGGGCTTCCAGATATTACATTTTTCATTCAAATTCTTTTAAAACCACCTGGAGGAAATATACTAGATTTGCAACAAACCCTTGAGTCCACTCTGGCGGACGCAGGAAAGCATAGTATTTGCTGGCCAACATCATCTCCTTGTGAGAAAAACTGAAGTATGCAAAGGCCACATCTGGGCAGGGAGATACAAAGTTAAGTCGTTTTGCATGTAGAAAATGCCACTGAAATTTTCCAGCGTTTTTTGTTTTTGTCCACACGGATAGAAACCACAAACCCGAAAATGGAGTGAAAGTCAATGAAGCATATTTGGTTGAATCATTCACAATCAGTCACTGACATGCATGGTTGAGCGTGCATGTCAGAATTGAGTCAGCTGATTATTTAGTCAGCTTTGAGTGCTCCAGTGAGGCTGCATGTGTTGGTTTATTTGTCTCTCTCACCAAAAGTATTTTGCACCATCAACTTTTAATGATATTACAGACAAATCTAAACTTGGAAGAAGTGTGACAAGCTGGATATTTACAATGGAAACATTACTGATTCATGTCAAATTTAGAACACTTATCCAGGCTGTCATGAAATTACTGAATATCTATCCAGTACAGACACACACACACACAAATATTTATAATTCATAAAACAGAATCTTATTCCTAAACCTACACCTAGCCTAACTCAAATCCTAAACCTAACACATGCCACAATTAAGGTTACCATGGTGTGGAATAAAAGTTTTATCTCTGCGTCCTATTTATATTGTTATATTTCTGATGCAGTCTCTTTTTTCCCATTGATCCTGTGCCAAGAATGAATGCTGTGACATTTATCTGCTAATCTGTTTCCAAGTTTTATGGCGCACTGGAGGATGATCAACCCGTAGCCTTCTACAAATCCCCCAGCAGGTGGCGCACAGGCATTCCTTTTCTGCCTCATCTGTAGTGTTTTTTTTAAATATACATAAGCCTATATGACACACTGGAACAAAATAAGTAATACAACTTCTATACATATCCTAATCTGGGTGAGATAAAATTATATGAGAATACATTTATTCATTGTGTTTAAAAACAATTACACACCCAGCGGGCACCTTGATATCAAATTGACGTCAAAAGTTAGTCAAGACTTGATCAAGATGCTGCTGCATTTCATTTTAAGGTCAGTTTGAAAGGCAATGTCTTCCAGTGGTAATTAGGTGGAAAGAGAAAGTTAATACCCACACTGAAATTGGTTTAATGTATGATTAGTTTAAATAGCATTTTTTCTTAACTGAGGCATCGAAACTCATCCATTTGCACATCTCATTTTGAACTGTGTGTAGCCGTTGTGCATGTGCCCAACTGTAAAAGCGCTGTGGCTGGACTTTTACTTAATAAAAAAATGAAGTAAACTGGTTGGGTTCTACCTTTATTTACTCTGAAATGCAAGCGGTGTAGTGATTATTACATTTACTAAAAATGATACTGATTTGTTGATTAACGACATTGAACTTCATTACATTCATTCTTTTTGAGGACCTTTAAAGTACCATGGCATATGAATATGGAAATCATTACAGTAAATATTAAAATACCACTTTTTTTTACCATTGTGCCACCCCAATGCTTTCTTCGGCATATGGCACCTCTGAATGCAGTTTGTCTTATTTCAACCAAGTTTCCACTGGTCGGTGCTGCTGGAATGTAGGAGCTTCTGTCATGCTGACACTGTGCTGAGTGATTGCCCCGCATTTCTGAGCGTCTGCATTATTTTCCAGCTGCCATGTCTCTTTGCATTGTAAATGGTCGGTGTCGTTGCGCTGTATTAGTTCTGCCTGCATCCGGGTTCTGCAGGTGTCCACTCATCATCTGTCTGTTGATGGAGATGGCATTCATCAGCACTGAAGCCTTTGCTCAATCTGACAGCCCTGTTCTCAAGCCTCCCACCTTGGCTTCAACCAGTATAGCCATCTGGGAAATTATATTCATCATGGGGGGCATTTTTCTACTCCAGCACGTCTCTAATGCACTGAGTAACAGGTGACAGACTGCTGTTGCATATCAGGCTCTCCTGGAGCAGGTGGCTGGGGGGCAGTGCTGGGCCAATCGAGAGAGCAACAAGTTATTAGCGGCTGTTGCCTGTTGGATATGTGCATGGTTCCCAGGTGATGCTTTGCACGCCTCATCTGTTCAATCTCTGTCAGGTGCCACCATCTTTTCACACTTATAGCATGTGTAAGAAAAATCAAACATAGAACGTGGAAAAACCAACATATGCTGTTGCTCTGAGTGTGTGTTAGAGGTCTCAGTGGAGAGGAGAGCACTGTCTGGACTCTCCCTATGAAATGACATGTGGTCGTTCACTTCCAATTAGATTATATGTCTGTTTCATATTTAAATCACTGGATTATGAAAATAGGCATTATCATGGTTTTAACATTTTAAATATTTTTTTTTTTGTTGCAAAAAAGAACAAATTATTGACATTGATAGCCTACACTGTTATTGATATAACTACGCATAAATAAGGAATTAGGCATAATTATATGAATAAATAATGATTTTTTGCTGATAAACAAGTTGAACAAAAAGTTTATATTGTGAAATGTTCATTTTGGGTACACTATTGCTAATCTTTTATTGGTTGTCTATTTTATATCACTGCTTAACCTGTACCTTTTCACTTACTGTACATTAATTGTTCAGTCACTATTGTGCCTCTGAAACAGCAAAGCTCTGCTGAGCAGATGAGCAGAATCCACTGACAGCCATGCAGCCACTATGAAATTAACCACTATTAAAACACCAATAGACCTCCATTAAAGGTGGGCCTATAGTTTACCCAAAAATGTATATTCTCTCTCCTAATTTACTCACCCTCAAGTTGTTCCAGACCTGTATGAGTTAGCCTACCTTCTTCTGCTGAACACAAAAATACGATTTTGATGAATGTCAGTAGCCTAACCAAACAGCCGACGGATCCCATTGACTTCCACAGTAGGCTATTTATTTTTCTAGAAGTCAATGCCCATCAAATGTTTGGCAACCCATATTCGTTTGTGTGTGTTTTTTGGGTGAACTATACCTTCAAGTTTAACAAAGCAAGCTAGTCTTGGGTTGACAAAAAATAGCCTCATGCAAGGTCGGAAATGCCACCAAACTGAATAAAAAAATGACCCCAAAATTCAAGATATGAATTGTCCTTGTATGTGTTCTTGTATTTTGTGGCAATATTACAAGAGCAATAGTTTTCTCTAATATCAGCACGATTGCAAATGTGATATTGATCTTGTATAACAGGTCAATAAACAATTAGTTGATTATATGAACTGACAATTTTTTAGACATCTTGTCACTTTTTACTGTTTTTGCTCTATTTTGACAATTTAAATAGTCAAAGCAGAAAAGTTGCTTGATTCTATGATTCACTTATTACGACTTTCCTCCAACTACAGGCGGTTTTTAATGTCATTTAGCCTATAGCCAAGTATTTTTCCGAACATTAACATTTCTACATTCAAAATGTTACAAGAACATTAATCTCATAACATTATTTATGTGATTGTAATTGCATTATTTTGATAACTGGCACAAATAGCCTACTGAATATTACATTTCCTTATTATTTCTGTTTATGCTTGTCTTTAATCGAGATAAAAGTACGGTATTGCCTCAAACCCAGCAGACAAAAAACGTTGATATGTCTTACGTTGTGTTACGTTGATGTGCAGCTGGCTTAGGGAGGATCACACCACATAACATACAGACACTGCACAGGTGTATCCATCTAAATTTGCATTTGGGTTTCTCTACTTGGCCTTGACTGGGTGAAAAACTGCAGTGTTCAAGGCAATACCAGGCACAGGAGCTCTTGTGCATTGCTTTAATAAGTAAAATAAATAATGTATTTGTATCATGGTGAGGTTTGATGTTAACATATTCATATATTTATATAAAAATGAAGTAAAATAACAAAATCTATAATAAATGATCCATCATTTGTATAAAACTAGGCTCAAATCTGTCAGCTCCTGCAGTACCTGTATGAATTTGATCAAATCAGCTGTTTTTGCCATTACCTCACATAGACACTGAAGTGGTCCTGGATCAGGAAGTCCTTCTTCATCTGAAGAAAATTAGCAGGAATGAACAAAAACACATGGAACTATCATTTCACCCCCATGCAGCTGACATAACTCATTCTGTGAGTTTAAACTCTCAATCAGCATTAAGCTTTACATAATGCACACTTTCATAAATGTCTAAATCCATCAGTTAAATGCGTCAACACATGATATGGCTATATAAGGGAAAATTGAAGTCTTCCACAAACGAAACAAATGCATTGAGGTTTGGCTGGTGCTTAATGTATGAAGTATGACCAGCAGGTGGCGCTACTGTCACATTCACCTGCACACAGACTTCATACTGTTGTTTTGACGGTTCCAGTTGTTCAGTTGACTTCTCTGTGCGTAAGAAATGTTTTTCTGATTTTCCATAGTTTTTCAATTTTCACTAAAAACACTTGATTGGATATATTTGGTTCACCAAAGTAACTCCTTAACACATCCCATATGTGCATTGTTAGTAGACCTACTAATGACCATATAGCCTACAGTGGAAAAAATATATATTACAAAGTATGTGCCCCCTCAATCTTTGATTAAGTATACAGTGTTTGTCTGCTATGAATTGAGGTTGTTTAGAAATATATTATGTATCCCTAAACTGTGTGAATTATAGTCAAATAAAAAGAGTGCTGTGTTGCAACCTACTCCGACTGCTAGAATGTAACATTATAGAACTTAAAATTGTTCAATGAATCAAAGAATTAAAGTTAGTATTTTAAAGGTTTTAATTATATTAAAATAAGAGAACTTTGTAAATTTGATAATGCTAGTTTTGTCATTTAACACATTACGTGGCTTCAAATTTAAATAGTAACTAAGACGGACATGACAATATATATTCTTGACTCCTTTTTTCCTGTAAATGCTTATACATAAAAACCACTGTCACCTCAGAAGGGTGGTGCTGATGTGTGATAGTGATAGTGACAACACTCCCTGGAATCCCCATTTTTGCTTTTGGTTTTAATTTGTAGTTAGTTAGCTAAAGGTTCTTCACCCTTCTCAATCTATATTCTGCTTATTCATATTTCAGTTTCATATTCACAGATTCAACTTCAGAATACCGAAAGTACAGCACAACACAATAAGAAAGTAATGATTACTGTAAGGCATCTGATTACTGTAAGGCAAGGCATCTGATTTGTCTCCTCCTTTTTCTGTGAAATGAATAATTTCATTGGAAGGCTGGTTTGCTCTGTAAGCTAAATACGGAACAAAAAGCACCGCGTTTCAGTCAGAACTCTGATTCACTGAAACCAGAGACAAATATGAACAGCTCCTCTCTCCATATTATAAATGACACGGCACTGGAAGACTGGTCATCTGCAGGGAGCACCGCGGCCTGTGTGATTCTGGGCGTCTGCTTCCTGGTGGGTGCACCTGGGAACCTGCTGGTGGTGTGGACCATCTTGAAGTATGTGAAACAGCGCTCTCACACAGTGCTGCTCATCCTACACCTGGCAGCCGCGGACCTTCTGGTGCTGATCACCCTGCCGCTGTGGATCTACTCGCTGGCCCGTTCCTGGGTGTTTGGAGAGGCCGCCTGCAAAGCCATGGTGTACATCATCAATGCCTGCATGTACAGCAGCGTCTTCATCATCACCATCATGAGTGTGGGGCGCTTCCTGGCTGTCAGGTACCCTTTGAAGATGCTGTATTGGCAAAAAAAGACATCCATGTCCAAAATACTGGCAGTGACCTGGATCCTGTCATTCATTTTGGGGATTCCTGTCATCCTGACTCAGTATATAGATGTTGATGACGATGGAGTAAAACACTGCTTGTACCGGGACTACAGCTCTGTGTCTTTTGAAGTCTTTTGTATTTGTTTGGAGACTCTTCTTGGGTTTATCATTCCATTTTTCACACTTGCGATCTGTTACTGTCAAGTGGCCACCCAGCTCCGCAAGGTGCGCTTTAAGATAAAGCAGAAATCCATCTTCCTCATTGGTGGAGTGGTCGTGGCCTTCATTTTGTGTTGGTTACCCCACCACGTCCTCAATATCGTATGGATGGTGGTTCTTCTAGTAGGACAATTAGATGAACTGTCTCCTATCCCAAATAGTGCTGTCTTCATTTCTGGAGCTCTGGCTTTTATCAGTAGCTCAGTGAACCCTGTCCTTTATGCGTTTGCTTCCAGAAACTTCCATGGAAATGTAAGGAAGTCTGGGATAGTAAAGCTGTTTCAAGACTTAGCAACACAAACACCCCAAACGAAAGAAGGCTTCTTACAGGATTCTGGACTGCACAATGGAAATATCCTGGAAGAACAAACTAATGGTGAAAAGAGGGAACTCATGGATCTCTGAGTAATGGCTAGACTCATTAGAAGTTTAGATATTTTTTTTAATGGTTAATATTTTTTTTATTTTTTTTTGCAGTATTTGTTAAAATGTCATAATATTCCCGTTTGTTAACAGTTTAAAATAAATTGAACATTTATGAAAGTTGTTTTAAATGTATTGTTTTTTTATTGATCAGAGTTGTTCAAACTGTTTTGGGAAACAGTCATGACTAGCAATTTGATTTCTTCAACGATGTATGGTAGTTCAGCAGCGAGTTACGTCGTTGTATGGGAAACGCACCCCTGGATGCCATTCTCCCAGAAATGTTCTTAAGAGTTATAGTATATAAATTTTGTGTCACTCACTATACCATTGATCAGTGTTGGGAAGAGTTACTTTTAAAAGTAATGCACTACAATATTGCGTTTCTCCCTAAAAACGTAACTAAAACATAACTTTTCAGTTACTTTTTTCTCATCTAGGCTGGGCTTGCTTGTTTGTTTTTAATGATAAAAAAGTTCTATTTTTGGCAAATGTAAAGGCCCTTTCACACCTAAAGTGAAATTAATTATCCTGAAACTGAATAAAATGCTAATTCACACTTGTACAGTAGAGAGCACAGCTCAAACAAACTTTTCAGCTGTGCTACCATTCTGGATCGCAGAAGAATACGACACAGGAGAAGAAAGTTAAACACTTAAGCACTTAGGCACATTTAATTATTGCAGGTTTGCTTAATATTCTAAGTTTGCATTTCACTGATTTTATTAATTTTGAGGAATGCCTAATTATTTTGTGCAAGAGAGATGAATAAATGCCTGCTCACATTTCGTCTAGAAGTACAATAACTATCATGTTTACACAGCGCACACAACGTCTCTGCACCTCACTCATGATTTCCCTCAACATACGGACAGAAAAGGTTTCAGTCAATAAATGGGAAAACAAAGTAACTTGCATTAGTTATTTGAAAAACTAACTCAGATATTTTGTTGTAAATTTAAAAGTAATGCATTACTTTACCAGTTACCTAAAAAAGTAATCTGATTACATAACATATGTTGCTGGGTATGCGTTACCCCCCAACCCTGCCACTGATGATTTAGTGTAACATTTTAAAATACATTTTCTTTCTTTTTAAATGACTTATGCATTTTAATAATTGTATTCGGAGAAAAAGAGATTCCGAGACACATTAATTATCTGGAGCAAAACTAGACTTCTCACCAAATTCTCACACATGCATGAGTGTGAACTGCAATTTTATCATCTTTCTACTGAATCCCCTATGCCTGAATTCACAGATGCTCCTCCCATTCTCTCTTTTATTATTAGACAACCACTGTTTTTCTTTTCTGTGTTTGAGAGTTCTGTTTTCCTCAGTTTTCACAAAAGGGAAGTGAGATTTGCTGAGGCAGACTGGTTTTCTAGCTCAGTGGTTAGACTTTTATAGCAGACTCGAACGGACCAGAGAGGCAATCATGAACGCAACTGCTTATCTTCAGGGAGATGAGGAGACCGAACTGGGCTCGGTGGGGGCCTGTGTGATTCTGGGCGTCTGCTTCCTGGTGGGTGCACCTGGGAACCTGCTGGTGGTGTGGACCATCTTGAAGTATGTGAAACAGCGCTCTCACACAGTGCTGCTCATCCTCCACCTGGCAGCCGCGGACCTTCTGGTGCTGATCACCCTGCCGCTGTGGATCTACTCGCTGGCCCGTTCCTGGGTGTTTGGAGAGGCCGCCTGCAAAGCCATGGTGTACATCATCAATGCCTGCATGTACAGCAGCGTCTTCATCATCACCATCATGAGTGTGGGGCGCTTCCTGGCTGTCAGGTACCCTTTCACCTCAATCCGCTGTAGGAAACAAGCACTGAACAGGATACTTCTAATGATATGGATAGCCTCATTTCTCGTCAGTATTCCCGTCATTGTAACTCACACTTTGGGAGAAAGTCACGGACAACAACAGTGTACTTTCAGGGAGTACAAGTCTGACATCCAACAGGCTGTGTTGCTTATTTTAGAAACTCTTATAGGCTTCATCATCCCCTTTTTCACCATGTTGGTCTGTTACGGCTGCCTCTTTAGTCGCATAGCGCAGATGAACTTCAAGTCCAAGCGTAAATCGACAGTTCTCATCTGCAGTGTGGTTGTGATGTTCGCGCTCTGCTGGATACCTCATCATGTGGGGAACTTCCTTTCCCTCATCTCACTTGCTCTCAAGCATTCAAACCCAAAAATGGCAGAAAGTTTGGAGGACGCCTGCACCACAATGACCATTATAGCAGGAGCCCTGGTGTTCATCAGTAGCTCAGTCAATCCAGTGCTTTATGTGTTTGCCGCACGTACCTTCCGCAGCTCACTCCGGGAAACTGGAATACAGAAGCTGTTCCAACATCTGTCAAGTTCAGCGTCTGGTGAAGGGAATAAAGAGTTATCATTCGTGTCCAAAAGACAAAGTTCACACACCACCAACTCGCAGGGTCTCACAGAATCTAAACTGGCTGAAGATGAGGCTGTGGAATCATGCATCAGTGCCTCAGATTGACCCTGTAAGAAGCTTTATACCCAGGTGCTTAATAACATTATCAGAATTAACCATTATAACTGTTGTCTCTCATGAAAGAGTGCACTTTAAATGTCGTTTTGTATTTCAGAATTGTATTGAAATTTAAACAAACTGAAATCATGTTTAGTCAAATATTTGCTTGTGCCTTGTTTTTTTGCGTTTTATACTCACTGAGACTCACTGCAACTGCAGATTCTACAATGAAAACACTTTTACATTTGTGATATAACTCAAGTACCTTTATAAGTGTCTATTTGGGATTAAATGCATTATGATTTCAACATGTCCCTTTTTCTCATATTGCAACGTGTGTGTTTGAGGCTCTTTTAACGGTGTGAAAGAGGAAGCGGGAATTAAAAGGAACAGAGGTCAGTCTGGAGGAGGATACCATCTGTGCCACTGAAATGTCATTATTTTCTATAATTCTCCTTTCACGTTTGAATTAAACATCAGTTATTTTTAAAAACCCAAACATTTACATAACTTGCATAGGCCTGCTTTTCAAATCAGAAGAAACACTCACCATGCTGTTTCTTATACTGTAAAACCGTAACTCTTGACACATTTTAGTGACAGACCTTTATTGGTATTGAAAAGAAAAACCTTTTACTTTATTACATTTTTGAAAGGCAAAAATTGTAGCCTTCCTATCTGAGTAAGAGTGGTGATGTGAAAGATGCTCGTCTTGACCTGTGGTTCCACCTTTCTCTCTTTTACAACACAAATATCATGCCTGAAATCATCTGAATCAGCTGACCATTGTTCAAGATGAAACCAGAGAGAGAAGGAGGGAGATGCTAGACTATCAAAGTCTAACAGACATGGACTCTTTACCTAAGTTTGGCATGCGATGGAAAGGTGAGAGGACTCGTAGACAAACATTCTCTGTCTGGCTTTTTTGTCCAATTAAATTACTGACACAGGCACACAAGAGCACTGAATAATAGAAACAAAACTCAGATATAAACACAGTTGCTTATACATATAGAAACTGCATGTAGGAGCCAAGGATAGGTTTGAGCGCCAGAATTATTAGGTTATTTATTAATTATTATTTTTCTGTGCCATTCAATACTGCCATGACTTTTTTTGTCTTTTATTTGCTATCATGTACCAAATTTGACATTAAAACTGTTTCTTTTTCTTTTGTCCTGATGTGATTTCTTTGTCATCCTACATAGCCGATAATTGTTTGTTTTTTTTCTTTAGAGAGAAGCTGAATGGATTAAACACTCAAAAGCATTACATATTCAAGAAGAAACAAAACAGGCTATATTAAGAAGCGAATTCAAAATTTGACATTAATTACGTTTACACCAAAAAAAGAAAGAAAACCAAAACAACAACTATGTATGGTTTAGGATGTTTCTGTCATCGAATCCTTCCGGCAGATGCAAGGTGCAATGAGTAAGACCCGCCTCCAAACGTCATATCAAATAAGTGAATTATGATTGGTTGTTCAATGTGCCAGTCAAACTTCCACTTCATAACTGCAAAAGCAAATGCATAACCAGAATAAACTAACGCATGTAGCACAATTAATGTCGATAGTCTAAAACCTTGTCTTTTGAGATTATCAGCCTATTGATTTTTGTAGTGAAAGTGGCAGAGGAGAATATTGGCAGATTATGAAGGTTTATGAAAGTGCACTGGCCTTATAACATAAAACTTTTAATTATTAAAGACTTTATATAGGCAACTGATATGGCGGCAAATTTTCATATCAGTTAAAATCATGAACACTCATGTTTTAAACATAGGCTATATTTTAAAGCTACTGTTTATTTCTTCAAACATAAAACTGAGTTAAAACACTGAGTGCATTTTTTTAAACGTACCAATTAAAAGAACAGAAGATAAAATAGGCAAGCTAAGCAGAACATCAACTATAGGTGTGTGTAGCAGCAAAGCAGGACAAAGTGAATTCTGATCTTATCTCCCACTTCCTAGCGCATATAAACCAATCCGAGCGAGTTACATAGGTTCCGTGGCAATACGCCCCGCCCTCACCTTTACAAACCAACCAATCAACGCGCTCCCCTAGGAGATTGACTCCAAACAGGGAGGCCGAACCAAAACCAGGTAACCAAGAAAAAACGAGACAGCGGGGAAAGCCTTCAGGGCTTGTTATGGGGTAGCGTGAGACGAACCAGGACTTTTTTCTGCCTTCTTTACCAGTCAAACCAGTAACTCTGGATAGAGAGCACACAAGTACAGCAACAGGTAGAGTCTCGTGCCGCACTCTCTCGTGTCCTTCTCTTGGAGTAATCTTCTGTCCCTCCTCGTGTACTTCAATTGAATTTCCATTTCTTTTGTTTGCTTCTATTGGAGAAAGGTGAACCCTCGTGTTACTGTTTTATTTGATCTTTGCTCTTAATTGTAGTTTTTTACCCTTGTGGTCCCTGATGGCTTCGCACAGTGATACTCTGGTGGTGTTCTTTGGGGCAACAGCTGGTGCAAATGGGGGTAAACTGGGGTCGGATGAAAGGGAATTAATTCTCTTGGTGTGGCAAATTGTGGATCTACATGAGAATAAGGTACGGACCTTTTGACCCTGATGTAAGGTCTCTAACTTTAAACTACCCACAATGTGCTAGTATTAGAAACCACCTTGACAGCTGACATTCACCAACCAGGTGCGCTTTCAGAGAGTTAAATGCGCTACATTGTGATTTACGTTATATTCAACAGCTGTTTAATTTGACGATCTATTTGACAACTTGATTCGCAGTATAATACGCTCTTTTCGAGCCACGAGAGACGAAAGCGTGCTTTTTTGGTGCATGTCATCGCCTGTAGGTCAGTAACCCTGCCATGTCTGCTTTGCATTTACACAAACACACTGCCGAGAAATAGAAATCAACATCTTCGCTATAGTGACTCGGTGTCAAAGCCACTGAGCTGCCTACTTAGACCAGCATTGGTGCGTGGAGAACATTGAACATTGTTTCTGTGTTCTCGACGCCCAGGTGTGTAAGGGCGCGCCAATGACAAAACCCGCTAGAGTTGCATTGCGAGGCCGGTTGAAAGAGATGATGTTGTTAACAGGTGGGCAAGCTTCAGCGGACTCTAGTACAGCCGGACAGTGTGGATCTGTCGGAGCAGTGCAAGGAGGAGACCGGGCTCACGGCGGAGGAGCTGTGCAAGGCCGAGCCGCTGGAGAGCGTCCTGAAGCAGGTGAGAGAGAGAGAGAGAGAGAGAGAGAGACGCCTTCATGCAGTCTGTTGGTCTGTGTCTTTATACAGTGTTTGTGTATCTTATGGCCCTATGCTTAGGAATGTTTTAGAAATTTTTGTCTGTAATGTCTTAAACTCAAACTGTCACATAACACAGTGGCACTTGTCAGCATAAGGTAAGAAGTCTTTGGTATTGCACACTTGGATTGATTTTTAAATGGCTTGCTCTGTGTTTTGGGTGTGGGAAGGAAGGCACAGACGCTCTGCTCTAGGCGAGCGTGCAGGTCTAGTCTTGTTGACTGGTGTGTTCAGCATAGGCTACATCTGGAAGACGGAATGTTTACTTGCGAGTGCACCCACCTGAGACACATATATGTCATTGAGTTGAGAGTGAGCAAGAGTGATATGAATACAGGGGGATGAAGAACCGAATAATAGATATTTGTCTTTCTTTTCTTCTGCTGTCCATGTTAAGCTCATTTATCGAGCTGGATATGGATAGTTAAGGGTTGCCCCCGAGTTTTGCACGTATGTTTTGACAAAAGGTGGATGTTGCCAAACGTGTTTCTCAACTGTGACGCAGAGAGAATTTGTTTGTACTCTGTAAACCTGTTCCCACCCCCAACTGTTTCATAATGGACACCTCATTACTATCCCACAGAAAAGTATTTAAAGCTCAGAGTCTAAGCTCAGTTGTGGCCTGGGACTAGGCGTTTGTTGGAATTTACATATTTCTTTTTCTTTTTAAGTACAAATGAGGGACCTTAATGTTATAATTTTCTCACATTTGTATTGCATGCCTTTGTTACATTCAGGTGGTGGCATTTGCATGTTATCTTGATTTAGTTGTAGCCTATCCCCAAGGGGCTCTGTAAATATTAACTAGTGAAATCAATTTCTCCCTGCCAGAGAGAGAAAGACAGACACTGTCAAACCATTGGTTTAGTTCAGTTTCTCCTGTTGTGTTTGTCCTTTCAAATTTAAAGCAATGCAAATAAATGCACCCACTTCTATCAGGGGCCTATACCATGAAGCTGGTTTAGCTGGATCGACACGTATTTTTCAGTTTAGTTTGCGCCAACCCTTGGTTTTAGACACATTGAAAGTTACTCAGATTTTAGCGGTGTTCAACACCACAGTAACTTGTGCTCCACAGCTAAGGTTATGGTCTGGGTAAGAGATCTCAAACCAAAACCTGACCAATCAGCTGTGAGCAAAGTGACACATCTCTGACGCGATAGTCACTATCCCAGTTTTTCTTTCTTTCCCATTATTAAAGATAACTACATAGTAAAAGATGTTTAAATGTAACACTTTCTGGCTTTTAGAGATGAATCATGATTATTTATTATAAGTATTTTAATGATTTATATATGATTTATTTAATTATTATACCCTTAATTCATTACACATTAACAATTTTAGTTAAACAATTATTATTATTATTAAACATTTAGTTTAAATGACAATAAACATACACAAGTAATATGTAGTATAAATAAAATTTGAGATTAGATAAAGCTTTAAAGTGAACTACATGTTATCTAAATGTATACAGATAATATGTAGTGTAAATAAGATTTGGGATTAGTAGATAAAGCTTAAAAAAGGATATATCCCCATCCATTATCTATCAATCTATCATGCATTTATGTAGTTCATATTATTCAATCTGTTAATCTTCATCAGAAGAGAGAAAAGTATCTTGCTGATTCCCTCTCGAGAAGTGAATCAGTTTCTCTGTTCAGGGCATGTGATTGGCTATTCGCTACGGATGTGTTTTATTTTACAATAACAATATTATTTTATTTTATCTTTGTTATAAAAATAAGATAAAAAAACGAATTATAAACAATAGGTTAAATACAATATATGAAAGATACAAGTGAAACAAAGTGCTTGAAGTTTTTCAGGTACAGTAGCTTTCAAGGAAATTAAATCACAACATTAAGTTCTTTTCGTTAACTATTTTTAACATCAAATATGTTTTTTTTTTATTCATAACTGTTTCTTTATCGCTCAAACGTGTCAATAACTATAAGCAGGTCTCTGCTGCACAAATATATTTACATACTGCGATTTACACCATGTAGGAAAATCTCTATCACTATACACTTTATATTATCACCACCATATATTTAACTTCATACCCAGCCCTGTAATGAACAGTGAGGAGTTTGGGGGAAGGGCTGACAAAGAGTCTCACTCAGGTACGGCAGTCCAATGAGGACCTTGGCTTGTTGTCTTCAGTTAAAGATTCTTTCAAGAAAGATCCCATATTTATGGAATTGTAAAACAACTTAACATCCATTTTCTCGCTTTTGTGACTCACTGGTTGATAAAATGAGTTCTCACCAGTGTGTCTGGGTTAGTAAACCGGTATTTGGAAGGCTTTTAATGTGGCTCATTCTATCTTACTAACAGACTTGAGGTAAAGTCAAACCTGTTTTTCTGAGCTTTAGTGGCTGATCCGTGCTATGCATTTATAGCTGCTGGCACTCTCTGGATGACTCGCTTTGGCTTTGCACCTGCTTTTAGACGCTGACTCTGTGGGAATGGTGTGGTGTTAACACATCTGTATGGGTGTGAGGGAGAAAAGACTTTAAGCAGAATAAAATTGTTACTATGAGCTCAAGAGTGTGTTTGTGGGAGAAAAGGATCTTGGGTGTTTTTAAGAGACCGAGGGGTGTGTTAGAGAAAGTGTGTGTGTGTGTTGATCTCTGAGCTTGCTGAGAAAGCACATCAGGCTGGCAGGAGCATGTCAGTACATGTGTGATGAGCAGAGAGCTTTATTACTCTACAGACTGTCAATGCTCATGAAGTATTCTAAGAAATGCCTCAATGAAAGGATGATTGACACATTCATCCATTCTTTCATTCAGCTTTAGAGCGGAAAGCACAGACTTCCCATCAGTGAAATGGTCATTTATAAACATGAATTGGGTTTTGAGTCTCATTTACAGTGTTGTATAAAGTAAGTACAGAATGGATTAAGTGAAAACCGGTTGTATGTGATTGTTGCTTAAACATCCTGGTAGTTCACCCGGTACATCCTGCTACCCTATCTTACAACACTCCCACTTTACTTTATCCTCCACACTCCGGGTGAGTTCTACTCAAAAGTGTGCATCAATATTTATGTTCTACAAACTTTGAAAGGCAGAATACCTAAAGTGAGTACAGGGCATTGCTGTGTCTCATGATCTCATCATTTGTTACACCCTTCACAAAAAAATGTCACACACATTTTTTTTTTGATTCATAATATTACCTTAATTGCATGTCAGAACATTTCATGTTTTTAGCTATTAAGATTTTGATGCAAACCTTTACATCTAATATTGCGTCTCTATATCTTATCTATGATAAGAAATGTTTCTGTAGAATGATTTCTGAAGGATCATGTGACTGAAGACTGGAGTAATGATGCTGAAAATTCAGCTTTGAAATCACCGCAATAAATAGCATTTTATCATTTACTAAAACAGAAAACAGTTATTTTAAACTGTTATAACATTTCAGGAAATTACTTTTTTGATCAAATAAATGCAGCCTTGATGACCAGAAGAGACTTCTTTCAAAAGCATTAAAAAAAAATCTTACTGATGCCAAAACCCTGAACGGTAGTGCATGTAAGAAATACTTTCTGCTGATAGCCCTTGTGTGTACGCGAGCGATTGATGGATATAAAAATCCACAGGTTTCAAAATTTCCGTAAATTACCACCATAAGTGCACTTTACTAATAGTCTTAAGGAACAACCTTTCATAGAGGGATTTTGTTGCTCACTTGCTTTTTGATCAACCTTAAATGGGACCATTTGGCATCTTTGTATATGCGTACACACGCACACGCACACACACACACACACTCTGAGCAAACATGGCTCAACAGGACAACCCAATTTATTGTCATGCTAAAGATCAAATTTCTTTCTCACTCTCACTGACATCATGGTAGAGGAGAATGTGAAACTGAAACTCTGTTTAACTACCTTTTTATCACATTCTAATCACACAAACACTTTTTTTCCTCCGTAATGGAGAGGCTAGTTTGCTCATTCTGTCTTTTTGCTTAATATAAAAATTAATCAAATTAATCATCATTGTTTTGAATGCAGTTTTGTATTTCCTATTAAGGCCAGTGAAATGATACCCTTCATATCTTGCTTCATATCTGGAGTTTGATCTGTTCACTCTAATCATTTGTAGGCACAGGGTGTGTCAGTGTTTTAGATGAATGTTTGTGTAGTAGAAATTAGTCTTGCACTTAATTATTGCAGTTTACTAATTTGTGCAAGGTGGGGCTGTGCAGTAAAAACAGTCATGAACACAATACACAGTAAGTGCACATACAAAATAATGCATTCACTGTGTACCACTAAAGCTTTCCTTGAGATGTAAAGCTCTTGAATTATACTTTTGCAATTGTCGGATATTTACAAAAGTCTTGTTAGTTAAGCTCTTAATGACTAACTGAAGCCTCGTTTTAGGATGAGGTATGAAGATGGACAGATTATGTAGAAAAACAGCACGTCATAATCCAAGAGCATGACGGGAATGTACAGTAGCTGAATGAGCTGCAGTTCTGCCTTCAGATGTTTTCAATTGGTTGAGAGCTTTAAACTGCTCTAGAATTTTCTGAAATTCCCAGCTTGTAGATTTGTAAGGTTAAATGATCTTTTGTCAACGTGTCTTGGCTGCTTTTACTTTTTTGTTTGGGTAAAAGCAACGTTGGCTTGTGTTATCAGTGCTGGCCTAAATGATATGCAAATTAGGCCACAAAGGTTCTATCTGCATGTTCTCTTATTGCATGCTAGAGTCTGACAAACACTGTAATGGTTCATCCCTTCTCTGTTGTAATTCATTGCAGATTGGCTTATATCTTTGAAAGAAGTTCAATGATTCCTTTCCCCAACTGTTGTTCTGAGCAGTGGTGAGGCCAGACATTTTAAAGTGAGTGGACCGTGGTAAAATAGGATGGACCTCTATCCCTACTCTTAAATTACATCATTTTACAATACATAGGATAAAAATAATTTGACAGTTAGGATTAGTTACATCAAGTGAGAGATAATGTTTATCCTGCCTGTTGTTACCTCAGAATAAACCCATGACAGGGTGATCAGGTCTTGGATCAGCCTGAAGGGGTTTATTCTGAGATCACAACCGGCTGGATGTACATTATCCCGCTTAATACACGGCTACTTACCACATGTAAATTAGACTCGAAATATTTTATTAGCTCTTTAAACGTAAAGCTTCCGCTGAGAGGGCAGTTGCTAGTGCAGCAAGTTCAAATTAGACAGACATTTAAGGGACATGGTACAGTCATACTACTTATTACACAGCATTTCGACACAAGAATAATTATGTGAATAAGCGATATTGATTTGAGATGAAACGGTTTTAAAATCGTATCTGTTTGTTATCTTATAATCCAGCAGTGTACAAAACAATCGTTACAAAATGGCAGCAGCTGCGTTTGTATGAAATGAGAGAGCTAGTCCACAATACTGGAACACAATTAAATAACTGTACTCAATATATTGAATTGACTGATTTTTAATAGCTCACTAAACGCAAAGCTTCACGCAAAAAACAAACAAAAAACCACTGAACAGAAGAACAAAAATAAAAGGTGACACTGAGTGCAAGCATTAGGCTTCCCCTGGCCATGGAACGAAGACTAGCTTGGAATTTTCTTACTAAAACCACTGCCTGCTGCTCCTTCCGATTGCTTTTAGATTCATAAATGCAAGTCTAGGATCAGTTTTCTATGTAATAATAGCATATTGGTCATTTGAAAAACAATCCAGTTTGTATCTGTGTTTGGACCAGCCGTCGATCTGAGTGGGCCGGTGCCACCCTGGACCTTATGTAGCATCGCCACTGGAGTCTTGTTCGATCAAAAAGCTCCTTTGTGTGCGTGTGTGGTACAACTTCAATATTATATCATGAGAGTGATTTTAATATCACAGATCAATTGTGTACCATAATGTATTCTATTTATTCATCTAATTTGACTCTTTTTGGGGTAATCCAATGAATAAAATGCTTAAACAAATGTTGACACATAATAATGCATTTGTTTATACAGCCTATTTTGAAATTTTCAACTTATGAAGGCAAACCAAAAGATGAGTCGAGGCAAAAATGGCTTTACATTAGTTAACACTTGAGTTAAAAATAGTACACACAAAACCATAAAACTGATCGTTCCAACTCTTATTCAGAGTCTTTGTAAAGTTGTGTATTTTAATAAGGCAAGTTGCTTGGCAACCACAAACAACTAAACTTTGCTTCATTCAGAGCCTAAGAACAGCCCTTTATAACCCGTTCTTCTTTGTTTTGACTTGTGAGACTCCTTCTGCTTTGAATTGTCTCTTTTCTATGTTTCTTCGTTGCTATAACATCAATAACATGAAGTACTCAAATCAATTGTTACGTCATAGTTGGTGGTTTGCCTGTACTGCTCTTGACTGATGCAGAGATGGATGTGTTTACCAAACATCTATAATGGTTCATTAAAGACTCAATGTTTTTGTTAAACACAGGTGAATGTGGGAGCCCCTATAGTTGGGAATGAGCAGGTGCTGTCTTTTTAAGAGTAGGACAAACGCTCTGCGTTTGTTTTGTCATCTAACGCTCTGTCATGTGAAATACTTCATCCGAAATGACTGCCATGGCTCACTTCCTGTATTTTCACCAAACCAGTCTGACCAGCTGCTTAATGACAAGCACACGCATGCGCATGTACACGAAGCAGCATGTGCACATATTACAACATACTGTGGGTGTCCTCTGTGCTGCCCTTGACATTGCAGTAGGAAGTTCAGGAGTTTGTTTAAAAACAAGCAGTTCATTTAACAAGCCACTAATAATAAATGATAAACTAATAATAAATATTTCAGTGATTGCCTGTATCTGTGGTTTGTGTGAGGTCTTTTGCTTCTTCAGTGTCACATGATCTTTCAGAAATCATTCCAATAGACTGATTTGCTGCTCAAGTAACATTTCTTATATTATCAATGTTGAAAACACTTTTTCTTCATTAAAAACAAAAAAACTTACTGACCCCAAACTTTTGTACAGTGTAGATATAAATGGAAGTGAATCTAATGCCTACAGTCTAATGCTGTGGTGTTTAAGATTAGAAATAATATATATTTTTTCTCCATTCCTTCTCTTTAACTGGTCTTATTTCTGTCTCCAGTTTCATCAGTCGGTGTCAGCTGAACTAAAAGCTCTGGGCAGAAGCTCCTACACACTTTGTGTGGACGGACCACTTCTTATCCGACAGGTGCTACACCCTGAGGCCTCCAAAAAGGTAATCCGCAAACACACCTTCATCCTTGAGTGTATGTTTTACCTGAAACGAAAAATTGTCTGTTTTTCTGACATTTCTAAATTAGCTGTAAGTTTGTGGTATAATCTGTTTAGCAGCAACATGTTATAATCTTCACAGGAATGTTATGCTCCTCCAGAGGACATTAAAGTGCTCTCAATCCATTCTGCCCTTCCCTCAGGCTCCTCCTAAAAATATTTTCCTACCTGCATCCCCCTAATTTGCCTTTGTGTGTTTTGTTGTAGAATCTGGTCCTGCCAGAGTGCTTCTACACATTTGTGGACTTGAAGAAAGAGTTTCACAAATGCTGTCCCAACGCAGGCCCCATCAAAGATCTCACTATGTCCTCCATGCTGGACTGTATCCTGTGTGTGTGTGTGTGTGTGTGTGTGTGTGTGTGTGTGTGTGTGTGTGTGTGTGTGTGTGTGTGTGTGTGTGTGTGTGTGTGTGTGTGTGTGTGTGTGTGTGTGTGTGTGTGTGTGTGTGTGTGTGTGTGTGTGTGTGTGTGTGTGTGTGTGTGTGTGTGTGTGTGTGTGTGTGTGTGTGTGTGTGTGTGTGTGTGTGTGTGTGTGTGTGTGTGTGTGTGTCAATTACAATGCCAATACTATTTTAGATTTAAAAAAAAAACTTATGTCATTTGGTAACCAAAATGAAGCATTTACTCACTTTTTATTTTTGGTGTTTATATATTTTTGCATGTACTAGTTCCTTTCAAAAGCATGTTCAGCTGTTTTAGTCGGAATATGTGCATTCATGTGTGTGCATATGTCATGTATGTGCCTTGACGCTGCTGTCAGACGTGTGTATTCCAGCGGTGGTGGAGCAGGAGGCTGGACTGAGGGAAGTGGAGAACATGGTTCTGGTAATGCTGCACCTCCTGGCTGAGCCTTACAGTGAGTCATGCAGCGTTGTGGATTGATCTGTATCATTTATATATTGAGAAAACATGTTACGCATTTCACTTTTGATGTGCACAACTGACCATGTTGCTTGTGATCTCATAATTTTTGTGATCTCATAACTTTTTCCTTTGTAGATCACAAATTCTCCACTTTTGAAACTGTAAACTACAAGTTCGAATCTGGAGCGTGGTATGTACTCAGTCACATTTGCTGTGGTCTGATTTTTGTTGTTGTAAACAGTGTATTTTTAAGGAAACAGTGTTTCCCTTTTACTGCTGCTGACCAAAAAGTAATTTGTTAAGAGTTATTGATTTTGACCATATGTTTCAAAATACATCAGTGGAGTTTTCTCATAAGACCCATAAGAATGCTTCTGAGCATGAGGTTTATCTGTATGTCTGCATATGTGCACTGTTTCCAGCAGTAAGACAGAAGCTGTGGACAGCGAGACGGTCATCAGAGCTCGTGGGTTGCCATGGCAGTCGTCTGATCAGGACATTGCTCGCTTCTTCAAGGGCCTCAACATTGCCAAGTAAGATTACATCTCAGCTTAACACTGAAACACACACTCACAAAGCATGCACTCAGAAAGACCCTTTAGGACACATTAACAGTGTAATGCAAAACTCTGTAAGACCTCGAAGGCAAATCCAGCCAAATGTCACATCAGAACTTTCACTAGTGGAAAAGTAGGTTTATTTGGAATGTCAAAAGCTGATGTATCATAAGGAGCAAATTGTTTAAGGTTACAAACTAGTTTTTAAATGTTGCATCTCTGTCTTTCTTTGATTTTTGTGTGTATCAGAGGCGGCGTTGCGCTGTGTTTAAATGCTCAGGGCCGGAGGAACGGGGAAGCTCTGGTGCGCTTCGTAAACTCTGAGCACAGAGACATGGCACTGGATCGACATAAACACCACATGGGTAACAGATACATTGAAGTGAGTTCACCTCCTAACAGAATCTTAACCATGAGCTTGTTTTGTTTTACTCGCATCAGCTGTTATAATAACATGCATAGTTCCAATACTTACTTTAGTCTGAGATAGTCCTAATTCTTCTATATTACATTTACACTAGGTATGTGAGAAACTACATTTTCTCATAACTGACTAGTCTTTGTGTTGAGGATGAATTTAGAGACCCCGCTTTTTGAAGAGTTTACCATGACAGTCTAACAGCATGCTAAAACACAGCACACCAAAGAAGCTGCATATCTAAATGAATCCCTTTTAAAGCTTTGTTGCTAAAATAAGAAAAAAAGTCAACCTCATTGTCAAATCGACCATCTTTATTACATTTTCCATTTTGATTCACGTTTTCAATTCACATTTATTTATATAGCGTTTTTCACTATAAATATCGTTTCAAAGCAGCTTTGCAGTTTCTACATTACAATTTAATGTTATCAGAAATGTACAGTTCTAAGATAATACAAATCATGCCGTTAGCTAATATGTATTAATTTAGACAGAGAAAATGAGCTCATTAAAGCAATTATTACAATAATGATTACAATACATAGAAAATTGTTTGTCATCTGAAGAGCTCGTAGGGGTTGCCATCATCTCTTCACAGGTGTTTTGTCATCTGAAGTCTTCGTAAGAGGCTAGATTCTAACTGAAGCTGGTGTAATCTCTAGTTACGGGCATCCCTAGGTTGAAACCGAAAGCAAATGGAAAATAATTAGTGTAGCTGCTGTTCATAACATTTCAAACAGTACATGGTCATATCAGAATCAGCTTTATTACCAAGTATTTTTACACATACGAGGAATTTGTCTTGGTGACTGAAGCTTCCATGCACTGACAGAATGACAGTGATGAGACGCAGATAATAAAAATACACAATATACAAAATAGACAATTGACAATATGTGTGTTTGGTGTTATATACAAATTTAAGGCAATGTAAATAGGAGGTATATGCTTCTGATCTGATATATGCCCTCTGGAAAACAAGGTTATGAGATGCATTATGTGAATGCTCTGCTAAAGGGATGCATCTTTAATCTAGATTTAAACTGGGAGAGTGAGTCTGAGCACCAAACATTATCAGGAAGGCTATTCCAGAGCTTAGGAGGCGAATGCTAGGTTCTACCAAAGGTTTTTTGTAGTGTTTTGTAAACTTAAAGAGTGTGATGGATTGTAAGGCGATAGAAGATCGGTTAAATACACAGGAGCTAAACTGTTTAGGACCTTATAGTTCAGTAGCAATACTTTCTAACCTATATGGAACTTAATAGTTAACCAGTGTAGAGATGAGTGTAGAGATGTTGTTATATGATCATATATTTTTTTGACCTGGTAAGAATTCAAGCTACAATTTAGTACAAAATGCTGCTGCTAGTTTGAGGATGTAGAACAACCACCTATGCATTACAGTAATCCAGTCCAGAGGTCATGAATGTATGAACTAACTTTTCTGCATAAGAAACCATTACATTTACATTTATTCATTTAGCAGACACTTTTATCCAAAGCGACTTACAAATGAGAACAATAGATGCAGTTAAACTAACAGTCAGACAACAAAATGCAAGTGCTATGACCCTCCTCAGTTTAATTTAACGCAGTATATGTAATTATTTTTTTTTTTAAATATAAATAATAAAAAATAGAATAGAAGAGAAAGTGTTAGTATTACTGGATCAAGTGCTGCCTAAAAGTCTTCAGTCGTTTCTTGAAAGTGGCTACTGACTCAGCAGCTCTGGTTGAGTTAGGCAGATCATTCCACCAGCAGGGAACAGTCATGGTAAAGGTACGAGAAAGAGATTTTGTGCCTCTTAGAGATGGTACCACAAGACAACGTTCACTTGCAGAGCGCAAGTTGCTGGATGGCACATAAGTCTGAAGTAATGAGTTAAGGTAAAAGGGAGCAGAGCCAGTGGTTGTTCTGTAGGCAAACGTCAGTGACTTAAATTTGATGCGAGCGGCAGCTGGCAACCAGTGCAATTTTGTGAGGAGAGGAGTGACTTGCTCTTTTCGGCTCGTTAAAGACCACTCTAGCTGCAGCATTTTGGATCAGTTGCAGAGGTTTGACAGTGCAGTCTGGAAGACCAGCCAGGAGAGCATTACAATAGTCCAGTCTGGATAGAACAAGCGCTTGACAGGAGTTGTGTAGCATGCTCTGATAGGAAGGGCCTGATCCTCCTTATGTTGTACAAGGCAAATCTGCATGACCGGGCAGTTCTAGCAATGTGGTCTGTGAAGTTCAATTGATCATCAATTACAACTCCAAGGGTCCTGGCTGACCTTGATGGAGTTATGGATGACGAGCCTAGCTGAATGGTGAAGTTGTGATGAAGTGTTGGGTTGGCCGGGACCACAAGTAGCTCTGTCTTTGCAAGGTTTAGTTGAAGGTGGTGGTCCTTCATTCAGCCAGAAATGTCTGTCAGGCAGGTTGAGATACGAGCATCTACCGTCGGATCGTCAGGCTGGAATGAGAGGGAGAGTTGTGTGTCGTCAGCGTAGCAGTGGAAGAGCCATATTTCTGAATCACAGATCCTAGTGATGTCATGTAGATGGAGAAGAGAAGTGGTCCAAGCACTGAGCCCTGAGGCACCCCAGTAGCTAGATGTTGGGTCTTAGACACCACACCCCTCCACAACACCCTAAAGGACTTACCTGAGAAGTAAGACTTGAACCATTGGAGTGCAGTTCCCGAGATGCCCTTCGTCTTTAGGATTGACAGGAGGATCTGGTGGTTAACTGTGTCAAAGGCAGCAGACAGATCCAGCAGGATGAGAACGGAGGATTACCCGAGCCTGCCTAAAAGCTGTGGGAAAGGTATCCGTGTGAAGAGAGGTGTTTATGATGTGCGTGAGTGCGGGTACAACTGAAGAAGAAATGGCTTGAACTAGGTTAGTGGGAATAGGATCAAGCGGACAGGTGGTAGGGCGATTGGAAAGGAGGAGTTTAGAGACTTCTGCCTCTGAAAGTAGAGAGGAGGGGGGTAGAATGTGTGTTAGCTGGTAAAATGTGTGTGTCAGTTTGTTAATTGGTAAATTGCCCGCTGATGGTGGTTGTTTTATTTATGAAGAATGTGGCAAAATCGTCAGCTGTTAGGGTTGATGGCGCAGTGGATAAGACACATGCCTTTGGTGTGAGAGACCTGGGTTCGAATCCACTGTGAGACACCAATGTGTCCCTGAGCAAGACACTTAACCCCTAGCTGCTCCAGAGGCGTGCGACCTCTGAAATATAGCAATTGTAAGTCGCTTTGGATAAAAGCGTCAGCTAAATGAATAAATGTAAAATCTTGATGGAGGAGGAGGAGGGTTGAGAAGAGAGGAGAAGGTTTTGAAAAGCATGCAAGAGTCAGCAGAATTGTTAATTTTGTTGTTATAGTAAGTCATTCTAGCAGTAGAGATATTAGCAGAGAAGAGAGAGAGGAGGGATTGATAAAGACCAAGGTCAGTAGGATCTTTCGATTTGCGCCACTTCCTCTCTGCACCCCTGAGTTTAGAACGATGTTCGCGGAGAACATCAGATTACCAGGGGGCAGAGGGTGTGGCGCGAGCTGGCCTGGAGGAAAGGGGGCAGAAGTTGTCCAAGCAGGATGTTAAAGTGGAGAAAAGAGTATCAGTTGCACTGTTAGTATCTAGTGTTAAGAACTGATCAGGTGGAGGAAGTGTGGATGAGACCAAAGAGGATAGGCGAGAGGGTGAGAGTGAGCGTAGGTTCTGCCGAAAGGTAACCTGTGGAGGAATGTGTGTTGAGGTTGAAAGGGAGGAAGTGATCTGAGGTGTGCAGCGGAGTGACCAGTGTATGGTCAGTGAAGCAGTAGCACGTTAACATGTTCCATAGCTAAGTGATTTTTCTGAGGTGGATAAAGGCTGTTTTTGTAACGTATGTAATATGATTTTTAAAAGACATGCTGCTATCTAATAACACCCATGCCTTTAACTGGGGCTGACAAGAAGTTTCTGAGCTCTTGAATGTTTCTGTGTGCGCAGACCGATCTCTGATCTTCGTGTGTGAGTAAAGTGTGAATGAAAGCAGTGCATTAATATAGAAATGTGATTAAACTGACTTGGAACTACCTGTGCTTTAAATCATTCCTAATGCACACCTTCCATGCAATTAAAATCGAGTAGTCAGACAGACCATGGTATAAATGGTTCTATACAATAAGCATCATGGTTGACATTCTGCATTTATTTTGTTACAGGTGTATAAAGCGACTGGGGAGGAATTTCTGAAGATTGCAGGAGGTGAGACATTTACATGAAGTCTTCTGTTGTAATAGGAGTAGACTCTTAGCATTTGTAGAGTAAATCTCTGTCCGTTATTCCCAGGTGTGTGTGTTTGTGTGTTCACCCCCACCCCCCTGTGGGAATGAAAGGCTCTTTGTGAGTCTTTTTCCTTTGCTGACTCATGTTGGGCAGGTAGATGGGGAAACTCTACTCCCCCTCTCTCCTACCCCCTGATCTGGCCAGGCCACAGAGAAAGGGAGCCGTTCCCTCAGGGAGTAAGATGGGTCAGCAGCCTCTCAAAAGCCTCACACTTCCCTCACACACAGCAGGTGTAAAAGTACAGTGGCCTGCTGAGATATCATTACAATGCGTGTGGATGTGTCTGCTGAAAGCTTGTAGAGTAGCCGAGAGTGTCTGTGACATTCTGTATCACCATTTTAAATGTAAAATTCCTCCTCTTTTGACAGGCACGTCCAACGAGGTAGCTCAGTTCCTTTCTAAGGAAAACCAGGTGATAATCCGAATGCGCGGGCTTCCATTCACTGCTACTCCTCAGGATGTTCTGGGCTTCCTAGGCCCAGAGAGCCCGGTCACGGACGGGATGGAGGGGCTTCTGTTTGTGAAGTACCCAGATGGACGTCCCACAGGCGATGCATTTGTTCTCTTTGCTTGTGAGGAATATGCACAGAATTCCCTGAAGAAGCACAAACAGATCCTGGGAAAGAGATACATTGAGCTGTTCCGCAGCACTGCAGCTGAGGTCCAGCAGGTACAGATGCATTTTATTTAACCCTCAGTGACCCAAGCATTGCTATTCATGATGCATTACATTTTCACCTTTTAACATGTCTTCAGGAAGTCATTAGTTAAAAAAATGTTTTTTTTTTTGCATTTTAAGATAATTTGTGTATTTTAATACCATTTGATGAAAAATAAATTATCAGTGAGAAAATGTAGAAACGGCTCAGAAAACAAGAAGTAATTTTGTACCCTTCATTTTGACTTTCTGTCTCCATTGTGTAAGTACAATAGAAATGTTTTGACCCCCTAATGCCCACTGTGCATTTTTGCTACTCTTAGAAAAATGGTCTCAAAGTTATGTACTTTTAAAATTTCAAGGCATGTAAACCTTTTCCTGCCAGTAGACGTACAAAAATGTAATTCAATTAGATGTCAAATACTTGCTTGATAGAGGATATAAGCTGTGGCAATTGATATGTATTTTGCCCCTAACAAGTAGCTGACACACTGAAACGTATTACAGCAGTTATGTTTTCACCCACATTTAGTGAAAATTTTTATTATTGCTTTATACATTTGCTGCAATTTTGTTATGCTGAGGATTAATCGGAACAAAAAACCCCCAACAAATTGACTTTTGTGTACATTTCTAAGAAGCCAACTTCTAGTTCTTTATAGCCATTTCCTTGACCTCTTGTATCTTTAAACTAGGTGTTGAATCGCTACATGTCCACTCCACTGATCTCTACACTTCCTCCTCCTCCTCCGATGGTATCTATGCCCGTGTTAGCCACGCCACCCTTCATCACCACCGGCAACACACGAGACTGCATCCGACTGAGAGGTCTGCCTTACACTGCTGCCATCGAGGACATCCTAGAGTTTATGGGGGAACACACCATTGATATCAAACCACATGGAGTGCACATGGTCCTTAACCAGCAGGTGACTTAATTAGGAACCTAATGAAACAAAAATCATCAGGCCTCATTAGAATGACACTTTGACCTACCTTTTTTTGTCTTTTCTCTGTCCATCTTTCTAGGGTCGACCCTCTGGTGATGCCTTCATTCAGATGAAGTCATCTGACCGTGCATTTATGGTGTCTCAGAAGTGCCACAAGAAGATGATGAAGGATCGTTATGTGGAGGTGTTCCAGTGCTCCACTGAGGAGATGAGCTTTGTGCTGATGGGGGGAACGCTTAACCGCAGCGGCCTGTCGCCACCTCCTTGCAAACTACCTTGTAAGAGATTGTCTGAAAGGAAGCTTTCATTTTATGGAGATTTTTTTATTTTATTTCAAATGCTTGTTGATGGAACTGCTCTGTTCATTTGGGTTAGTATTTAGCCTGAGCCAGCAGCTGTAAGCGGTTCCTGTTTTAAAGACGCTGATCTGTGTGCAGTGTTCCAGTCTGTTTGAGATTAGATTTCAGCTTATCTGCAAGAAATCAGTGTGCTCGCCTCTTTCATGGATCTAAAGGTGCAACATTTTGGCATTTAGAAAGAGCAAGCCTGTAGCGGCACTAAAGGAAGGGCTGTTTACTGAGTGATTCGATCTGGTTGTTTGACCTTGGCTTGAGAATAGGCCGTATGTGCTCATGCCACATCAGAGGACACTGTAGTTGTTCCTGTGCCATGTGAGCTAAGTATACATGACAGTCACATACTTGTGCAAGGTGTCAGCTGTGTGTGTGTATGAGAGAGATTTACACATTGCCTGTTTTGGTGAAAACAAATGTATTTATTTATTTTAATATAAAGCATGTTATCTTGTCCCGCTCAGGTCTATCTCCACCAACATACACTGCATTTCATGCGACTCCAACTATGATTCCCACTGAGGCAGCGTTGTATCAGTCCCCCCTGCTGGCCACTCCAAGAACTCCACAAGCTCCAACGCACAGCCCTGCACATGCTTTAGCCTACTATTCTCCACAGCTTTACATGAACATGAACATGAGCTACACCACCTACTACCCAAGGTACAAGACAAAAATCGATTTGACCATTTTTCATTCCACCTGGTTAAAGGGTTGGCACATGGTGAAAGTAAATTTGACTATTCTATTTATTAAACCGTGTCATGTATCATATCACCTTTTTAGAAAAATGATGGATGTGTGTATTAGTAGTCACATTAATCACTAACTATACTTTCAGCAAGTAAAATACACTACTATTGTAGGATAGGTGTCAATATATTTCAAATAAATCCTTTTCTTTTGAACTTTCTATTCATCAAAAAATTCGCAAAACCATTAAGCAGCACAGTTTTTTTTCAACATTGATAACCGTAAGAAATTTTTCTTAACACCTTGTCTACACAGGATGCGAATGGCGCACGACAAGGGGCCTCATTTATCAATCCAACATGGATCCAAGCACAGAAATCATCTTAAGACAGGGTTCACGTGATTTATGAAATATTCGTGTGCCGCCAATCCCATCGTACAAATGATTGTATGTTGATAAATGTTGCGGCTGAAAACAATCATGATTTTAAATATCATGACCTAAAAATTCACGGTTTAGAAGCCTTGCCCCTAGGATTTATGACATGGAGAAACGTAACCTGGCCTAGAAGAGGAAGTAATCTCACGAAAGAGAAATTGATCTTATTCCAAAAGCACCCGTTAACCTTGTAATTGCAAACTGACAAAGGACAAATGCTTTGTTTTGCTTCCAGTGTAGACAGTGTTAACAGCAAATCAGCATATTATAATGATTTCTGAAGGATCGTGTGACACTGAAGACCGGAGTAATGATGCTAAAAATTCAGCTTTACCATCACAGGAATAAATTTAATTTTAACAAATATAATAAAATAGAAACGTTTTTTTTTTTTTTGCAACATTACTGTTTTATGGTATTTTTTGATCAAATAAATGCAGCCTTTGAGAGCATAAGTGATCCAAAACTTTTGAATGGTACTGTAGTTTATTCGTCTAATTGTGCCATTTAACAGTTGCCAAGCAACTTACCAACTTAAGCCATTAACATAAAATGTGTGGTCACGTATACATCAATCAGCTGTTTTACAACAGCTTCAAATGTAGCTCCTCCAATCAGAATTTAAATTCTAAACTGTCCATTTTACAATGTAATTTGTTTTATCACTTCATAAATCTATTTCCCATAATTTAAAACCTTTTTTCTCACTGTTGAATAGTCCACCGGTCTCTCCCTCCACGATGAGTTATTTTGCGGCCCCGCCGGGTTCAGTAGCGGCAGCTGTGGCGGCCCAGTCTGCCCCTGCCCTCCTCCCCCCTCAGCCCGGAGCACTGGTGCGAATGCAGGGCCTGCCGTACAACGCTGGGGTCAAAGACATCCTCAGCTTCTTTCAGGGATATCAGGTGACTCTTCATTCCACTACTCACTCACTCATTCATTTAGGTTCTCAAGTTCAAAAACAAGTAAAAAAAAAAACAACAACTAGGGTTTCCCAATCAGTGCACCTCTCACCTGAGACTTCACAGGGACGCTGCTTCTGTTGCATAAGCAGCAGACATCTTAAGAAGTTTCTATTGTATTGTAGTGTTGTATAGCATAGTGTTTTATGATGAATCATTGTGTACATTTTGTCCTCTCATTAGCTGACAGCCGATTAGGCGGAGACTTCAGAGGACGGTATGACACCTGCACTCAGAGAAGGAGGGAAGGGGGTTATAACAGACAGAGGGATGGTTAGGTGGAAAAGAGTGCTGCTTTGTTTTGGGCATGGGTTTCTCTCTCTCTCTCTCTATATTAATGTCTAGCCATGGAGATTTTCCAGATGTGTGGTGGGGATGGTAGTACAACATGCAGAGTACCTGCGCTCTCCTCTAAGGCGTGTGTTTACCTGAGCGGTGTGTGTGTTACACTGTTCACAAAGCATAGCACAGTGGCGCGTGTGTGAAATGCTGAGTTCAGGTTTGACTCCTGGCTGAACCAGTGAAATGGATCTGAGCCCAGTCCACCCTCCAAGTGTGCTTTTAACCTCTGATACAAAATGCACACTATGGGACTCTGTGTGCGGGAAATGTTTCTTTTTTGGCAGGTGGTCTGCAGGCCCCCCTCTTTCTTTCTATATAGTGCATTCATGCTTAAACATCTTATATGCAACCCTGTACAATGTGTACTGTTCTTCTCTTTTTTTCTGCAGTGCAGTGAATTTTGGGTGGTGTGTTGTATGTCTGGGCATACACTGGTGTCACTACTCTGATTCTGAATGATAAAAGGCACTACGCTTCAGACCTGTGTTTGAATCTTTTAAATGGACTGTAATACGTGAAGAATTAGTCTTTAACGAATACTTCAGTATGCCCAGTAATTTTAGTTTACATTTAGTTTTTACATTTTCAAACATAACATAGACTTAGGGGTGTGAATATGTGCTCTGACAATGATTTGATTCTTAATAAATGAAATCAGGAATTTGGAATTGAATTACACTTATACCAAGATTGCGGTAGTCTGTCTGAATACTACTAAAGTTCCCACATTCCCGATACATTAATTGTTATATACAATTAAATTCATAATTTAGTTTTTTAATAATATATTTTTTAAATAAGACATTTATTTTACAAAAGATTTCCATGTCAGATTCTGTTCTTTTGAACTTTATATTCATCAAAGATTCCTTAAAAAAAGTATAACAGCTTCCACAAAAATATTAAGCAGCAAAAACCATTCTTAATATTGAAGATATTTCTTAAAAAAATTTAAATAAATAAATCTGATATTGACTGATGTTAACACACACACACACACACAAAATAAAGGCGACATTGGTTAGACCAAAAATACAGTACAAACTGTAATATTGTGAAATGTTATTATAATTTTCTGTTTGAATATATTTTAAAATGTAATTTATTCCCATGGCGGCAAAATTGAACTTTCAGCATCATTACTCAGGTCTTCAGTCTCACATGATCCTTCAGAAATCATTCTAATATGCTGATTTAATGCTCAAGAAACATTTCTCAATATCAATGTTGAAAACGGTTCTGCCTCCTAATATTATCTTTCAGGATACTTTGAAAAGAAAGTGCAAAAGAATTTATTTAAAAATGGAAATCTTTGATCTATTTAATGCATCTTATATTTTATATAATGATCAATTCAACTCTGTAATTGAAGTATTTTCACTGCCATGTCAATGCACATCTTTTGACACCCTTAGTAGAAATGCAAACTACTCTAGCGTCACCTGTAGCTGAAGTGCTGATTGTTGTGATTGTAACGTGAGGCCTGTGGCACTGACTGTGGCTCGTTGTGCTGTAGTACGCTCCTGAAGACTACAGCAGCTTGGTTGGAGTGAGTGAGCAGGGCCGGAACCTGATTCAGCCTAAAGAGTGGCTTTGTCTGTAAGGGCAGCCCCTCCAGGTAAGCTCCCATCATACCCTGTGACCCGAACCCGTCGCTTCTGCATGGACTAATACGCTAACTCCTCCTCTCAGGGGTGACCTCCAATCAGTACTGCAGTGCAGTAATGCTCTTCTGATTTTGAATATGTGTAAATTAATCTTCAATCTCTGCTTCATGCATCATTTACCCCCAGTATACTTAAATGATCTGTGTGCTGCTGTTCTAAGAAGCTTGTTGTAATAATGCTCATTCTCTTCGATATTTATTTATCGAACTTCGACTTATTGGTTTGTGGTTTGATTGTCATCATTGTTCTTTCTGCAAGTCTCCTGCCTTTATAAGGGTGTCCTAATGAATGGCTAAGTATATACTTTCACATCTTTTCTGCTGATTTGATTGACTGTAAGATGACAAATTCTGTGTGTGGAGGGTTTATGCAAAAATGCTTATGGTGTTTAATCCAAACTCAAATCCTATTTCTCTCTATAGAACTGTAATGTATGCTGTATGTGCACGTGGAAGGATCTTGCTCTTCTATATATTTATAAATAAATGCCACCACTGGAACATATGTACAATAGTGGTCAAAAGTGATATTTATTCAAAATCTCCCTTTATTCAAATATTATTATAAACTGCTCATTTGTAAGTTAAGTTTTACTTGGAATCAATTTTGTGATAACGCACTGACACATACTGCAATATGTCCGGACAATTTGGCATAAGTCATACAAAGAAATTATGAACGCATTCAAAAACAAAAGGGAACCAACGAAATATTAATAGATTGTAGTCAATGTGTGCTTTTTCCTGAGTTTTTTGCATAGTAAAATAAAACCAGTAGCTGTAGTTTTTTTTGGCAAATAATTTAACCAAGTTTACCATTTTTGTTCTTCCCCTATATTTAAAATGTTAAAAAATTCCTCATTTTGACTTGTAGAGTCATTAAAATGAGTATATCCCCTCCGGACATCTCTTTTGACCACTACTGCGTGTGTGTGTGTGTGTGTATTTGGAAATAGTTTGGAAACATTACTATGTTTAATGTTTTTGAAAGAAGTTTCTTTTGCTCATCAAGCCTGCATTTATTTAATCAAAAATACAGTACAAACAGTAATGTAAAATATTATTACAATTTAACATAATGGTTTTCTATTTGAATATACTTTAAAATATAATTTATTTCTGTGATGCAAAGGTAAATTTTCATCATCCAATCTACAGTGCCTCGTGATCCTTTAGAAATCATTCTTATATGCTGTTAATATAATTTTTTTAAATAACCCCAATACTTTTTTTTAGGATTCTTTGATGAATAAAAAGTTAAAAAAGAACATTTATCTGAAATATAAATATTTTTTGTTTTTATCAAATAAATGTAGGCTTGATGATTTTTTGTAATGTATACAGGTCCTTCTCAAAGAATTAGCATATTGTGATAAAGTTACTTATTTTCCATAATGTAATGATAAAAATTAAACTTTCATATATTTTAGATTCATTGCACACCAACTGAAATATTTCAGGTCTTTTATTGTTTTAATACTGATGATTTTGGCATACAGCTCATGAAAACCCCAAATTCCTATCTCAAAAAATTAGCATATTTCATCCGACCAATAAAAGAAGTGTTTTTAATACAAAAAAAAGTCAACCTTCAAATAATTATGTTCAGTTATGCACTCAATACTTGGTCGGGAATCCTTTAGCAGAAATGACTGCTTCAATGCGGCGTGGCATGGAGGCAATCAGCCTGTGGCACTGCTGAGCTGTTATGGAGGCCCAGGATGCTTCGATAGCGGCCTTAAGCTCATCCAGAGTGTTGCGTCTTGCGTCTCTCAACTTTCTCTTCACAATATCCCACAGATTTTCTATGGGGTTCAGGTCAGGAGAGTTGGCAGGCCAATTGAGCACAGTAATACCATGGTCAGTAAACCATTTACCAGTGGTTTTGGCACTGTGAGGAGGTGCCAGGTCGTGCTGAAAAATGAAATCAGATGGAAGCATGAAGTGCTCCAAAATCTCCTGATAGCTAGCTGCATTGACCCTGCCCTTGATAAAACACAGTGGACCAACACCAGCAGCTGACATGGCACCCCAGACCATCACTGACTGTGGGTACTTGACACTGGACTTCAGGCATTTGGGCATTTCCTTCTCCTCAGTCTTCCTCCAGACTCTGGCACCCTGATTTCCGAATGACATGCAAAATTTGCTTTCATCCGAAAAAAGTACTTTGGACCACTGAGCAACAGTCCAGTGCTGCTTCTCTGTAGCCCAAGTCAGGCGCTTCTGCCGCTGTTTCTGGTTCAAAAGTGGCTTGACCTGGGGAATGCGGCACCTGTAGCCCATTTCCTGCACACGCCTGTGCACGGTGGCTCTGGATGTTTCTACTCCAGACTCAGTCCACTGCTTCCGCACGTCCCCCAAGGTCTGGAATCGGTCCTTCTCCACAATCTTCCTCAGGGTCCGGTCACCTCTTCTCGTTGTGCAGCGTTTTTTGCCACACTTTTTCCTTCCCACAGACTTCCCACTGAGGTGCCTTGATACAGCACTCTGGGAACAGCCTATTTGTTCAGAAATTTCTTTCTGTGTCTTACCCTCTTGCTTGAGGGTGTCAATGATGGCCTTCTGGACAGCAGTCAGGTCGGCAGTCTTATCCATGATTGCGGTTTTGAGATAGGAATTTTGGGTTTTCATGAGCTGTATGCCAAAATCATCAGTATTAAAACAATAAAAGACCTGAAATATTTCAGTCGTTGTGCAATGAATCTAAAATATATGAAAGTTTAATTTTTATCATTACATTATGGAAAATAATGAACTTTATCACAATATGCTAATTTTTTGAGAAGGACCTGTATATTTACTTGGTTTTTAAATGTTGTTTTGGTGTAGCTCCAGGCGGACTCAGTGCTCGTGCTGTATAACTGGAGTGGTCAGCGTAGTGGGGAGGCACTGGTGACCTTCCCCAGTGAGAAAGCAGCGAGACATGCTGTAGCCGAATGCTCCAATCTTCCCTTCTCCGGCCATCCCATCCGCCTGGTTTGCTGCGAGTGACCACACACAGACCGCTACACCCACTAAGGGCGGACCGCACTTCACCTGTCTTACCCCTTTCTCCATCATTGCCTGTCTTTTGGCTTTTCAGACAGTTGTTCCTGACACAAAGTAGTAGTTGAGGAGGGGACCTGACGCAGAAGCACTGTATATATGTTTATATACACACAAGCTAAACATCTCAGTAGCACTGCCTCACTGCTGTATGTGTGTGAGGAAAATTGAGATCAATGGCATGCATGCTAAACTCTTCCTGTCTTTTGATGTCAACAGCTCTTCTATCCTAATTCAAGACCTTAAAGCAAAATTATAAGCCTTGCAATCCATCAGTTTATGGAACAAGAGATCTTCCTGTTGGGCAGTCCAGTTAGGCACTAGAGAAACAAAAGGCAATGCAATACTTTTTGCCATTATGGATAAAGGAATGTTATGTAAAAAGCCAAATATCTTCTATAAAATACCGTAAGACCACAAAAAGCATGATGGTTTTCCCAGTGTGCCTCTGCACTATTGGACTGACACAGCCTTCAGACTTATTCCTTATTTAATAGAGATCAGACCAAGTATGTACTCCATAGACTTGCATGAACTGATTTTTAGTTTAATCCATTCGAAAAGTGAAATTTTTATTTAAAGTTAAAGATGAGTTGTTTGTGTGATCTACATGCTTCACTGCTCATTCTTTAAAGGAATTGAATTGATAGAGGTGTGTATTCTGTTGCCCGCAGTCTGAGAGATTATGTGCAGATTGAACTATGCTGTGGTCTCACCTTGGTTTGGACTTTGCAATGTTTTGGAATTGTTGTCTACATCAGTTTTTTTTCTACTGATGGCAGGCTGCTTGAATCATGAATTTTTTTTTTATATGTATTTCATGACTACATTACCCGGAGTGCAATACAGGCTGAACAAAATGTCACACCTCTCTAGTGAAAGAAGGGGCATTTTTCCTTAATGTATGAAATGTGTCTGTATGTGTAAATGTGATTCTTATATGCAACAAATAAATTGATATTGCTATGACCATCAACATGTCAAAGTGGTAACATGAAATGTTTTGGACCAGCTTTGAGTGATTGTTTAGATCAGTAGTTTTCAACCTTTTTAACACCAAGGCTCCCCACTATCCACAACAAAGGCCCATGACTTTTCCAGTTTTACCGAATAAGGGTTACGTCAACACATGTTTTACACAATAGATGTGTGAGCTGTTTTAACACAGAAATTGAGTCAAGTAATTTTACACAGAAAATGTTATGTCAACATGTTTTACACAATAGATGTGGGAGCTATTTTAACACAGGAATTGTGTAGATAACTTTACACACAAATGTGTGATATCAATACTTTTTGCACAAAGCGTGTAAGTCAATTTTACACTTAAATATGTAATTTCAAAACATTAAGTGCTGATTGTAGCTGAAAATGACCAGAAACTACTAAAAAAATGTGTTAAAATTACCAAGCATATGTACGGTAATCATAAAAAATAAAGTCAAATGTCAAAATATATTTGCCATTTAATGAGTGCAATGTACAACAAAAGCTACTGCACTAACTGTAGCAGGATATACAGTGATAAGAGTAATATCAGAAGCATGAACACATATTAAAAGATAAAATCAGTTATGACAAATGGATGACATAAGATATAGCCTAACACTCGAATCATAAAACACAGATGCATGAATACACGTCATAGGACACATTGGTTTAAAGTACAGTTAATCTGTATGAAAACCATACTTGCATATAACAATCAATCACACAGTTATGACAAATGGATGACATGTAACAACATATCAGAAAACAGATGCATGAATTCATTTTATAAGAAACCTGTTTAGATCACTGAGATAATAGAACTTTTGTAAATGATAATTAGTCTTGAAATTGACTTGAAATCGTTTAGAGTAAAACTCTTAACAGTAGGCTATGAGATTACATCACCCAGTTTGAATATATTAGCTGATTGTTATTAATCACAACTTCAAAGATGACAATGACAGTCTGCAGTCTGACAATTTACATTCTTGAGAAGAATTAGCTAAACAATCTTGGGTTTAAATATAGCTCATCTGTATCAAAACCCTGCATTATGTCCAAAAGCCTGAAATCTGCAGTAGCCTATCGGCCAGACTGATCATTTCATACTCTTTAGTTTGATGTACAATATAGGCATATAATTGATCATCAAAATACTTCACTGTTAGAATTCTTACAAACATCAGGATAGACATGTCATCAGTCTGAGGTATGATGTGAATAATTTCTCCAAATAAACTCTCTCCTTTGTTATCTGCTTTAATAGGCATTACAGGGCCAGTTCTGTAAGTTTGGCCGAACACAGTAACAGCATGGGTGACATAGACAGTGCTGTTCAAAGTCTTTGGCTGATTTCAGATTTTCGAGGACATCTGCTTTCTTAAAAAAGCCAATAGTAACCGGATATGAGTTTGTAACAATAATTTTTTCAGAAAAATGGTCACCTAACTTGAAGCTATACAAATGCTAAACCTGATGTTTATAACTCAGTGTTTTAGAAACATTTTTAAAGTTTCCAACTATATTAGCATGTCTTTTTAACGGTTTATGCTTCGCTTCGAATCTCATACACCACAAATGAGATATAGGTCCGAACATAACCATCATTCGCGGATGGTTTGTCATAAAATGATGTTTGGGTATCAAGTTTCGGTCATAGAGCTTCTTGAATAGTGTGTGATGCTCAATAATGAAAAAGCAAAGTCCATATGTAACAACAGGTGCAAATACAATGCTACATATTTCTCTTAACAAAATGAATTAGTGCCAATGTTCACTTCCTACACTAACAAGATCAACAACCAAAAAGGGTAATACCTGTAAAAGGCACCACATTTGCCATGCCGTCTGTTTTGTTGCATTGTCAGAGGTTCTTAGATTGAGTATAACACTGGGCTCATATTTTTTATTCCCATACCCATAGTCAAAACTGGAAATTCTATGATTCAGCAGTTCTAAAGAAAATAGCCTTTCTTCATAAATGAAGTGGCGTAACACTAGTCTGATTTCCAAAGGCGCTACACCCTCAAGGATATCATGCATAATGTGACATGGAAATAGTGCAACTTGTTTAAACATGAGTCCTCTTTAACTCCAGTTGCAGATGGATCATTACGTAGCACATGCTGCTCATAGTTTTCTCTGGTTCGCTTTTCTACTTTATCTTCGTCGAAAACAGTCTGCGCAGTCGTTTTGTCAATCAGGCAGAAGTGACAAAACTTGTTGGCTGAAAAGCTTTCCAAATAACCACAGAGGGAATGGATAGCTAAATTGTCAGCAGTCAAAACACAGATTGTTCCATAAAGTTGATGTCTTTGTCCTTGCATGTCTACTTCTACACCCGACCTTTCAAGTAGTCTAACTTCCTCTAGCAGTGGTTCCAAAATGTTAGAAAAAATCCATATACCTCTCTGTCCATAGAATTAAACAAAAGACATAAGTGAATATTTGAAATTGAAGAACTATATTGCGGTGGCAGATTTTTTCAACTAAAATAAACAGCACCCATTTTATGGATTTCAGTTTTGGAGCCTAAAGGGTTAGTTGTTTCCAGGTCATCAAAATACAACTGTATTTGGAGTGCTTGAGGACATGTTCCAAACAATGAGTGAGATGTAAAATGAGTCCCGTCACAATAATTGTGCATTTTCCCTTCGGTTTGCTTCTTACCCTGAAGGTAAACTTTTTGCATCTGGTCATTACTGAACAGAAATTTAATAGTCTCAATTACTGACACATATTGACACGTCTGCTGCCAAAACTTGTTTTAATTGTCCCTGTTTTCTTGCTGTGGATTCACAAGATCAAATTTCTCTTCAAAGTATTTGTTCATTTTGTAAGGTGTGTCTACATCTTTAAACATTAGTTTAGCAGCTTCAAACTCGCCCATTAATGACTGGACAGACTCACTGCCAAGTGGTAGCTGCAGATTATTCAACAATGTAGTTGTTGACTGTTTAAGATTATCAACAGTCCTCTCTACCACCTCTTGCGTACAAGAGATTGTTTTTGCTACATCCATTAAATTTGTATTTGATGAACGGTATATCTTTGCCACAAAAGAGGCAACAGTTTCACTAGGAATGGTAGTTTGAACTGGAACATAGTCTGATATTTCCACAGTACTAGATGTCCCAGTCTCATATGCGTCTGATAAACTGTGGTCATTAGGTTGAAATGTCACATTGTCCATGAATGTTATTGTGGACTGGTGGTCTCTATGAAGATGTTTGGCAAATGAATTGAAGTTATGATACGTTCTTGGGCAACAATCTTGGCTGCAGATAATGGTAATGTCCTGTCCATCTGATAAGGCATGAATTTCACGGAGACGCCAAATGGCTCTCCTTACTTCTGTAGATATAAATTGTCTGCACTTTGGACACGTATACATTTTGTTGTTATTTAATGCGCAGCCTGACGCTTTGAAAGGACTTCAAGTACCATGGGTCTCTTGGTTGAGATGGTCACATCATAGATGTATTCAAAGTAGGTGAAGACAGAGCTCAGCTGTGGTGGATATGTCAAGTTGCAAACCCAGTAAAGCTTGAATAGCTTGTTAACTGCACATGTCAGGCCATCATTTACAGGAATGGTCACCTGGTCTTTCCTTGCAGTGATGATATATTGTCGTGTTGGGCTTTTCAGACTGCCGATGCAGATCAGCTGTGGCTGGGTCCTTGATGCCATCTCGGAGTTGTCACAAAAGGGATTCAATACTGGTTCCAGGCTTAGAGAAGATGAAAAAGATGCAATTTAAGAGTTTAAAAAGCAGCATAAAGAAGTCTAAATGCGCATGCTATACTGTATTAGGTAACATTTTGGAGTAATTATTCTTCTGTAAGTTACCACTTGTAAGACAAGATAACTCTTTAAATGTGTACATAGAAAATATCAAATTCAATAGTCATAAAAACAGTGTTATACATTTTAGACTATTTACTCAGTTTATGAATTGTAATAAAATAATAAATATTTTAACTGTTTTTTTTTAAAAACTAAATTATTTAACAATTATCTAGTTACGGTGGCCGTTGGATACAAACGACCTGCAATTTATGACAACGCCTGAATTTGCAGCGCAATTTCTAAATGCTGTGCATATGTTGTCAAATTGATGTAGATGTATTCTTAAGTTGCGTGTGTTTTGTCTATCTGCATGTGTTGTCATAAATTGCAGGGTTCACCATACCTAGTCCTTCGTTGGCTCTTACAGACATCATTACGAAACATACCGGTACAAAATCAATCAGGAATGTTATTGCTGACTTCAAACTGCAGCGACTCCCGGGCATTGGTGACAGAAGATGTGTCAGAAGAACCAGCATAGTAGCCTACAGCACTTTTCATCTGAAAATTAAATGAAAACAGATTAAAGCTACAACAAATATTTACAAGTAGGATTAAAAGGATTAGATCATGTTTTTTTAAACTGGGGTTTAAAAACTGAGTTGAACCGGGGCTGTATGAGGTAGCCTGGCCACACCCACCAAGATCTCCTTTCAGGTAGAAACTATTCTGGAACACCATCATTCACTAAGTTTCCATCAGACCCCAGACAGGCTCTGGTAGTACAGTTGTAGCAATGCATCAAAAATTCCATTTTTTACCACATTTTTATCCACATTTATGTACAGCAAAGGTAGGTCTACATACTGACCGTCGACGCTGTATATTGTCAGTTTGTAAAATGTAAAAGTAGGAAGTAATGTTCGTAATCCCTGATCAATGTGATTCGTTAGGCTTAACCAATAATTTCAAAGTTAACCTGAAGTATAACCCCATCATGATGTTACCGTTGGAAATGTTTCCCCAATCATGAGTCCCCAGACTATATTTACAAAGTAAATGAGTCTGGTTTTAACCAGGTTATGTATGAGGTGCTTATCCATAATCAGTGTATTACCAACATGGATTACACTGAGAAAGGACTAATTAATATTATTGGTAAGTAGTAAATAAAGCAAGGGTTCCTACATTCTGAATTTAACCTTTGAGGCATTGCATGCCATATCATTACACACATACCATCTGTCTGGTCTTCCATCCCCACCGTAAGTGAAGAAACACCACCTTTTTCCAAGGCAGCCACTGCTCTCAGCTTTGGAATGATGGTTGCTTCCCATTTTCTGATGAACTGGTCTGTCTTTCCATCTGTTATTTTGCCAAACTCGATATCCATCTTACATAAAAAAAGAGACTTCTTCAGAATATATTCTAAGTCAACAGTGTTACTAAGAGTATCAGATCGTTTACAATATTTTCAGATTTACTTCTCTATGACAATGAACTAAATATTTGGTGTGTGGACTAGGGATGCACGGTATACCGGTGCTGCAAAAATACGGTATTATTTTCAAACGGTACAATATCATAATTTTGTTCAATTCGGTATTTGATGCGCTGCTGTTTCGAAGTTCACCGCTAGGCGGCAGTGCGCTACCTAAACAGCTAATGGTTTACATATCACTTCATTATTCTATTATTATTATTATGTTAATCTATTATTAGATATTAACCTATTTTAATTGTATAATTTCAGGGTTTTATTTTTTTCAAAATCAAAATTTTACCTACTGTATGTTCCCTGACTGAATTTATTTATTTTTTAAATTTTGATACTTTTTCTTTGCACATTTGGTAGTGGAGAGTTTTTTTCGATCTCTTTTCTCGGTATGGAAATCGACTCAGTCGCCATGTCTGCGCAGCTTACGAGTGAGTGTTCGCAGTCACTGCTAACAGTTCGAGGGCAAGAGTGCAGTTCCACTGAAGTTATTTCAGAGGCTCCTGGGGCATATGGCATCCGCAGCCACAGCAACCCCGCTCGGATTGCTTCATATGAGACCGCTTCAGCTCTGGCTTTGCGATCGAGTCCCGAGGTGGGCATGGCAACAAGGCACGCTCCGAGTACCAGTTATTCCGACCTGCCCTCAGACCTTCACCCCGTGGACGAACCTCAGCTTTCTACGGGCCGGAGAACCCTTAGAACGAGTTTCCAGGCATGTTGTTGTCTCAACAGATGCCTCCACCATGGGCTGGGGTGCCATGTGCAATGGACATGCTGCCGCGGGTTCCTGGACAGGACCCCAGTGCCTTTCGCATGTCAATTGCCTCGAATTGCTGGCAGTACGCCTTGCTCTGCACCGCTTTCTTGCGCTGCTCAAGAACCAACGCGTACTAGGCCGCTCAGACATTACCATGACTGTAGCGTACATCAACTCACAAGGTGGTCTACGCTCCCGTCATATTGGTTGCACCTCATTGGCCCACCTGGACCTGGTTCTTCGAACGTGGAAGAGGGTAAGAGGGTAGGGGACCTGCACGCATTTTCCGTTGAAAAAGCGTGCCTGGAATTCGGGCCGGCCTATTCTCACGTGATCTTTAGACCCGGATATGTGCCCAAGGTTCCCACCACTCCCTTTCAAGATCAGGTGGTGAACCTGCAAGCGCTGCCCCTGGAGGAGGCAGACCCAGCCTTGGCAATGCTCTGTCCAGTATGTGCCTTCGGTGCCTACGTAGACAGAACGCAGTGTTTCAGGACCTCAGACCAGCTCTTTGTCTTTTATGGTGGGAAGCTGAAGGGAAAGGATCTCTCCAAGCGAAGGTTGTCTCACTGGATAGTGGACGCCATTACTTTGGTATACCAGCAGCAAGGTCGACCGTGCCCCCTTGGTGTGAAGGCTTCCTCTTGGGCTTTAGCGCAGGATGCCTCGCTAGTAGACATCTGCAGAGCTGCAGGCTAGGCGACACCCAACACATTTGCGAGATTCTACAATCTCCGAGTGGAGTCAGTATCCTCTCGTGTACTCACTTCAACTAGCCGGTAACTGGATCTGCTCAGGTGTCTTCGCTTGCTCGCCATTCCACTCCTCTGACTGGATACGTGCAATATTTCCTCCGGTGAGTTTCCCCGAGTTCCTCCAGCACTGTTGACGTCAATGCCAGAGTCTATGCCTGCGGCAGCTTTCGCGTTGGCTAGGTACCTCCATGTGCATGGTTCCCCACTGGTGACCCCCACATGTGTATTTCCACTGTAAGTCTCTCTGAGCATGTGTCTTTCCCTTGTCAAGCCACCTTACCACCCCTGGAGTTGAAACATTGAAACATATTTGGGTCTTTTTCAAAACATTCATCTAATGGGGATTCTTAGTTTTTTTCTCTCCTTACTCAGGACATATTGAGGATACAAAATCAGTTGAGTGTGCTTCTGTTGCAATTTGTCCAACCTTTTTCCTATTAGTCCTGACTGGACTAATAGCCCTACTTAACTGCAGACACTGGAATGACATGCAATATGTGTTTTAATTTAGGTTCCAATACAATAGTATATAAACTGAGAAAGTTTAGTAGACTGAATCTAGCAGAGTTATCAGCAAGAGATTCATGGCCAGTCCTGTTCTCTCTATTAGAAATTAAATGAGCCAGATTATTGAGACTCTCACCCTTTGTTCTAATGGCTCTAGGAACCCCTGTTCCAGTCATTGAATAGTCAGGCTGATTGGATTACCATCTATACATTACACTGTTATGCTGATTGGATTAGGATTGGTAACACTCTCAGTATAGGGCAGGTTCCTAAACCTGTATACATCATTTACATGCTTTGTTCATCACAATGTTAAGGCCTGCCCCTAAATATATATAAATTGCAAGTGAACGTTTCCCTTAGTTTTAGACTTGGGAAGACTACAACATTGCAACAGCAATAAAGAACTCTGTTTATGATTAGGCTACAATAATAAATTAAAATAATATAATATGATAACAAATAACAGTTTGCAATATCAAGCAAAATTTTTGTACAGCTAAAATAACTGGAAGCAGATGAGACTTGAAACCTCGACACAATCAAGTTAATAAGGCTGCGCCCGCTCTTATGTTAATAGTGTGGTGAAAAAGTAAATCCTGATGAAATACAATTGTGTGCAGCCTATTCACTCATTTTACAAATTTCATTTTTGATGCATGCAGAATTCGGTCACAATGACAGACTGACACAATAAGAGACATTTGGGCATTTATTATTTTTATTGATACACTACCTCAGAAGAGCCTATGCCGCATGGTGTTCCCTTTGAATAATTTCAAAAAGCACTGCAGTCTTAAAAATTACAAAATGTTAAATACAAAATGTACATGAAACAACAATACAAGGCTCCGTAAACATCAACTGAACCTGTACTTTTATTTTACAAACCATCCAAGCTCCCCAAACTTTAGGAATGACAACCATTTCAAAGTATCAAAAATAGAGTTCTGGTGTCTGCGTTGTCATCTGGGAACACATTGTTCCATCTTTGGTTTCTAAAGAGTAAAAATAGGTGCAAATCGTGGGACCCTGCTTCATCCCAGAACTCCCCATCAGTTTGTTTTGATTGTTTTTCTGTCTTGATTCTCAAAAAACACTATTCCTAAATCAAACTCAAACCATATGACACACATTCTCTAAAATAGATTTTAACACAAGTTAAGGCTTTCCTATGTATATTTGATAGTTTAAATTAAATAGTCAAAAGTGGCATTAAAAACAATATATGTAAGGGTTTACATACAACAAAATATATATACTTACATACATTATAGATGCAAGAGTAACAAACGAACCTGCTATTTGTATATTTGAAAATGTCACACCATCATAATGTCCATCCTTGCATAGCCTAATGTATCAGTGTGCTTTTACACCATTTAAATTCAAAGGTTTTTAAAGATACAAAAACAAATATTTACAATTCATTGGATACAAACTGACAGAAGCACATACACACAAAGCCGTTAAGACGCTTGCTCTGTGCATGAACAGACACATCTTGACACACAGAACTCTTGTCTGGCATACTACTCTATGAAGAAGCATCTCTACAGCATCTAGTCTAGAGGCATCAAGGTTTTCTTTTTTCCTTTTTTTTTCTCTTATAGGCAGAAGGCAGGTTTATAGTGCATAGCATTTTTTTTCTCTTTCAAACATAATTAACAGTCATGGATACAGCTGTGTCTCACAAAGACTGAAAAAGATTTAAAAAGATTATCTTAATTGAATTGTGCCAGTTTTCATAAAAAAAAAAAAAAACAGTTGCAAAAACAACTGTAATCTCCAAATTAAAATTTTAAGGCAAGAAACCAATAAAAATTCATAGATTTGTTATCATCAAACGGCATGTGCTCTGGCAGTGTCCGTCGTCTGTGTCTGACCCAAAGAGTGAAGTACAGAGGAAACCTGCCTAAATTGTTTTTGTACATGAGAGCAAATTGTGAGCAAATATGAGCGCTATAATTGTCTAAGATGGGCTGATAGGTTTGGACGCTGGTTTGATTTTCAACCTTTATGAAAAGTCCTAGAATACAAAAGGGAAACAAACTGAGAGTGGCTTGCAAGTCACTCTATAGCAGTGTTTCTCAACCCTGCTCCTGGAAACGTGCAGTGTGGGCCAGTGAACGTGCAGCGTTCAGGAGCAGGGTTGAGAAACACTGCTCTATAGTACCAGATAATTCACTTGTTGATTGTCAGGACGCAGCCTTTTATGGGCCAAAAAAAAACAAACAAGAAAAAAGGCCATTCCCTGACATCAAACCTATAATTTTTTTTTTTTTATTGTCCAAAGCATGTTTATGCATAATTTTTACTCTAATCGAAGGCACAAAGCAAGTCTCAGCATAGTCAACACACACACACACACACACACACACACACACACACACACACACACACACACACACACACACACACACACACACACACACACACACACACACACACACACACACACACACACACACATATATATACACACACACACTATATATATATATAGACTTACTTCTCTTCAGACCTTTTGGTCTATGGTCATTAGTTCACCTTCCCATGCAACTGTACAAAACATGTTATCTGTCTGAGAACAATTCCTTTGACTTTTAAAGCACAGCACTGTGAAAGTAAGATTGGACGAACACAATTCACAGCACTCCAGAACACAAGATGAAGCTCAGCTACTTCTAAGTATAAAATACACACACTGGATTGAACCATGTCCTCATTCAAAAAAAGAAAGAAGAAAAAACTAATATAAATCAGCAGAAAACGATCACAGCTACTATATAAGGCATTTGTTCAACCTGAAGAGGAAATGGGCCAATCATTAAACATTATCTACAGCTCAGAAAGGTCACTAGACATGTGGAATGTTGCATATTATTACTACAGACCTGAGGGCCCGTCCACTAGAGGGCAGCACTGGGAGAATGAGTACTAGAAAAGGCAGCGTTTCTGCTGGTAAGAAGGCGAAACGTGGGCATCTATCACGGTTCGAGCAGCCCTCGGCTATCCCACTAAAGTGACTGTAGAATTGCTGCATATTCCGGTCAGAAATGAGGGTGCTCGACTGCATAGCTAGCCAATCTGAGGGGTGAATCTGCAAGCCACAAATAATAATACATCATGCTGTCAGAGAGCCCTGAATTATTGGTTTTATTTCCAAGAGAATGAATCCAAGTTTACTCCCACTCAACCATGTCTGCACATGTGTAAAGTACACCTGATTTTGCATACAGTATATAGCTTTGTTCATGAATCAAGAGTAAGTAATAACTTGTTTAAATTGCTTCTGGATCCACGCTGGGCTGGGGAAGGTGGTTTTTAGCCTATTGGGTAAAAACTCTGGGTGGAATCTCGCCAACCAGCTCTGGGGTCCTGTGATGAGTCTCTGTGTCGAGTCTGACGTGGTGTGTTGTGGGCTAGGACTGACTGTGTGCAGATGGAGAGCCCCCATGAGCCCCTGGGGCCTGAGACATGTCTCTGCCTATGATCTCATTCACTGAAAGACACAAAAAGAGACATTATTTACATTTAGGAGGAATCCAAAAGTGAAAAAGACAATATTTCAAAGATTGATATGGCAGGAGTTACACTACCGGTCAAAGGTTTGGGGTCGGTAAGAATTTTATTTTGTTTCGTTTTTGAAAGAAGTCTCACTAAAGCTGTAAAATATTATTATAATTTAAACTTTTCATTTAATTTATTTCTGTGATGTCAAAGCTGCCTTTTCAGCATCATTACTCCAGTCTTCCAGAGTCAAATGATAAATCATTCTAATATGCTGATTTGGTGCTGCTCAAGAAACATTTCTTAATATTTTTGAGTAAACTGATAATTTTTTTCAGGTATCTTTAATAAACAAAGTTCAAAGGAACTTATTTGAAACAGAACATGTCCTTTCTGAATTGAAGCATTAAAAGCATCAAAAAATCTTACTACCCCAAAGTTTTGAACAGTAGAATGAGCTTTTTCAAGTTCATACTGAGGATTTTAAGAACCATTTCTGCATCTAACCACTGAAGGGCAGTGTTGAGCTATGTAAAGCCGAGTACAGACATCATCCTTGAGGGCTGATAGAAATAAAAGATAAATAAAAGGGGGTCGAAAAAAAAGACCTTTGCTATGCGACTATTCAGAAAACAGTTGTGTGCGAATGTGGGTCTGTGTGCGTGAGGATGTAAGTTCTGAAAGCAGCAGTCTTATTAAAATGACCACAACACAGGCTATAAAACCATCCTCCGTTTCTTTTACTACTAGGCTTTAGTGCAGGCAGTTGCATCAGTTCATTATGAGTTAATGGCCTTTGATTACGTTTCCTCTCGCCTGTTGGCTTGGGCTTTTAGAGCACTATGAAATGCCTGTATAAAATTGATCCATTGTTAAAACACATGTTCCATCCCAGAAGACAGTGCAGCAAGTGTGGTAATTACTTTAGCAGGCAGCGAGAACGATGTTAAGCAAGCAGCAGTTTGTCCCAGCAGGGTTCTGATTAATGCAATGAAAATGTGACCATATCTCCACGTGCTCTACTGGATAGTGGACTTTCTCATATATAGCATATAACGTGTCTTGTTTTAGCAAGCACGACGATATTGCTGTCATGACAAAATCAGTCAACGACAATCATAATACAAAACTTCATCCTATATATATATATATATATATATATATATGTATATATATATACAACAGAGAGAGAGAGAGAGAGAGAGAGAGAGAACTAGGGCAAAGACGGTTCATTACTTTGTGGAAAAAATGATTGTTCCTTAGGAGAGATGGCGAGTTTTGACACACTCACTACAACATTCAATCACCAGATTTCCAAGCTTGTCATTGGAGTAAAAAACACATCTATAAAAGGCGATGACAAATGTGAGGGAAAAGCCGAGGAGCAGATAAACAGGTTTGACTGTTCAAGGGGGCCTCAGGTATCATTCATTTGGGAGCCTGCCTCTGCAAGCGAGTTAATAATCCCTGCATTCCTTATCCAGACAAACCATGACTGACTGGGATGGACCATGTTTCACAACATTTTCCAACAGAACTAAAAAAAAAGGTGAGCTCAGTCATAGTGAACAAATATGCCGCTCTATTGCCTACACAGGATTAGAGCCAAGCTTAAGTAGATGTATATAACGGCATAAACAGTAATTTGGTAAAAAAAGACATCAAAAGGAAGAGAGCTGGGCTTGGTGCTAAAAATAGCATTAAAGGTAAATTAAAGAATATGTGTATTTAAATGTGAAATATGGCAGAGGGTGTTACAAAAAAGTGGCAGAATACCATATAAGGGACAGTGCTGATCTGCTCGGAAAATCTAGATAATGAGCATCTACTATAATAGTCCTTATGTAGGGTGAATATTTAAAGTAGTTGTGTAGTGTGCTTTAATATGTAACGCTCCTGATGTTTGTGATTGCTTACACACGACTCTTTGGTGTTTAAAAAAATCGAAATGTCACAAGAACTAACAATTAGCTATATATATAGCTATAGCTTATATATTTTTTTGCTTTGTGCACAGTCTTTTATTAGTGTTTTTATTCATGTTGATTAAGTGTATGCTGTTCACGGTTATTTTGTGCGTTCGACATTTAGCGCTGTTTTGGTACATTTCTCATGTGGTTGATGTTATAATTTTGTGATGGTTTTGTGTGAAAGTTGCATGTCTAAGTGTGTGTGTGTTGTGTTTCAAATGCCCAGCCGCTGTCACAGATCATCCTGTTGGCGTAGGCGGCTCTTCCTCTTGCATGAACACACTTTACACATGCAGACCTGCACTGGGCTGATTGTGAGTTCTGCTTTAAAAGCCACTCGACGTGCTGTCTGCCTCTCACGCCGCACAAACAATCTCACACACACACACACTGCACAAACCTCCACTGCACAACCTCACACACATTGTAGAAGACTGATACAACTGAAACATTCTGAGTAAATATAAATGTCAGCATCTTCTCCACACTTTATACAATAATTTTCAACTTTCATCAAAGGTGTTTACGACATTTTAAACAAAATAAATGAATTATAGTGCAAATTCCACTAAATGTGCCATAAACAACTAAATTTTGAAGATACTTTTAAAAGCAATAATGGAATAAAAAAATGTAGGGGAAATGTTTTTTTTGAAATTAGAAAAGGCTAATGGCACAATATGGTTTAATTTAGCTATTGCCATGGAGCATTAAACACGCACACTTAAACATCTGGTAAAGAGAAAAATAACAAATAAAAAAATGTATGTCAGTACACAGTCAGTCAATAAATCCAGACAGCTTTTTAATCAGCGTCTGTGGTGTGCCTGTGGTATTGGCAGATTTTTAAGGGTACCGTTTTTTAGAGAAGTCTAATATGTCATCTGCCACGGTATTTACTCTACTTTGAAGAGGACTTTCCTATTTTAAAACGTTATTTTCCTGTCTCCTCCTAGATCAACAGTTTTCTTTTCTCACTTTTTCCATTTTGTGTGACACAAAAGCACACTGTAGTTTCTCATGTTCATTCAAACACACACATACACGCTTGCAGTTTCAATGCGTTCTCTCTGTTCAACATTTGGAAAAGTTTGGAAAGCAAGTCACCTCACGACAGAGCATCCAAAACTATAGACTCACAAGTCGTTCCATTTCCATTACAGTTGCTTACTGTGAATAATAGAACACATAGTACAAATCTCAACAACATATTGAGGGAGTAAATGTCTAAACTGAGAGCTGAGCTTTGTCGATATTAGCGATGCATCTGACTCAGTGAAATACGGGAAGTTACTGTGCAATATATCGCAATATAGCAGCAACTGACTTGAGAGGTTTCAACATCGTCTTTCCCCACATGTTAGAAAGCATGATTCATCTCGATCTCTTTCGCATAACGCTTGAGTCTCAGCGTAGAGTCTTTAAACAGGGGATCCTCTGTGGATGAGTTGAAGGGGCCATCCCTTATTAACATATAATATACAGGGTCTGAGTCTGAGAGCTCGCCGACAGCAAAACTCTGAGCAGGGGTAAATGATATTGTTTGACGGTGCTCCCCCAAGACTGTGAATCACAGGACTAGCCGCTGCACTGGCTGACCCTTAACCAAGGCATCAATTCAGATGGGCTGTCACTTTCTGAATGACCACACATGGGCAACCTGACAATAATAATGACTAACTGGTTACTGGATCAAACTAATATATATATATATATATATTTTTTTTTTTACTTCAGGGAAATACAAAAATGTGGTCCCACACAAGCTAGTCCTAATAAGTGACAGCTTAATTTAAGCTAAATTTGAAACCCTTTTATCAATTCTGGGATAGTTTTGTACATGTTGTGCATTTTACTTAAATGAATATTTCTAGAAAATAACCAGTCAAATAAACTAACATTTTAAACTGTATTTAGAAATTAACAGAGTTGCAAAATTGCAAAAGTAAAAAAAGAAAATGAACCCATTTCCTAAAACAGGAACTATGTAATGTAATTCCATTGTAGGTGAGATCCTGATGATATATATATATATATATATATATATATATATATATATATATATATATATATATATATTTGTTCTATATTCAAAGCAATGACTGTGTTGTGTTATGATGGAAAGTATTATACTAGGTAAGACTGACCTCACCAGCCAGAGCAACTGATAGAGAACATCCATTTCCATTAAAAAAAAATAAAAATAAAAAAAAAAGTCAGATGTTTAAATGAACTGATCTGTAGCTTCAAAATTATAGCATGTGTACTGTGAAATCTAGACTATGTTTGATGACAGGGTGCTCTTTTTTTTTTCAACACCTTATGACCTCGGTAACAATGTACAGTAAACTATACAACTCTAAAAAAGCGAGTGCAAGTAAGAAAGTCAAACGGTGGCTGAGAGAGCACAAGGGAGCAGTTAGTTTGATCTGTGAATCATATTGTGGATTCCCCATCTAAAGAGTCAGCCAGTGATTCACCCCCATTTTCTTTGACCAGAGGCTTCAGCAACCTCTTTAACATATTTTACATGATTAGTCACTCGCTTTAACGATCAGTACAGCGTAGAAAAACTGCATAGCAGTGTAGGTGCCGTAAAAAACTCAAGCCGATTGTTGCGTTTCAATGTGTTTTTCAACTATGGAAAATAAATAAACAAATACTTAGAAGGAGCTCTTCAAGTGAGTAGATTAGCCCAGGTGAATAAAACAAAATGCTACTAATGAAAGTTCGGGAGGAGCACGTCCTTATAACTAAGATGATAAGATCAAAGCACAAAGTGCATACACAGACACATGCTGCACTCCTTACCATAATTATTCTCGCCTCCCTCCTCTGCCCAAATACACATTTTCTTTCTATAACTAGATTCATAAAGGAACTTTGAATCAGTAATTTAGAGATAGACAGTGGAGCAAAGTTGCCAAATAAAACAAATACAAGGCAAGCAATTTATCAAAGAGCAATTTATCAACAATATTAGCAGTATAACAATATTGAACTTAACTTTAAAGACCCAAACATTTAAATTCACAATTTTCTCACCCTCACAGAAAAACCTGTTAGGTTACAGACATTCTTCAAAATATCTTTTTACTACACAGAATACAGAAATTAATTAAATCAATTTTCATTTTAGGTGAACAAAACAATAGTACAGAAAAAAAAAAGATAAATCAGAAAGAACATTTTATTACCCAATCAAAATATACAAAAAAGTAGGGCCCTATGAAATCAGTTTTATTTTCCCCCAAATTCCATTAAAATATTTTGGGAATTAAATTTTAGTAATCAAAAAGCATGTCTAATTAATTTAAATCATAGAACTTAAACTTTTAATAAAGTGATGTTAAATTGTATAACAAAAAAATACTTGTTTAGGGCTCTATGTAATATGTTTTATTTTTCTTCTAAAATTTCGTTTTATTTTTACAAAATTCTATTCCATTTCTGGATTCCATTTTAATGGTTGAGTTAAATTTTTATAATCAAAAAGCATGTCTAACTAATGGAATAAAAAATAAACACTAATATTAATAACAAATATTATAATAAATAGTATTATTATTTTTTTAAAAACATTTTTCTATTTCTATGATTATTATTATTTTAATTTGTTGTATTAATTTTTTTCTGGCAATCAAATATTGGCATTAAACATTTATTTAATTTATCTTTTAATCAAATGAAATGAAACACACTTTTTTGTCAAACAAAGTGCTGCACTACAGAGCTTTACTCTTAAAATTAAAACGGAAGTAAAATTGTTATTATCCCTTAAAAGATAAAGCTATAATCATAATTTATTATTATTAGTGTTACTATTATTATTGAGACATAGCTACAGTTTACTATACAACTTTAATATATTTCTGTCACAATTTCAAGCTAAACTGAACTTTTAATTTGATGGGTTGCGATGAAGACCTTTGAGTTTGTGTGTTTATGATATATGATGATAGTTTTATCAAATGAAATGGTAAAATGCTCATGAAGTGACTCTCAGAGTGGCTCTGGAGATGAAGTACATGCATTCATGTAGTGGCAGAGGCTGAAAACACTGTGAGCGTCACGCGTGCTTCAGTGTGTGTGTGTGTGTGTGTGTGTGTGTGTGGGGTAAATGAAACCACGCGTCTGCTCCATTCATTCATACAGAGATACGCAGAACATGTAGGATTCATATTTAATTTTTATAAATTTTTTTTCGTATTTTTATTTGTCTTTTTGCGGTTTAATATTCATAGACACTAGTCTATATTGCAATTTGATTTAAGTGTACTTACCTGCTTTTTTGCTAATTCATCAAAAATGTGACAAATTCCTTTAAATTCTGCATTATACAGTAAATTCAGTTTTTATGACTGGATTCCGCGATTCCGTCCATGTTTTCCGCATCGCAGAAATCGTAGTGCACTAAATAAGGTGAAGTTGGAGTTTCCTAGTCAGGGAGCGCACCCTTTTCACATCAATTCCCGGGGATCTTTGCACCGTTGCCACATTTCTGCAGCCAAACACCACAGCATTGCAAACTGGACCGACCACAATGCCGCTGCACGCCTCCGCCAAAACCTCAAAATTATGCTCCTGAAACTGTAAATACGGAAAGATGACACAAAACCAGGTTTCCACTGGATTCAGAAGAGTTCTCTGATTGTGTTTAACGAGCTGTATTGGGCCCAGAGCTCAGTTTTTTCCCTTCCACACTCTCTTTTTCCCCCAGAGATGAGAGGAGTTTTGTTATTAATTTGACAGTCATTTACAACTGGCTAAAGACTACAGACCTGGGATATGTTGCACAATGAAGTTTCCGTACCCACAAACGGAAAGAGGGAAACAGACACACGTAACAGATGAGGGCAGCACATAATATGAGGATATACGTTATAAGGAGCAGTTCAGAACAACTGATTATTGTTACTTTAGTAAATTCCACGTTAAAACTAACTCTTATCCAATGGCGGAACAGACTGACACTGAGATATTAGCTCTGGGTTTGTGTGTGTGTATACAGTACGACAGGGATACGGGACCCGAAGACAGCAGGCCTTTGCCTATTATTAACCCAGATCAGTGCACTCATGCCGGGGTGGCAGCTGCACACAGACATCTACGAGAAGAAATCAGCACAAGCACACTCCTGCGTACACATCTCAAACACAGACCTCTGGGAGGACATTAATTAAATACAATTGACATTAAAAAGAGAGGAGAGAAGAGATGAGGCAAGAGAAAAGAGAAGTGACTAAGACTAGAGTAAGTACTGACACACACTGCTCCTCCTGTTCAGCATGAGGGAACTAATCCAAACTCATCAGGGAAAATATGGCACCCAACTCCTTATGCTCGCCTAACACACACACACACACACACACACACACACACACACACACACACACACACACACACACACACACACACACACACACACACACACACACCCACACACACACACGGCCTGGCCTCCTCAGCACATAAGCAGTCTACATTTAATCACGGATATCATGTTGAGAAATAAATGCAGTGGTACTAATTGTAGACTGCTCAAATTACAATACTCTTTGAATAACTATATTCTATTCCTTCTATGACCTATCTGTTTGAGAGTGTTTGTGTCAATTCCCTGCTTTTTCGTCATCCATCTGTCAGTCTGTCCGTAGCCCCTCCCCAACACCACCTGCAAGTCTTTGACATCACCTGTGCCATCTGTTCACACACACACAAACACACACACACCGCCTTACGAACGATTCTTATTTTTCCATGATAAACCCCAAACAGTTTCAGACCTTTAATATTAGCTTTCTATATAAATAATCTTTAATCCATCCAGTTGTAGCTCTGGCTCCATGCAGACCTGGAATAAAACCAATAGGACCAGAATATCAGGTGCGATTCCCGCCTACCACAATCTGCTTGTAAGCACTATTAAAACCAGTTTAACCAGTATCAAAACAGCTTTGGAAATTAAAGCCGGTGCGATTTGTAAATAAACACCAGGTTTTAAACGATCACAGAAATCACACAACTCCCAGAATGCAATGGCACTGACAGAGTGACAGCCACTGAATTCTGCTGAAAAGTGATTCATCAAATGGAACTAAAGTATCTGGGGCCATAAAAGTGCCAGGAAAGTGTGATTAAGAACTGCAGAGTCTGACTGATACATAAACTTACATTTAAATCTAGTGAAACTTTCAGCCAGCTGCAGAGCGCTTACAGTTAACCATAAAAACTGATGCATGACTCTTATGAACAGACATGAGACAAGACAGCAAGAAAAATTTAAACGTTTATAATTCAAGTTTATACTTGAATGCAATAAACAATCATAATTATGACATGATACATATTAATATATGGGATATGGTAAATAAATAAATGCAATTTGAGATTTTTTTATTTGCATTTTTCTAAATACTGTTTATAAATTTGCAGTTTATTCAAATAGGCCAAGCATAATGCTTTAGCAAAACATCCTGTACATTTCATTAACAGTGGTAGCTGTATGTTGACGTGAAAGAAGGTTTATGTCAGTGACTGGAGCGGTGTTCTGTTCTATTTGCAGTTCATTTCTGACCTCCTTAACAACTCGACAGTGCTCAAGAGCTTCAGTCAGAATGACACAGACCCTATTTATAGTGTGTGCTTTAGGGAGGATACAGTCTCCGGTGGAATCAGTTCAAAATTTCACTTTAAAAAAGGCTCAACTTCATCCAATCTCACACACTGACTGTATGAGGACATCTAATGTTACAGTATACGTGAGCAACATGTTGGCAGTTAGTATTTGTGTGGCTGAGCATGCCTACTTTGAAATACTGCGCGTGTATGAGTGCACATTTGTGAATTAGTATGTGGCTGGCCAAGTGTGCGAACTGTGTGTGTGTTTTAATTACAGATGCTGGATCCTTCTGGACACACACACATTCACACTCACACTCACTGCACATTTGAATATGTAACTGAAGAATGCCAGAAAGCAGAAGTGACTCCCCGTGATCAAATTCTGGCCCAGGAATGGTAAATCTTACAAACATGACGACATTTCTGGAATCTGTGCTGATGAACAGCATTAGCCTGAACTCTCATCAGAAATCCATGAAAAAAACAATCTACTATGATTGATGCTGGTCCAGGTTTTAGTGTAATACAGCATACAGAGCAAACACATTTTCAGTAGTAAATTGCTGCGTTTTGAATAAGGAGTCCATTGTGGTCTGTTGTCTGTACTGCTCAAATAAACACACCATCAGCAAAAAAATATCCATATAAGCACAGAAGCTGAGGTCAAGCTCTCTCGCTCTAAGCCGTACCATAGTATTCCATTCTGGACGTAGCCACTGTATTACGCACAGTACACACTGAAAACAATTTACTTTAAAATATATTAAAATATAAAAGTTATTTTAAATTGGAATAATGTTTCACAAAGTATATTTCACATATTTTTCAAAAATGGAAGGTCATATTGAGTGCATTGCATTGTGGGAGCATGCACTATTGTATACAGCAGGGCACGACATTTAGCCTTGTCATGTGCTTGTCCTTCAAACAAATAAACGGGTCATTCATTTGTCTGGAAAGAAAAAAATAATATTTTTTTACATACTATGGTTACATACTAAGGTAGTAAGCGACTCCAAATACAGCCTCTCTGTTTCCCTCCCCCACACTACTAACTTTACTAGGTCTCATAGTTCTTGCTAAGAAGGATTAACAGTGTAATGAATCCACCCTATGCCATGACACTCTTAAGATCGGGGACCTGCCAACCACTTTAACGTCCCAGGCAACTTGAGCATGCAAATTAATTTTAGTAAATGAAGCATTAACTCTACTAGTTCCTGTTATGAATAAGCTACTACTGCACAGATTCACACATATTTATTTACCCTTAATGTATTATTCACACACTAGTCGACTGACAAAATTGTTGCAAGCACCTTTCATTCTCTAATATCCATAAATATCATATATGAATAAAGTGAATGAAAGGGTAATTATTTCAGTGAGTACTACAGAAACTATAACGAAGGGAGGCAAATAAACATGCCTGCAGGAGGGACTCATGCATTGTAGTTTTGGTCATCATAGCTAAATCAAATGCAACCTGGAGTGGCCCAGTCAAAAGTCAATGGACACTATCAGCGATGGGAATAACACTGAAGCGGTTTTCATCCGAGTATGCTCTCTCTCCACCATAGGACCTGCAAAGCTTTTTCTCTGGTGTGTGTGTGTGTGTTTATGAGGCGCCGGAGTGGACAAAAGCGAAGCGAACGCCGCGAGTGCGCTCAACAATGCGCGAGAGAGACCGAGTGTGTCCGAGAGCACGCTCAACAGTTGCGCGAGAGAGACCGAGGGTGTCTGAGCATTATACAGTTTGTTTATAAATAAATGACAAATTTTTTTGTTGAAAAAAATTGTTGGCACTATACATGCCAACTGTCTACATATTTCCACTAAAATCTCAGAGCTATGCAATCTTCCGGTATAGTATTCTACCCCAGCAAACTAACTGTGGTAATATTGAACCCTATCTGTCATATTTTTATGCCCTATATTTTATTTACATGACAATCACAATGAATTATATTATAATATAGTATACTGTAACTGTAGTGAACATAACATTTTATATTATATTAAAACCACATTTTGGTAATGAGTTTTAGAAGCTTTAAATGTCTTTAGTCTAAAGGTGATGATATCATATCAATATTGCTTTGTCCTGTTGTGGGACTATTCCTGAAGGTTTAATTTTGTGCTTAATTTTCTCACAATTTCCATACACTGCGCTGCACCGGAAGTTGTGGTGGCCACTAGGGCTAAATGTGGAAGTGATCAGGCACATTCAAATATGATCAAGTGTCATAAGAAGAAAAGACACTGTTTAACAAAGTGCAAAGACTCACCATCATCAAGCGTAATGTCCTGCATACCAATGGTACGGAAAGTGGGCTCTCTATCTTCTGGCTCCTGTTTGATGTTCAGCCTCTCTTCCTGTTGGGTCAGGGGATGTACCAAAGGACCTGAAGGGGACAACCCAGCCAAAACAGGGCTGCTAGTCTGTGGGGAAGGCTGTCCAGAGAGCGCCATGGGCCCCAAGGGGCTGCTGGATGTAGGAGACGGGGAGGTAGGGGAATGGTAGGGGAGGGAATGGATCTGGGGGGATGAGGGCCCAGAGTGGGGAGATGGCACCATACGAGAGGGAGCACTGGAGGGTGTGGGGCAGGAGGCAGACCGCTGCCCGACTGGATGGTAAACCAGGGGACGCTGCAGCTGTGGGACCTGCTGTCCCAGCGTGTGGGTGGGTGATGGGACCTGCCCTGGAGTGGGGCACTGATAGCCTAGAGAGTGAAGGTGAGGGGCAGAGTGGGCCATGACCTGGTTGCTACCTGTACAGGCTGCATGGCTGAGGCTGGGGCCAGACCCCGGCGGCACTCCAGAGGTGGGTGTTGAAGAAGCCGGGCCATACACCATCCCCAAACCCAGGGTGTGACACCCTGATGGATCGGCCTGGAAGGGCATCCTCTCGTAGGCCTGTGAGCCCGCAGTCATAGGAAGACTGTGCTGGCCGTTGAAGGGCATGTTGTGCTGTATAGGTGGATAAGATGGCCTGGCAGTGGCAGAAGGGCCTGGGTGGAAGGGAATCTGGCATTCGGGAGGCGCATTCAGCCCTTGAGCCTGAAGATGTGGCAGGTGGGGAAGAGTTGGGGAGCCCATTGGGGCGCAGGGGGCCTGGAGTGGGTGCAGGCCTACAGCCAGGCCACGTGGGGAGCTAGACAGAAGGCCGTCTGGTGGGTGGGAGTGCTCTGGGGAGGACAGCGGCTGAGCGCAGACCAAACTGGCAGCATGGACCAGAGGCATAGACATGGGCGGCATGGCAGGGGAGTCCAGATCATCCCTATGTTCCTGCTTGACCAGGACTGGAAGGATGGAGAGATGGAGAGAGAGAGAGAGAGAGAGAGAGAGAGAGAGAGAGAGAGAGAGAGAGAGAGAGAGAGAGAGAGAGAGAGAGAGAGAGGAGAGAGAGAGAGATGGTTAAAAAAATGAAGAAAGAGAAAAACTTTAATTGATAATCTTAACATTTGAAATGTCTTTAGCTATAAAACGTCACTGAATTAGTCTGAACAGTAATTATCTGTTTTACTAGTTTTTTTTACTTTAACTTTTCAGATATATCAGTAATACCCCTTTAAGTATTTTTATTTATACTTTTATTGTGATCATATTGAGAGTTATTGAGATCTCATGATGCCATTACATTAGCATATCAAATTGATTAACCATACTGGTTTGGCAATTTCTTTTAAAGTTGAATAGATTCACAGCACTAATGAACTCTTGTCCCATTTCCCATCTCAGATAAAACTGAAAGCAACATTATATGACAAACATATGTTCAAGAACCATGCTCAGTATAAAAATTGCACATAATTCATTATGATCCAATATTTCCATCAAACTCTCCTCTCCTATCCTACATGAGCACACAATGAGTAATAGTAACACATAGTGTTCAGTAACCCATTTCCCGATCTGCCATTTCCCTGGCCCGCATGAGCGGGGGATATTTTTACTTGCTGTGGACTCTGAGAGAGCATATGTTGCCTGCTTGAGTGCCATGTAAACCAGTGCTGAATTTGGGAACTGAAGAATGCTGTCTGCCCTCTAGCATATCTTCAAATGGGAACCAAAATCCAGTTCACAGACCATACGCTGCTGCAAGGCCATTACTGCAGCAAAAATGTTGTTTCCTGATATAAAGTGCAAGTGGTGACCATGTGTGGGAGAGAGTGTGAATGCATTTGAGTCTGGTGTTAGTCATTGTGTATTTACAATGCACTTGAAATAAAGCTTAGTTTCAGTTGATAAATACAACCAGTGTTTCCCCTACAATGTATTCATCAGCGGCGTAGCGCCGCCACTGGATTTTCAGCGCCGCTGCAAAATCTTTCCATGATCAGTAATATCACGACATTAACTTCAGTCACTTACACACCTAAAAACAGTGAGACATGGCGACCGGTGGCACTGCATGTGGTGGCTCTGAATCCACTTGTTAGCAAGAAAGGAGGAAAGAGACACATATGGAAATGTTTTCGATTAGGCTAATGTCACGTTGCCATAAGGGGCCGTTCACATTCGTTATTTCAAATGCTGCAAGCACACTCATAATAGAAGCGACAATAGCACAATAGCATTCAATTACCAACGAGCCTTAGAGATCTTCTATGAAAAGCCCAGAAAAATTAAGTGCTTCCAGATTGCTTCCTTTCCCATTAAGATAAAATTTTCAATAAATCGTAAATAATCCTTTTCTGGGTTGTGCCGTTTCATTTTTCCCCTATAAATTTCTACCTAGCTGAAAATGAACAAAAAAGAAAAACATGATTAATCCTGTCTAAAATTATAAAATGAAGGTTTCTGTTTGGGACCAGTTCAAGTTACGTGATGCTATAATCATGCCTTGAATCTGTTGATGGTATGTCATATTTGTTTTTCTCAAAATGTCCATTTCTATCCACAAAACTTGCCAGAAGTCATGGTTTAAGGGGTTATTTAAAAAAAAAAAACTCTTCCGGAGGTGCATGCCCCGGTAACAACCTCCGGCACGTAACAGCACCGCTGCTGGAAAAATTTCTAGGGGAAACACTGTACAACTAATAGCATTCATTTCCAGGTGAATTTTGGACCAAAGCTTGTCTGTGATCAACAAAGAAGCCTCAGACATTCAATTAGGCGGATTACAAACTACTTCCTCGCAGGCCCAACAGCATTCACACTCTATTTAGTTTAAATCTGGATTAAGATCTCTGCTTATCGCATCAGACGTCTTTTTCATTACCCATGAAAAGTCTGGCTCTACTCTAACAACACAGCACCTCAGCCCTTCCCCCTGCTATGCCACTTTCTCAGTGGGCTGATGCCATGGCAACCACAGTCGCCGTGGCCTGTTCATAATATTGGCTGCCTGTGCTGTCGTCTGATTGGCTGAAACCTGACGGGTTAGTGTGGAAAACAGGAAACCCTAATTTGAGTGGGTGCTTTGTGGAGCGGAGAGGGTGGGCGGGAGGCTGGGCCTATCTCGCTCTCACTCTCCCTCTCTTTTTGTCTTTCTCGATCTCTTTTACAGGTTAGCAGCATGCAACACGGAGATAGAGACAAAGAAAAAAAGTTGCTCACGTGTGATTCAATTACGCCAACGCTGTTTTTCGGTTTGACTCACTTTGGGAAATTAATACCAAATCAGCTTATAGCTATGAGAACCACACACAATTACACTTCATTAGAAACTCTATAAGCCATTATTAGATTTAGCCTTTTACTGCACCCTGGATGTCGGTCTATTCCATCAGGTGTATAAATATCAATTTCAAAAGCAGAGCTAATAATGTGCTGATGTAATGCATGTCAATTCAACATGTGAGACACATTATTATTGCCATGTGAATCATCAAGCTCATGATTCAACAGACTTATCATAGGGAAAATCTTCCAAAATGCAAAGCAGTTCTGCAGAATATAACTCTTAAGACAGATGAAGTCAACGGGAGATTGAAACAGAACGAGAGCATTTAATGAGAACGAGAAAAACAAAGACATTGAAGGGGTCCAGTTCTTGAGTACCCCAAATTTGCATGCGTCCTGCCACATGTAAATCATGCTGATTCGTTCTTTATGTGTTTTACATGAGCGGTTACCAGGTGCTCAACTGTTACTGGAACAACCTCATCCCTAACCACACTGGTGCACAGTGCAGAGGAGCGCTGGCATGATCAAACGGGTGACTATGTTGTGAAAACCCACATGTGTGCCATTCTTGTTACTGTTAGGTGAAGTTAGCAAGAAAACTATTTTGCATGAAGGCCAGACTCAGACACAATCCAATTCTTGATGTAATGTGGACATTAAGTCGCATTTGTCATAAATTACACAATACATTACATGATTCAATATACTTTATATTGCATTTTCTAGTTTATATTATAACGTATCAATAATTGATTGTTATTATTTTGTCTTTTTTCTAACTGTAAAATCTAACCACAATTACAAAAACATATTGAGCTAATTTTTAACATAGCTGTACTGAGTAAAATACAACCTGAACCTGTGAGGCACTTAGGATCTATGAAGTACTTTATCATTTTAAATTAATACTTTTATTCAGTAAAAATACATTATTTTGACCATGAGTGACAGAAAAGATTTTCACTCTGGTATAAAAGATTTCCATTTCAAATAAATGCTGTTCTTTTGAACTTTCCAGTCATCTAGAATCCAGAAAATGTTTTATTTATTTAAAAAAAATTTTTTTTCACAATAATTATTTTCCTGTATGTTTGATAAAATATATGCAGCCTTTGTGAGCATAAGAGATGTCTTTAAAAAAAAAAGCATTTAAAAAACAAACAAACTTCTCAACCCCGAACTTTAAAACGGTAGTCTATATACTTTTTTTATGAGGCCATAAAAGTACATGACATTGCTTAGTTAAGAGCAGCAAATAGCTGAGTAATATTCTGACCTAGTGTTGTAATGTGCTGTCTAATACAAACCTGGCAGATAGGTAAAGCGGTGTGACTGACTCCTTTTCCGTTTGCCATTGCACATGTAGAACTGCACCTGTACAGCTGAAGTGACCGTCTTACTGTGATAAGGAGGCACCTCCACCACAATGCTTGACTACAGATGGAGACATGAAACATAACTTTATTAAACAACACATCAGGGATGTCTGAGGCAAACCTCTCAAAGTTGATTCACAGAAGAATACAAAGTTCAAATATAGTCAAAACATATTACAATGTCCTCAAATCTATCATGTGTTAACATTCAGAAGACTAAGGGGAATTTCAGCTTTTAGTTCAGTTAAAGACAGAAAAAAAGACTGTGCTTTTGTTGGCAAATATTTTCTGAGACATGTAAAAAGGAAAGCATTCACTTACTCCTTGACTCTTTTCTCTGATGATCTTCGCCTCCACCTCCCACTGCGGTCTTCCATCTGAAGAAAGAAAAGCGTTAGCTGCATACACAGGAACAACAAATTAGGTCAGCTAGCATACACAAGAACTCTGTGCCAATATTTGCCCCCCAAATTTAGGTAATTTGACCCTCTCATCATTACTGCCCAACTATCATCATGTCTTCCAGCATTCCTCTGAAACTTTCAAGATCTAGGTTACAAATAGCTAATCAGTCATAGGGAGCTTTACTCCTGCATGTTTCTACAGGTGCTCCTGCACCGAATCCAGTGAGAGGCTTGACAAATTGTGCCTCACCTTTAGAATAATAAAATGATTAATTGAATTTGCTTACGAACGATAAGCCTTTTTCCACAAAGGGAGAGAGACTCAATTGCTCGAATAGATCAAAATGTCAACTCTGTGCAGGGACTGTGTAAAGCAATGACCTGACCATGAAAAGAAATGTTATATTAAATACTCCCAAGAAAGAGGGTTAGAAATGCTGGAGCTTTATTAGCAGAGTGAGTTCTTCACAGCGGGCTACTCAAGAGGCTCTTTAATGAAAATCAGATCAGTCTCACTCTGTTTGCCCTTTACTGACAGGAACAGAGAAGACACTTAGGCCCCAAACAGGTAATGATGTAATTTATAAGGCCGTTAGAGTCTTAGAGAGAATGTGTGGAATAACTTTATTTATTGTTGAATCATGGCAAGATGCGTGGAATAAATGTATTCACTGCACAACACCTCCATGTGCTGCCCGCGGAGAGGCGCAGGATCTCTCGGAAACATGCTGTCATCTCATTTTTCCTTGGACATGAAGCTAATTAACTACGCAGATGTCTTACAGACAGAAAATAAAAGCCAAGGAAAACAGTCACTTCATGGATCATAAATTACATTAACTGCATGGCACAGGTCTGATTTACACTCTTAAACACATTTCCAGCTTTGAAGTTTGTGCTTGACATGAGTCTAACATGGGACAAGCGGCAGTATACTCCCAAGACCCCCCCCCCCAAAAAAAACAAACTTTCAAAGGGGTAATGTAATGGGTACTGTTTGAGGACTGCTATCAAACTGAAGATACCACTGTGAGAAGTTTCACTATCACCTGGTGCATTAAAGTCCAGAAACTGCTGTTTACACAAGATTACTGTGTAGTCTCAACTCCCCTCTGTGTCAAAACGCATTTTGTTAATATGAGAATGACCTTGGACGCCTCTAACTACAGCAGCACATGTTGACATTCACCGGACACCGGAGAGGGCCCCACATGAGGGCAGTTTCAAACAGGAACGAGACTCCAAGCACACACACTAGCTGTCCTAATTTTTCAGCTCAATGGTGTTCTGTTATTACTAGTGTGATAAACAAAATCACGAAAAAAAAAAAAAAAAAAAACATTCTGGCAAAATCATACAAAGAAAAGGGTATTAACCCTGTAATGCCTGACATCTGAAATTATAATAATAATAAAAATAGGGTTTAGGGTTTTTAGGGTTTATGGCTCATATAGTATGATAGAGCAAAATATGGAGCTCATACTCTAGGAAGATAAAAACACTTTTATCAAGGCAAAGACTATCCTTTGTAGACTATGGGTGAACTATCCTTTAAAGTTTCTTTTTATTCCTGAATACGAGGGCAATACAACTTCTGCTATCCAGTTCTGTGGTTGGTTTACTTCTCTACATTTCTATCCATTCAGCAAATCAAAAATGAGTTACAAAGTCTCAGAACCACAACATGGGCTGCTCAGTTAGAAACTACCCATCTAATTCCTGTAGATCCAATAATCATTCGATTAGATTAGATACAATGTGTCAAATTTAGACCTCAAATTATCAGTTCCCTTCCTCTCACATGTCCTGCTTTGTTCCCTACTGCTAGAGTGGCCCCTAGGGACGAATGTCTCTCAGATGGATGGCTCCGTGCCAGTCTAGAAAAAGACTTCTCCCTATATTTTGAAATGAATTGTGGATATAATTGTATGAATTCCAGACTCGGTCAAGTCTTATCCAGAGATCTTAGATAACATTTTGCTTATAGATTCAGCATGGGTTATTATTGGAGCAATGAAAAAAAGTCTCAGTCTTATCCAGTCTCCTCTAAAGATTATAATATTTTATCAATGTGTGGCATGTTATCATGAATAATACAAAAACTTCACTCTATCCTCAATTATTTTAAGGGTGCAAAGAGTTAATTCCTTATTAAAAAGTTTTACACACACAATTTAAAAAATATATATAGTTAAAAATTATGTACACACACATTAGATAACAAATCCATGTTAAAAAAACATGACCAGTTCTACTAATTTTATCTCACTTGTTATATTTTTAATAGCTTATTGCAAATAGAGCATCAGTATTAGACATCAGTAACCAACCGTTTGCTGCCAGGTCGGTATAAAGTCCAAGACCAGTGTCATATTAATCAGTGCTCCTTTAACAACATATACGATTTCAAACACAACTATAGAACACATTCTTGCAAATAACACAGATACTACTTGATGAGCTCCTGCTCAAAAAGATATTAACTTTTCCCCCGGAGCTGCTCAAGGCCAGATGTGAAAGCTAAATTTCCATCCTACTTTTTAAAGCGACCCAGGACTTTCCATTTTTATACAATGCAACAAAAGCATGGGTCATCACCATATAGATTGCCTAGAGGGGTTGCCACTTCACAGGGAGCCAATTAGAGGAGAGGTAAGTTCCAAAGGGTGTTTCTCTGAGTCAGATTGTTGGGTTAGTACAGCCCTGTGTGTTTATGTGTAAACTCCTATTGATTGAGTCAGTGTGTCATTGTCTCAAACTAGAAACACACACACACACACACACTCAAGGCAGGCCAAGACTCGTATTCCCAGAATGCTTTTCATTCATTGCCTTCATCTGAGGCAGGTCCTAACCTGCGTTTAATTACTTACAAACGAGTGTGTCCATGAGTGATGGAAATGGAAAAAGAGAAGTGTTGCTTATCAAAGAATTTCAATGAGAGCACACAAATGATGCAGGAAAGAGTCAAGGAAAAATTATGTTCTACTATGCTAGTTATAAAGAGTAATAGAGTGCGAGAGAAAATAAATAAATAAATAAATAAAGGAAGGAAGTAAAAAGAGAGAATGTCTGCTGGAGAAGACAGACAGTCTCTGAGGGCTCTGTTGAGTGGGTAAAATACAGACAGAGCACTGCTAAGGCTTATGACACAGTCTAACCCCAACAAGTCTGTTGAAAGCATAGTGACTAAAAGATGAGGCTTCAGACTGATGGCCACATGATAGGCCTATGTGTAAAATGGGAGAGAAAGAAATCGAGCTTTAGTCACTTATCAGGCAGACGTAACTAGTGATATTCAAAACTAAATATATTGAAAACGGACTGCTACTCCGGTGGTTTGCCTGAATGACTAGTCGACTAATCGGTCCTTAGTAAACCATGAAAAATTAGGATGGTTTCAGGTTGACCTGACCCCGAATGCATTTCTTGGCAGTGTTCAAATTGTATTTCACTAAGTTTTAAAAACAGATGGACAATTTGTGGTAACACTTTAAAAGGTATTCTTTTCTTAATATATTTATTTTCGAGGTTTTGCCTTTATTGCGATAGGACAGTACAGAGAACTGACAGGAAGCGAAGCGGGAGAGAGGGGGGGCAGAATCTGGAAATGTCCGCAAGCCGGGACTCAAGCTCAGGTCACCTGAAGCGCAACACGACAACATGTTAGACAACTGGTACTGCCATTATAAAAATATTCTTAATGCATAAATGACACCTTGTAATACACCTTTTAATAAAAGCATGTTGTATACGTGACAGTTATGAATAGAAAATACATAAAAATAAACTATACTGGATAAAACAGTGTATTGTGGGATAAGATGTGAGTGTTAGATTGTCATGGTTACAATTTTAAAGCATATTTTGCAGAGATGGCAAAAGCTGGCCCATGATGACCTTTCATTCGGTCCACGATGCCATGTCACAAGAGGGTGGGAAACATGTGAAAAAAATATGCCATTAAAGCATATCTTCATTTCTAATTTACCTCTTCATTTTAACATTTTTTTGCATTGAAATGTATGGAATATAAGAGAAATGTACATTTTAATAATAACAAATATAATATAGTTGTATATAATGCAGCTTTTGCTCTCATCCCATGGCCCTCAATAAAGTTAGATTTTTGGCTCTTCTTAGTAAAACATTTTGGTTACCTCTGTTATAGTGAATTAAAACTAATACGAATAAAATTTTAATGAAACAGATTAATCAATCAAATTAGGTAGTTGATTAGTAGCTGACTGCATCCTTACAAAAACATTATACGTAGTGGTAAATTCTGTATTATGTTAATTGTGTACAGATGGCATTGTAACACAATATACGTATTACACTCATTAAAGGTGTAACAATATAAATTGTAAGCATTTTAAATGTACACCTTTGGTTGTACCAACTTATGAAACAATGTGTGTATATTATTAAACACATTATACACAATGTAAGAATATGTTTTAAATGCATTATACTGTAAACACCGACTTTAGTGCAGTCAATAAATAGTTATAGATAAGGAAACAAAAATATCCTTATGGTACAAAACACAGAGTTTGTCTGGCATTCAGTAAGCTATTAGTTGCTTTGTCTTGGATCCAGTGAGCGATCAGCAGTGTGCCTGCAGCCAGAGCAACCACGCTGACCTCTGAATCATCCTTACAGCAGATGCTGAGGACTACAGGTGAGCTACAGACAATTTAGGTGTGTTCGTGCTGAACTACACACGCGCACACACACACACACACACACACACACACACACACACACACACACACACACACACACACACACACACACACACACACACACACACACACAGAGGAGAAGGGAAATCGTGGGAGGTCAAGATGCTGATAAAGTGAAGATAAATCACGCTGGGTTGACGAGCAACAATAAAATTCCGCTCTCAAATGAGAAGTGAGAAATTGACACTCCCTCACATTTTACCCGTCGCAATAGATACTTTAACTATAAACAACCTGATCTTGATGTGCAGGTATAACTGTGACCCTTGAGTATAAGACAGGTGAGGAGTAATATTTGCTCACAGTGAATGATGAAGACATTTATAGTGCATACTCAGCTGTGCTTGCAGCAACCTGCTAAAAGGAATTAGTACGAGCCAAACTTAAATAACGATACTAAGTGGAGGGATCTAATATTACTCTAAAAGGGGTTCATTTTGATATAATGACCTGCTGATTGAACATTATCCAGGTTAGTACCCAGCTATTTACCAAACAAACAAACAAATAAATAAATAAAATAAATAAATGGGTATGAAATATTGATTTGAATTATGTATAAAGTGAGGAAAAAGTAGGCAAGAAGAGAGAGACTCGAGAGATATGAAACTGGCATAGCTATGTAATATTTTTTCCCCTGAGACAATTACTTAATATACAGTATAAGGGAATATAAGGAAATGCATTTTTTTAATTAATAAAAAATATTAAATAAAAATGACTGATCAAATATTCATGAGAGCCATATAATAAGCAAAAACATTACATGAAGAAAACGGATAAAGTGGCTAAAACTCCCATCTAAAATAGAAGCTGTTTATTTGCGATATAGCTAGAAAAAATAATCACGCTATAATGTTTCATATCGTTCGGTATCAAGAATTATTAAAACATTTTATAACCTTTTATAACCCTTTAAAGACAAGTAGAAAATTTTGAATTTAAACCACAGTTTTTTTATTTATCCAGATTATTAAGGCAAACAACAAATTATATTAATTTTAGCAGTCAAAAACTAAATAAAATTTAAACAAAAATATCTTCTTTATGTCTTATATTAAGATATAAAAGTAAGTGTTAAAGAAACTCTTGAACTTAAATTACATTTTACAAAATATGTGCAATGTAAAAGTGTAAACGTAGAACAATCAAGGCCAACTTGGAGGGAGATCTTTGTGGGATGGGGGGGGGGGGGGGGGGGGTTTGACAGGACTTGGGTCCTATCAGTTACAGTTAATAGCTAATTGTTTGTACTGTACCATGTATGGGAGGGGGGGATTTTTTGGTGGTGTAAATATATTTATTACGAAATAAATATTTTCAGATTTTACATACTTAAATCTTCATATTTATGATATTTACCCCAGAGTGTTATTTATTTTTATAAAGATAATTTTTATTACCTTATTAAATGTATGCATCATCTTTCATGTCAAATTCTTACATTTGATCAATAAATTCAGTTATAATAATAAGATACTATAGGGCTGTTACCCATCAAATTAAATAATCTGCACTGCAATAAATAATGTTATGAGATTGATGTTTTAAATAAATGTTTGAATAAACAAATAAAAAAAATGCAACACTTAAACATGAAACTAAACTGCCAATAGGTGGCGGCAAGTGACTGCCTTAATTAGTGAATCATTGACTCATTCATACAAAAGATTCGTTCAAAACGCTGAATCATTCAGTAACAAAACACCGCGCTGCTGTTGCTTCCTTTTGAAAATATTTTCGTCGGTGAAACAAAACAAAAACAACGCGACGTTGTTCCCAGAAATACACTACCCATTATCAATCGCTGTCTACATTGAATGTAATAAAATCACAATCATTCTTGCATTTCGATGCTTCTCGATGCAGGTCTGGCCTGGTTATTTTTTGTCACTAAAGTTAAGCTACTTGTCCGGTCGGGCAAGTAAAATTATCTTTCACTTGTCGTTTCAAAAATTCCCCTTGTCCCGGACAAGCATCAAGATCGGCTCGCGCTGCACTGATATTGATGGTCCAAACTGATAAACGGTCCGTGAAGCACAAAATAATGAGTAGCGGAGTTTCGTTCCGCTTTCATTACGTTTGCCATTTGATGCAACGTTGTGGTGGCCGCGCCATCTTTAACTTCGCAGTCCACTTACGGTCGAATGGTTTGCACCTTAAGCCAACATGATGTGTAGAGCGCGGTTCATGGTTGCATAGCAACGACAGACGCCACGGGAGCACAAGCGCTTTGGAAAGAAGAAGACAGCGGCATTGGGCTTTCCACACGTTTTTAGACGTGATATGCGAATGGCCCCTAAGATCCACGGGCGATGTGCACGCATTTTAATGAAAATATCGAGCACTATATCGAAAATTTTTACAGACAATGGTGTACTGTCGATAAATACCGTTACCGTTTTATCGCCCAACCCTAACTTGAACCTCGTTGGTAGGAGTATTCTTACCTGGACCTTTCTCCAGAAAAATGACCTTTGACTCAGGGAAGAAGTTGGAGCCAGTGATAACCATTTCCTCTCCTCCACTCACTGGGAAGCTGCTAATACTGGCCTTCTCCACCTGAGGTAACTCCTGTGCTGAGCGTTGGGCTATTTAATCACAAATACAGATAAGACAGTCAAATTTACAGAGAGAATATTTTCTTAAATATATGTTTGTGTAGAAAACGTACAGCACTCCACTGGAATTGAAGCAGCCTGCAGTGAGACCACTTTTCCATTAGGTTGTGGGATGTGAACCCGGAACACCACGCGGACCCGAGTGTTTTTTCGTCCAATATCAGTTTCTCCTTTTCTCAGCTCGATGTCAGAGTTCCTCAACTTCAAGATTCCAGCACAGTCAATACTGAAAAACACAGCAAAAGAAACACGTCAAGAAGGAGTATCCATGTATAGTATCAAACAAAGTTGCTAGACTTCTAATCAATCCAAGACACTTTCTGCATTTATACTCTTTTCATGTAGTTAATAAATGACTGATAACAAACAAATGGGTATATTTGCATTCCCAATTCAATTGTACATTAAAAGCTGGCATAACAAATAAAAGTTCAAGCTGTACTCATTAAACAATGGAAGAGATTATTGGCGTTTTCAATCATAAATCACGTTATACATGCTTTTGAAGTTTCTATTCATCAAATTATCCTGAAAATAAATTATCCTGAAAATATTAAGCATCACAATTGTTTTCAACATTGATAATAATATTAAATGTTTCTTATACACCAAATCAGCATATTAGAATGATTTCTGAAGGATCATGTGACACTTAGGACTGGAGTAATTGTTGGTGAAAATTCAACTTTATCATATCAAAAATGTAATTAAAAAGAAAGCTATTTTAATTTTAATAATATTTTACATTACTGTTTTTACTGCATTTCTGATTAATATATATATCTATATATTCTTGATGAGTTTAAGAGACTTAAATCTTACTGATCACAAACTTTTGAACTGCAGTATATGAGAGTGTTGATATGTGTGTATAGGTTTTACTCTAATTGTGAAGGACAACCATTTAAAAAATGTCTCCACTTAAATAGAAAACTACTGTAACTTGTGAGGACATGAGAAGGTGTTCTTATGGTTTAAGACTAAACCGGCCAAATTATGTTTTAATCCAAATCCAATGGTGTCAGAAGCAGAAAGTTGTTGTACATATTATTTCAGTATGAAAACCATATGTCATCATGAATATGGTGTTTGTGTGCATTTCTCTACATTGAGAAAATCAAATTTCAAAGGATAATAAAACCTAAAATCACCTACATTGTGTGGTGCAGCCAATGGTCCCCGCAAAGACAATAACTTTATCATTCTGTACTAAATAATGAAAATATAAAAATGCAAAAATGTTTTTGCGAGGGTTAGGTTTAGCAATAGGTAGGTTAGGGAATAAACAATATTATTAGGCCAGAATAAAAGTAAAAGAAGTCAAATGGAAAGACCCCAACGTGATAGTAAAACAAATGTGCATGTGTATGTGTGTGTGTGTGTGAGAGAGATTAAGAGAGAATCAAGGTTGATGTAGAATCAAGTGAAGAACTGCTGGCAGGTACCTGGCAGACATATTGTTTTCAGGAAGGAGAGGAATCTCGAGAACCTTTGTGCTGGTGATGACAATTTCCTGGCTTGCCGTGGCAACAGTTTTTCCTGTGATGCGGTGAACCTGGTAGAATGCGTGCGGCCTCAAATAACGGTCATCCGCTGTCCCGATGAACATCAGCAGGTTCACTGGCTTCTCACTGAAGCCAACGAGCTGTTAAAAAGGTGAAGAAATTATGAACTCGTGATTTTTCATCAATTTTTGTTGGTCAGTATATTTTCTGTAATATTACAAAAAGGACAATGGAAAAATCCTATTGGCTTTTTGTCGAGGGAATCAGGGCGATGGTAACTTCCGGGTTGGCCTGCAAAATGACATCATCCCTGGTGGCCTTTATAGCTGAACTCTTATATTTTTGACAGGCTGTATTCATCTAAAGGCACTAGATATTCAACCAGGTCAAACTGGCAAATATTCTCCATTTGTATAACAATCATTTCCCCCCAAAGCATTTCCATCCGAAGAACCCTGTGTATGTGCAATTACTTCCCAAATCCGCATCCATGCACATTAACATCAGACACTAGCCCACTTTTTCCCAGACGAATCTAAAACACACTGTAACTACTAATTAAAATCCAGACATGAACATAAAAACATGTTTCTGAGCCACGAGCCACAAAAAACACCAAAATCAAATTGAAGGAAAAAAAAATGAGTGGGTAGAAAAGGTGAGAAAAGAAAAACAAAACCATGAAAGACATTCTACTTTTGCTGCTAAAATAGTATAAACAAGACTTATGGAAATAGTGAAGTCAAAAACCCATTAAAATGTGATTAATTAGAAGTAACACATCATTCTGAGGTCGTTGAAGTTACAGAACAAAAAGCTTTTACTGAAGCGTTTTTCTTCCTGGTGCTGCATACCAGGGTGTCAATGCAAACCTCCAGTGAGGCAGCGCAATGCCACATCCAGCAGTTTGTATACACGTATGACCTGCCAATAAGCTTCCCAGACAGGTGAGGAGTTCACAAACAGAAGGAAGCTTTTCTACTGACATGCATGTGTGGGTGGGTGTTACTTAGCTTGAGCACACAGGCTCCTAACAATCTCTCGACTGTTGAAATGTTATGCCTGGCAAACACTGATCCAATGTAGTGAAAGAGAGAGAGAAACCGGGAATGAGAGAAAAAATGAAGAAAAAGAGAGAGAGAGAGAGAGAGAGAGAGAGAGAGAGAGAGAGAGAGAGAGAGAGAGAGAGAGAGAGAGAGAGAGAGAGAGAGAGAGAGAGAGAGAGAGAGAGAGAGAGAGAGAGAGATGACCCATCACAGGTAACGGAAGGACTAAGCCAACCACAGTAACACGATAATGAGAAAAACATGCTTCACATTTAAACTGACGGATCTTGAGAACAGAGCCAGACATTCGTGGATGGAGGAAAAAGAAATAGACGTTGGGAAAAGAGAATCAGGGAACAACGGAAGACTTGGATTGTAGTGGGATTTGGTTCATGTTGTTCCCAGGGCAGCTTGGTTTTATTACACTTGGAGACATATGTAACTAGGAAAATTATTAAACCAAAAGGGTATGCTTTGTTTCAAAATATTTATGGTAACTTTTTACAATAAGTTTCTATATGTTAATATTAATAGTTAACATGAAATAACAATAAAAAAAAGAACCATTCAGCAATTATTAGGTAAGGTATAAAGTATATTCAGCTGGTTGTTATTGCAGAATAAACCCATAGAGCATGATTAGGACTTGGATCACCCAAGTTGGTTTATTTTGCTATAACAACTGGTTGGATGTGCATTATCTCACGTATTACACGCTACTTCCCACTTTAGGAAAGAGTTGGACACAAAATATTGATTTTTGTTGTAAGTATTTTTTTGAGTCACTAAACGCAAAGCTTTCGTGAAGAAATCAGTTGCTATTAAGCAACTTTTAGCCAATTAAGTCCAGACAATTATCAAGTTCAAAGTAGACAGGGATTTAAGGGATAAAGTACAGTCATACCACTTATTAAAGCTTTTAACCAAGAAATTATGGGGACAAGAGATATAGATATGCAACGGTTTTGAATTATTACCCATTTATTAGTTTATTATCTAATAAACTATTACAGTGAGTGTACAAACAATCTTCTGGGTAAGAAGATGAACACAGCAACAATATTAGGGGCTGTTCACAAAGAATGCATTTTTCCATCTCGCCTCTCATCATGACACGGCATTCTAAAAACGTGGCGCTCAAGTTAAAAGTAGTTCAATTTTTAAAAAACATGTCTCTAGACCTTGCGCTATTTTCCCATTACATGGCCTATGCCTCTTGAGTTATTAACATAAAAAAACACATTCTGTGTGAACCGGCCCTTACAGTACTATTAATACTTAAGTCCTCAGATTTAATTTTCGATACATCGACGCAAGATGGCCGCAGCTGAGAGATGCGTACCTGCATCTGTTCAGCATCTCTCTCTCTCTATTAACAATGAAGCTGTCAGTTTAATTACTTCAAAATAGCGATGTAACCCCCTCGTTGCTGAGAAATATAATGTAGCGTCTCGGTAGCAAATCAATTTTACTACCAAAAGTCGTGGGGGCAGTGTTGAAAAGTTTCTGTGTGTGGGCAGCGCGACCTCGGCTCGCTGTGTGTGAGTGACATATGCGCGTACGCTCCAATGAAAGCAGCGCATTAATAAATAACGGTGATTCAACTGACTACCTATGCATTACACCGTTTTATTGCACACCTTCCAGCCCAGGGGGGGGGTCTTTTTTAATTTTTATTAAATTAACAATAAACTAGATTAAAAACATTAGATGGCAGAACTATAGAAAAAATGGTAGTAAAAGAAGACAATAAAAAAAAAATTTGTTGAATGGAACATTTTTGGTCACTTTTCTTCATGAAACTTTTGCCTCGTCCTTCTCTTACATGCTATTCCATTGAGCAATGTTGCTTCTGTGAGTGCAATGAACTCTGTGAGGTGAAAAATCCCCGGCAGACAGAGACCTGCAGGCAATGGGAGATTCAGGAGCAGAGGCCATGTTTATGCTCCAAGACCTGAAAAAGGTGAAGAGCTCAGCTGAAATGAACCATGACTCCACCAACACCACATGCTTGTAGGATTTATTTCAGTGGTGAAAGTGAACCACACCAGGTACCAGCTCCAAACCCAACTGGACAATTAATTTTCATTGTGTGTACACAAAGAAAAACAAAACAAGCCTGTGTTGTTTGTGCGAATGTGCATTAAACTGGCTTCCAGGTTTAATTAACTAACACTCCAATCAAAAATGTATGGTTGGTAAAAATGTTTAATGTTATGAAAGAAGCATCTCATGCTCAAAAAGGCTGCATTTATTTGACCTAAAATACAATAAAAGTAATATTGTGAAACAATATACAATTTAAAATAACGGCATCATCTTAATCAACCAAACCTTTTGCAAACAAACCTTCTGGACAACATCAAAAAGTGAATTTTCTATTTAAAGATGGTATGATATGATTTAAATCAACATTAAACCACATTCACAACTTATTTTACTTCCAAATTATGATTTATTTCTGACTGAATATTCAGAATGTAAAACAAAGTATTCAATACATATTCAATACTCAAATAGGAACTGACTGGATCCTGAAGAGTGGATGTTCCGTAGCATAATGGAGCCAGTAATTACATTTTGATTAAAAACTTTTAAAGACAAACATTTCTGTAAGAAATAAAATGCACTGATGAATCATGCACAATAGGAATGAGAACATGTATTATTAAAGTAAACACTGTCAATTTTCATTTCATGTTTATTTTAACTTAAGTTTACCAAATTCCTTCATTTTGATCTGGAATGCTATACAAAAGAAGTATCCCAAAGCCCAAATGGTCAGTATGATGCATTATAATTTAAAATCAATTTACAGGATGATATATCAGTCCATGAACATTTATGACTTTTGGAAATTCCGTGAACATGTTGCAGCCTCAGCAAAGTCAGAGAGCTGCTTCAGTTTCAAGACATTTAGAGCAGTTACAAGGCGCCACATCCTCAAGGAGTTTCTGAAGGCCTGCGGCTCAGCCTCTGTTGCTGACTTCAGCACGACCCCTGCACTCTTTCTCTCTCTCGTTCTGTAATTTCCATTCAGAAGATACTGCCAACCACTCTCATTCCCTCCATTAAGTCAAAATAATTACAGCTGATCTCCTTTTGTGTTTTCTTTAATTTTGTTTATACACTATTGTTTCAAAGTTTGAGGTTAATAACATTTTTGTGAAAGAAGTTTCTTATGCTCACCAGGGTATATTTAATCAATAAAAATACAGTTAAAACAATATTATTGCAAATTATTATTACAATTTAACTATTTTCTGTTTTAATATATTTTGAAAGAATTTATAGTTTTTTATAATTTTTTGTAATTTATTCCTGTAATGTCAATGCTGAATTTTCAGCATCATTACTCTAATCTTCAGTGTCACATGATTCTTCAGAAATCATTCTAATATGCTGAATATGCTGAGACAAACTTTTTATGTCTCAGGCTCTCTATTATAAGCTTTGGATAGCTTCTCTGGGAGACCTGATTCACAGATGACTATATGCGCTATTTGGTCTGTGCCATTTGTCTTGAATTCATGTGTGGGTGAAATAATAATAAAAATAAATAAATAATAAATAAATAAATTTGCTGCTCAAGAAACATTTCTTATTATCCATGTTGAAAACAGTTGTGCTGCTTAATGTTTTTGTAGAAACCCAATTGTTTTCTACTTTCTGAAGGTAGTGTACATGTGTTAAGAGTTTTGTGGATCAACTGTGATTCACTCTACAAGGAACTGGAAGTCATTTGCGTTTTGTACGATACCAATTTGTGAAGTGGTACATTCATGCTCTATTCCCTTCTTTTAATCTGAAAAAAAGCTTAGAGAGGTGGCGCGTGCTGAGAGGAAAAAAAAAACAGGAAGGGACAACAGAAAACAAGCTTAAAAACCTGGAGTCTTGAATGAGTTGATGCGCCATCTCTACAAACACAAGCAGCTACAGAAAACATCCTCTAATTCATCCTCTCATATTCGGCAGGCCTGAAGAAATCCACAGTGTGTGTTTGTGGGAGATTTCACAAGACGACTGTCCCTGCACTGCTATAACCTCCCTTCCGACACTGGTTATATTAAACTGCTGACATTAAGAAAAGTCACATGCCCCATTGCTGAAATAAAGCTAGCAGGGGCAAAAATAGCATCCCTGCCAATAGCCTTTCATATTGAGGACTAAATAAAGATGTCTCATTCTGACTGTTTCTCATTGAACTCCCAGGCTGAAACACAGAATCAGGTGGAAGGAACAGCAGGAAGACACAGTTAGCGTACAACTAAAGCACGTGCAGCGCATGTTTTGGTGTTGTACTTTTGGCTGCATGCTCTCTCTTTCATGCTTCATCTTAACTCCTTTCATACACCCTTTACACTTTGAACTTCCCTTAAAGCTTCATGTCTCATTCCCCTATTTCTCTTCAATCTCTATCTCCACTCCTCCCTCTTTCTCCATCTCTCTATCTATCTTTCTCCTTCCTACCCGCTGCTGGCAAGTTGTTTCCCTGTGTTGCTCTGTGGTTGCTATGGTGAAGGCCAGCCGGTGCGTGTGTGTGCATGCACAAGTATGATTGAGTGTGTGTGTCTAAACCCGAGCCTAAGGGGGTGGGGAGGAGGCTCAAGGTCACACAGAAACACTCTCACTCACAAACACACACCCGTGACCTCTTGCCCCAAAACGTGGATTAACGATGACATACCCTCTGTGCTTACTGGACACAGTGAGAGTCTGTTCGCCGATGCAGTGTTTACACAACATATGCCTCGGTGTGTGTGAGTTTGTGTGTGTGTGTGTGTGTGTGTGAGTGAGAGAGAGAGAGAGAGAGTGAGAGAGAGTGAGAGAGAGAGAGAGAGAGAGAGTAGGGATAAATAGAGGTATACACACAGAGAGCACTCAGACCCAGGAGGTAAACTGTTGTTTAAATAAGGTCAATATACACATTCTCTCTCTCTCTCTCTCTCTCTCTCTCTCTCTCTCTCTCTCTCTCTCTCTCTCTCTCCCACACACACACACACACACACACACACACACACACACACACACACACACACACACACACACACACACACACACACACACACACACACACACACACACACACACACACACAATGTGTAAAAGGCTACACTAGGACTCCTACAAACACATCAAGATATAAACATTTGTATAGAGTGAGTAAAGCATTTACCATGGTGTGTACCTCTCTCACCCCCTCTGTTCACACTGTGCTGTGTCCTACCCTTCACTCTTCAATCCACATCAGATACAGCCTCAGGCTACTGTACAACAAAAGCACTTCACTCATGAGGGTATACAGACAACAGGGTTGCTCCCCAGGAAAAAACAACAACAACACAAATGTCTCTGGTCAGCACAGAAAATCACCCACCTTGAGATCTGAGGGTCACCAGGTCAGCCATTTTGTTTTTCTGTTATCTGATTTTTTATCTGATAATAAAGCTAATATCTTTGGGAAAGATTAATTGACAGACTATTCAGGATTAAATTGTTTGACCACAGATAAGATTTTGAGTTTCTAAAAACAAAGTAATAAATGTAAATCTAAACCACTTATAAAGGACGTCTATACAGTGATTGTAAAGCAGTGGAATACATTTGTGTACAAAGGATTTTTTTTTTACCAACTTTTTTTTTTTTTTTTTTTTTTTTACTAATTACTGACTTTACTTGCCCTGCCGGAATTGCTAGAAATATTTATATTTTCACTAACTAAAAAGTGTTCCTGTAGCTCATGGTGCTTGCATGGGTTTGATTAAATTCCAGAGAATGCATGAACAAATGAAATGTATACCATGAATGCAATATCTTAGTCACTAAAAGTCACTTTGGATAAAAGTGTCTGCCAAATAGATCATTTAAATGTTGTGTTTGATTTACTTTTTATGAATATATAAATGAAATTCATAAAAAAATGTAGGGCCCTGATAAACCCGGTTTCCATGATTTTCGCACAAGAAAAACAAGAACAATTTTTTTTATGGAGTAAAATTTCACCAACAGGAATTACATTTGTAACCCATAAACCAGAACGGCAAAAGTTCCCTGTTTAGTGCCTGACAAGCTGATCATCCCTACAGGCTTTTAAGGGCAAAGTTAGAGCCTCCTCAGCCCGCCAGGCATGAAGCAGGCCATTTTCTACAATGGGCATGTTCAGAATGGTACCAACTCAAAAGCAACATTTAGACAAGTGCTCAACAAAAACTTTGGCTTTGCATTTCTGCTTTTAACCTCTCCGGCACAATTGCCATTAGACATCTTGCCTGTGGTAATTGACAGCCTGCAACAGATGCTCTCAATAGAGTTAACCTAGAATATTCCTTTACCATCATCCTTTTAAAAACACAGGGTTATTTATTTTTCATAAAGCTGATTTCCACCATCTGTGTTGATTCCACTTAGCCTTTTTTATCCACATAAAAGCTCTGGGTGAAAGGTGCAAGTGACTTTCTCTGAGAATAAAACACATGAACAGATCCCTACGGCATATGTAAACTCTGCTGCCCTTTGTGAGCGTCTGTGTGTTTAACTAGTTCAATTGTAATCTTTCACTCACACATACTTACATTTAGCCCAGATGGGCACAGAACTTCTATGTCTCCACCAACATGTGTGCCGATTTTGGTTAATAGCGAACCCAGCGAGACATGAGCAAGGTTTGTAGGGCATTACACAGCATTCCTCGTAGATCTCTGAACTGTGAATTAGCCCAATCCAAACACTAGCAGTAAACACTGTCACTTTGTTTTGCTGGTGTTTGTCTGGCTACTGTACACTGCAATCCGCATGCGGCCTTCTGTTATGGCAGCTTGACTTACACACAACTGATAGAAACACCCACACACGCTTCTCGATTTCACCAGAAATCATGTCTCTGATTTCTCACACATTAATTGGAGTGGTAAAGTATGTGTTTCTGGTTGTAACATTAGACTGCTCTTGCCCTTGTAAAGCTAATTTCATGACCTTCTCTTAACCTAGTGATCAGTGTAAAGTCTACCATCTACATAACTGGGTCATAGTACACGTTAGCAGCTACAGTAGGACTGTAGGTGAGGCGGCAACAACTAATCGATACAATTGATTACAATCGATAATAAAAACGAATCCGGTTATCGATTAGCCATGTCTGCATTAGGGCTGGTCCGAATACCTTTTTTTCAGCTTCGAAGGTTCGATAGTAATGAACAGCGAATATTCGAAGCTTCGGAATCTCTATATGTCTCGGAAGTTCTGGGAGTCTCCCGCATATTGATAGCGGCTCCCTGGTGCCCGCAATTAGTTCAAATCTCCCGGAATCTAGAGCTCGCGAGCTCCGAAACATGTAGCGCACGCACGACAGAGAGGGCGAGAGACCTTGCGTGTGTGTGCAAATGTGCGTGCGTCTTGCAAGTTGGGATGTCTGATGTCTGTCTGTCCGTTTGCCTTTTGATTATTTCGAGAACCGTTCATCCAAACGACTTCACAAGGGAGTGCAGTGTCGTATTTGGTGCAATATAGATAGACAGGCGAGACGCGACACGTTCAGAATTAATAAACTTTGATTAAACTACAGAACAGCGCGAGCGGGAAGCGGCGCGCCTCACGCGAGCAGAGCTTACGCTCCGAGAACGGACACAGCAGTGATATAAAACACACACACAGGTACAGGTCTTTTAACTTAAGCAATATTTTTAATAAGGTAGTCTTATAATATTTTTCTCACTGACAAAGTAGGGTAGATTTAAATAAATAAAAACGAAATTTAAATAAACAAAATTTAAATATATATATAAAAAAATGAAATTTAAATAAATAAAAACGAAATTTAAATACAAATGAAATTTAAATAAATAAAAACGAAATTTAAATATAGAAAAACTAAAGTTCTCCTATATCTCGCAGATTAATTTAGATTGATAATTCATTTACAAAAAGGATAAAACATTTTGTTTCTATTATTCTATTTTCCACAATGTCAAAGCAACGCAGCTTAACCCAAAATACAAGCTCAGACATGCTTCTGTCCATACTGTCCTGCGCTCTAGCCAGAGAATACTCCCGTTGCAGGAACACTTTTAATAGTCCAATAAGAAGCAAATATATTTATTAAGTAGCTATAACAAAGTTATATGTTAAGTATTATATTTCACCAGATTTTATAGTGTAAAACATATTCAAGCGAATGAGAACCGTTTCGAGGGGGATGCCAGGTGTGCAAAAAAAAAACAAAAAAACCAACAGGTGTCTGACCCAAGTTATCTGAAACATGAGAATGCTTTATATTAAAGGGGTAACCTTACCGATGGCAAAATAGGCTTTCAGTAAAACTGGGCAGTCAATGCAGTAGGACTAGGATGCAGGACTTTTGCTGACAAATAAACATGAATTTCTCAGTCCAGAGAACTCAGAGAATGAGTAAACATGGTTAATTTCTTATTCTACCGACATTGTAACAATACTGTAAAGGTTACATTTGATGCGCTTCAAACAGAAGTTAAAGTGTTTACCGTGTCTTGCCCTGTCGCACTTTGAGAAATGCATGTGCTGTTTAATGCTTTTGAGACAAGTTTTCATCAGTATATAAGTTACATTTTACTTTTATATCCTTATCTGTAAATTAAGTCTAAGTCGAGTATTCCTATTTAGCATATTCCAACAATAAGCGAGTCTCCGTTAAACTGCAGACTTCAATAACCAAGCGTCAGTGCGCATATGTGTGTAAGGGAAGGAGCGCAGTAGAACAGGGGTGCAATAATTCTGGCTAAAATATTTATTGTAAAAAAATTAAGTATAGGTTTTAAAAATCTACATACAACACAAGTAATATTTTTTATAATAGCAGTAAAGGGATTGTTATTGGAATAGCCTATCAGTGTAATATAATTACTGTGTTCAGATGATTTAATCTTTTATTGAATAGAAGCTGTTTTTACAAGGTTTGCTCAGATGATATCTACACTATTTAACAACAATACCTTTAAATAGTCAATTTTCTGTTCAGATTAAAATAATCATTGCAGCCCTAGCTGAAGGTGAAGTATCGAGTCAGATCATCCACACACAAACACTCAGTAACATTCACTTACACATTTTAGTATTATTTATATAGCTTTTATTTTCATATATATTTAGCTTGCTTTTTTCATGTTTTTTTGTAATTTTGTTGTGTTTTTGTCATTTTATTCATTTTTGTTTTTTCTATTTAGCTTTAAATTAAATTTTCAGTTATATTTGCAAAGGCCACATTTCTAAATTCTAAGTTCTTCATCTAACATTTATATTTTATTTCAGCTTTTATTAACAATTTTTGTGAACAATTACAACATTGACTCAAATTTTCTTTTCAGGTTACAACACCCTGTTTTTTTTTTAGTCTAGTATAATTCGATGTTCAAATTCCATTTTATGTTTACATGGTTTCTGTGTTAAACACATATGGAACAGCATTAATAACTACAACATTAGAAGAACAAGTATATTTTGTGTAGCTCTTATTAGTGGCTATACTAGTGGCTGTTTGTTCGCCTATTGTCACATTCTTTTTGGTTCACAAGTCAACAAATGCTCAGCTAGTTGTCAAAGATCACATTTCAAGTTAATTTCAATATCGTTCCATTCACATACTATTTCATCTCAGATTTCATTAATGTTTTGATTTATTTCTGTACTAACTATGGGTTATTTGAGGTACTACCTTCTTTGCCTTCTCTGTCAAACGCCCAGATGCACGCATAAAAACACACAAACAGCGTCTGTGTTTGTTTACACCTGGCATACAGGTGTATGGGTCTGTCCTAACTGTCCTGACTAATTGGCAGCGCAAGTGCTGCTGACGGCAATATGGCTCAGTGAGTCTGTTCACCGTCTCTAAGATCCAGTCACCGCAGAGAAGCTCACTCACGGGACAGATGGAGTCTGCGGTGTCACCTGCTGACGTCACAACAACAGATACTCCACAGTAGCAGCCTAAGACTCCAGCAGCGCATGCCCCAGAAAGCATCATGGGAAACATTATCGCAAACAGCTGTTTGCTGAAAGGTCTGAAGGTATGGGAGATTTTCCATGTGCAGATTTTCCCAAACGGAACCATGGGGTTTCAAAACCACAATCAAACAGCATATAAAAGAGTCAAAATAAACAAAAACCAAAGACAAGTGTGAAAATACAATGTTAACACTTTACAGTTAAATTTGTTAACATTATTTAATGCATTAGCTACCATTAACTAAACATTTTTTATGCAGCTTTTATAATTCAAGGTAAACTGCACATTTATAATTAACAACTTTTAATAACACATAAGTTATATAAAAATGTATTACTGTATTTAGAAAAGAAAATTAATTTAGATTAATAAATGCAGTAAAACTATTGTTAGTTAATACTTAAAACATTAACTAATATCAATCAGATGACATAAATAATCTAAATCCACCATTTTTATTATTTGATTGCTAAGATTTATTAAAATTACTGCAGATGCATAGCCTGGTCTGGTCAGCTGATCTTCCTATTCGGGTTGTTTGCAATAGTTCTCAGGGAGAGTTTGTAAATGCATATCTGTATAGATGCCAATCACTTAAACATGTTAACCTTTTCAACATGTTCTGTTCAAGTATATCGGTTCAGTATATTATTACCCATAATAGCTTTACACATGTTAAAGGGCACCTATTATGCAAAATTCACTTTTACATGGTGTTAGAACATAAATGTGTGTTGGCAGTGTGTGAGCAAAACCCCCCTAGAATGATAAAAATCCACCCAGTGTTTTTTTACAATCTCAATAAATCATAAGCACTGTCTCAGAACGAGCTGTTCTAAGATTCGGCTCAATGTGACGTAGAATTGAGCAAGCCCCACCGACGTGGTTTGATTGACACTGTGGTTTTGGCATAGACCCGGCCCTCTGTGATCTGTACACCATCCTCCATTGTTTCAACGACAGCCGGTGTTCTGACGATTTGTGCTGCCTTGTCGAAAATGTCTCTTAAGAAACATAAGTGTTCTGTTGTGGGATGTAATAATGTACATAGTAGTTTTCACTTACGTCCAACATCAGAGCAACTGAAAACGCAGTGGATGGATTTTATTTACGAAGGAAAGGCGCCACTTAAACTTCCAAAATACGTTTATGTTTGCGCGAATCATTTTCTGACTGACTGTTTTGTGAACGAGGGTCAATTCAAAGCAGGACTTTCTTCAAAGTTAATCCTCAAGTGTGGATCGTTGCCTATTGTTCGCGATCCAACGTCACCTCCAGTAGAAGTACTGTAAGTGTATTTTATGATATTTTGAGCAAATAGTCATTTCAGTCGATGTCAGCCAATTCAACAACAAAGGCATCTAAAGTTGTTGTCGCCGTCGTAGGATATCTGTGTATATAATTTAAACCTTGTTTGCGTTAAACAATTGCGTCAGACAGTTTTATGTCACGTATTATTTTTTGCAACAATTACAAATGTAAATAAATGAATACCTGTTCTATCTCCCTGCAGCATATATTTTCTTGTTCTGTAGCCATCTTCTCACATTTGCCACATAAACACCTGTACGACAAGTAATGTAAACATAACGCAACAGGTCCCTCGCATAAATGTAATTTCGTTTGTACTTAGCAAACGTTATCACACTGTGTTTGTAGTTTCAAAAAATTGCGCCAACATTATCACAGCTTGTGTGTCTGTGTGTGTGTTGCACATCCAGGGGACACGATAACAACGCTATAAGTACATAAATGTATCAAATAACCATTCCCGAGACGTCCTGGTCCATTCTCATTTGTGTTTCTTCTGCCGGAGTCTTTTCATCATCTGGGTCTGATTCCGGTTCAAACATGTACGGCTGAATGCCATACAAAACAGCGGGTCTCTCACTCACTCTCAGCCATTCTGCTTCTACCGACTGTTTATTGCCATAAATTTGCAAGTTACGCCCTCATCCAAAGGCAGGGCGGGGATATGCAGCTCATTTACATTTAAGGTGATACACACCAAAACAGCTCTTTTTAAAACAGGCCCCAAAAATGACATTTTCAAATGGTCCCGAGAATTTCACCCGAGACCAATATACATCTTGTAAAAAGGGGCATAATAGGTGCCCTTTAAGGCTCCCATCTGTCTATGAGCGTAGTTTCCCTATTCATTTAATTCGCCTTTTGTAAAAATATGATCAAATAACCTGAAAAAACAAAACAAACAAACAGATTTAGCCAGGTTTTCTAGCAGTTTTTCCTTGTGGTTGGATCAGTGTGTGTCTACCACTGAACAGACTTCATTAAAGTGAGGTAATTATGCATCCTCAGTCAAAGTGTGAGGGGAAGTGGGGCTATGATGTTAAAGAGTTAGTCATTAATAACCTGAAATAGTAAGCAAGGCACGCTCGCTCGCACAACACTGATTCTCATGTGCATACAGATGGTTGATGTTTAAGCATGAAAGGCTGGAAGTGGGAAATAAATCTCAACAAACAAGACAAAAATCTGTTTTGCAAAGGACAACTGAACTGTTTGTATTTTAACATAATTTGTTAAATTATTACAGGCTCAATCATGAAAGCACATTTCTTCTCTACAAATGCAGAAGAAACATATCTTTTCTGAAGAAAACATATGCATACTAATTGTCATTATTCTTCTGAAATCGATGTCTAAATAATTGTTTATACAAACAACAATATAGTGAAACTATCGGTTACCCATTTCTCTGAAATAAAATGAATTAAACTGTTAAACCCTGTACATTATGCATGGCCTTAGACCTTATTTGTACAGTGAACTCATTGTCATATGCATTAAAGCCAGTTTGAGATTATTTGAGCTATTTTGATATGTTGCGTTGTCCTGTACACCAATCCTTGATATGGGTATGGTCTCTGTGGTGATAAAGGGATGGACATGGTCCACAACAATACTCAGGTAGGTTGTAACATTTAAATTAAGCTCAATTGGAACAAAGGAGCCCATTACACTACCACCAGCAGCCTGAACTGTTGATACAAGGAATGATGGATGTGGTTTACTTTCATGTTGTTTACTACAAATTCTGACTCTGAAGGCCGCAGCAGAAATCGAGACTCATCAGACCAGGCAACGTTTTTCCAATCTTCTATTGCCCAATTTTGGTGAGCCTGTGTGAATTGTAGGCTTAGTTTCCTGTTCTTAGCTGACAGGGGTAGCACCTGGTGTGATCTTCTGCTGCTGTAGTCCATCTGCTTCAAGGTTCGACATTCAGAGATGCTCTTCTGGAGATCTTGGTTTTATCAAGTGGTTATTTGAGAAACTGTTGCCTTTCTATCAGCGTGAACCAGTCTGGCCATTCTCCTCTGACCTCTGACAGTATCGCCTACAGAACTGCAGCTCACTGGATACTTTCTCTTTTTCAGACCATTTTCTGTAAACCCTAGAGATGGTTGTGCGTGAAAATCCAAGTAGATCAGCAGTTTCTAAAATACACAGACAAGCCCATCTTGCACTAACCATCCCATGCTCAAAGCGACTCACCTTTCGTCCCCATTCTGATGCTCAGTTTGAACTTCAGGTTTCAAGTATACTCAGTTAACACAAATTAACAATATAAATATGACTTAAATTAATTATAACTACTTAAAAGTAGTTTTATTTATATTTTACTAATTTATTATTCACAACTATCTTCAGTATAAAACCTTGGACACAAAAAATATCAACAACCCATACACACAAACTGACAACAAACTACACCAGAGAGATAGGAAATCCCCCAACATTTTGTGATTTGCCTTTGCATTTGACATCTACAAATTTCACTAGGCATAGTCCAGAAAAAGTACAAAGAAACGGCTCAAACTAACCAAGAGGAATTGGAACAAAGGGCATTGTAAAGGCAGGCCTGTAGTATAAAAGAGGGGAGATGTCTGATAATGAAAGATGATCATGAAGGTAACATAACGAAGGCCATAAACAAGGAATGACAGCCAATTAATGGTCCACAAGACAGAGGTGTGACGTGTCAGAAATGCAGGTCTGTTATTGTGGTTGTTTAATGGACCATTTAATGCCAGAGGTTATGATTCAGGGGAAAGGCCGCCTTCTTTTCCTCACACGTTCAATGATTTTGGTTCCTGAGTTGTGTGTGCTTCATTAAGGCATCACAAAAGAGGCCACTGCCTCCAAGACCATAAAATATTTACCAACAAGCTCTCTCGCTCTCTCTCTCTATGAGAGCTAGCCTCAAGAGAGTGCCAGGTAAGTTTACCTATCTGTTCAGGAGTACATGATACAGCAGGTTACTAATTTGGCTTCATTTTACATAAATGATGTCATCACCTCTACTGAAGTTCGCTCCCACCGGTGAGCAGCTAGTGCAAGTAGCACAAATGCAGTCGGTATTAAATAAAGTCTCTAATCAGACTGCTATACTGCCTGCTTAGATCTAACTGAAACCAACACAGTCTACTCTAGCTGTTACCCAGTAAAAGGAATTTTATGACCAGTAATGAGGTTACTAGGCCACATAGCAGACACTTTCTGTGTGGTCTCGCTTCTCAAGTTCTGCTTCCTGTGAGGGAACGGATGGGATCACGCTCTGCTCCCACTTTTGTGGCCAGTGTAATGAGTTCTAAAAAAAATCAAGGCTACAAGGCTTTGTATGAAAATCCAAAACCAAATTTAACCACCGGTGGTAATTAACAAACAAATGTATTCAACCAGGAAATATAGCCAGGGAATATGACATCATCAGTAAAAGTCCTGTTGTGGAGACTCACCTTGACGATGGGGTGTCCTCCAGACGCGGCTTTGACAGCCCCTCGGCTGCCTTCGGTCTCATAATGAGCTCTGTGATGAGCTTTGGGGTGAACCTCAATCTTTAGTTCATACTGCCCATACTGATTTGGCAACGGCCAGTCCAGGGGAGGCAGGGAAGATGCCCTGTACACAGACCAAGAGCAACATAAACAGCAGTTTCACAATGCATAGTAATGGGTCGTAGATATTGTAAAAAATTAAGACATACAAAACAAGATTAATCATTGAGCAGCTATACAACATTTTGATTTCATGTTTTTTTGCTTGCAAATGATCTTTTGAGCTGTGTTTTGGATGTTAAAATATGGTTTTAAAATTAGGAATAAGACTTGTGATCAAAGACCATAATTATCTTTTGTAGGGGCAGGTTAAATTAAGGTTAGGGTTGGATCAAAATGAAGGTGAATGAATGATGGCCAAATTTTTTATTTTTGGGTGAACTATCCATTTAAGGATATGCAAAACTATGTATTTTCTAAATCAACAAAATATTATTTAACTGATTTTGTTTCCACAGATTTTTGTCTTAGTCTAGCTCTCTAACACATCCTCTAACTTTCCTGATCACCCCTCTCCTGTAATATGACATGTACATGCCCTGCTGTCATGGTAACGTGAGATGGATCGTCAAGGGAAATTTGAGAAGGCTGTGTGTGACCTAACGATAGTGGCCTAGTGGCCTGAGGAAACCAAACAGCTTTACTTGGTGAAAATGTACTCTTGCCTTATACATGCACAATTGCGATACACAAAAATGAACAAAGAAAAATATTTAATCTTTATCCTTAGTATACACATGACAATAAACAGGAATATTAATTTACACATTGAAATATTACATATTAAACAACATATTTTCATTTATAATACATATAAATGAGTGTTGACGAATCACTGAAACAGAATTTTGAATCGATTAAAACTGCAGAAACCAACAGAATGATTTATGAAGTTCTGATTCATGAAGATTCGTAAAGTTAGTAAATTCGAAGTTTAAATCAAAGACACTATTCAAGCATGTCTTATTGCCTTTACACGAGGGGTTGGTAACCCATGGCCCTTGTGCCAACACTGGTATGTAGGGTAATTGCTGACATGTGAGCAAAAGCGAGGGAGGTGCATTTTAGGGCTGGGCGATATGACAATATTATCGTATATCGACGATGTCTCGCAAGTATCGCGATGTCGATTACAAAAGTCTGTTTCCAGACGATAATCGTCAATAACAAAAAATGACATTTCACATAGCCCTAGTTATACACATATTTATTCACATGCAATAACATGAAAGAAATATTTTTATAGGCTAGTTAGTTGGATTAGGAATAGAAAATCGATTCTTCTTGATAGCATTCTTTAAGCGCAAGACAAAATTCTTCTGCATGCGCGCTGTTTTCTGAGCCGCGCAAAGAGCTCTCACATAGTGCATGGACGCATACTCACAGAATTATATCTAGTTTATTTATAGCATCAAATAAACATGAATAAACATCAGAAGAATTGTTGTTTCAACCACGGAAAGACATCAGTACACCTTTTTTCAAAATATTCCCGTAAACAGATGGTTTTGTCTTAAACGTTTGAAGTAAAACAGTAGGCCTGTGTCTATGACAGCTTATACTCGCTGCCACCGTTAATCTTGTTTAAAGAACAAAAGAACATCACTCACTGAACTTTTGTAACTTTATTTTGCTTAATATTTTATTTGCTTGTTGTTCAGCGCTGAGTGTGTGTGTCCGACCTTGAGATCCGTTCCCAGTCAAACATCATTCATCCTTACTTTCGGAATTTTGTTAAACTTTTTTTCTGGATTTCTAGATCTTTATATGTTTTTTTTATTTTATTCGTATACTATTTGTCTTTTATACAATTTTGTTCTGCAGACGAAAAAAAATAATTATCATGATAATTCAGAATAGCAGAGATATATCCAATTTAATATATATATATATATATATATATATATATATATATATATATATAGGCCTATTTTATTTGGGTTTAGAGGCTAATAAAAGAAAAAAGAAAATCAAATGGTAGAAGTAACTTTACCCGTTTCTGAATATTAATTTAAATGTTGCACATAATAAATAGGCCTAATCAAAAAGCACAAACATGACCACAGTAATTAATTAAAATTCTGTTATATTGCAAACGGATGAAGAAATTGCGTTGCTTTGAATATCTCATGCACACGCTCGGAGTTTACAATGTTGGCAGCTCCGTTACAGTAGGTTATTTTTGGAGCGTTACACTAGATAAAAAATAAAATTCAATTAAAAACAAAAAAATACCCAAATATAATTTAATGACTTCTGTTTCTAAATAAATAAAGCTATAATTGTTATTTTGTAAACGGCATAAAGTTACCATGGAACTCTTAAAAAAACAAAAAACAAAAAAAAAAACGTTTTTGCTCATGCAGAATGAAACAATTAGTTTTTAATCCCTAATTTTATACAAATAACAAATATATTATATTATAAAAACAACGCTACACATTATTAGGAAATTAAACATCATTAAATCAGGCGATACCGCAAATAAAAAAATAAAAAAGAAAGGGAAACATAGGACCTTATGAAAAACAAATAGGCAAGACATCTTACTATAACATCAACATTAGGGCTGTAATCTCCCAGTCGACTTATTGGTCGATACGTTCTGGCTCGAATAAAATTCTGATTGGTCGACTTTTTGCTGCGTTAATTTCATTACATTAATTTCATCACTAATTGCCAAAGGGGGTGTTTTCAGAGAACCCCTGTTTCACAGGTAACAGTCTGTCTTCAGAACACCCCCCTTGTTTTCACTTTTTTTGATTAGCCCAACCCACTGGAGACAATTGAAGAAAGAACTAAGGCAAAAGGCATTGGTCTGCATCATCCATGTTGGTTTGCTGAATTTAGCGTTTAATTTACTGTCAGAGTAATCTACCATGTCAAAGACATCGGGAGTGTGGGAGCATTTTATGAAAATAGAAAATGGGGAAAAAAGTCAAATGCAAAGTTTGCAAACAACAGTTTGCATATCACAGCTCGACATCAAACATGGCATATCACCTAAAAACGGTAAGCTAACTTGTCTGCGTTAGGTTGCCCCGTCTGTTTTAAGTAGGCTATATGAATGAACACATCAGAATTGGCATAAAACATTGAAATATACCAATTAGTAATTATCATTTTATAACTGCAGGTGCACCCGCGCGCAATGACAGTAGCTTCCCCCAGACCACGCTGGAAACATTTCATGGTTCACTTTTATTATTGTGACCATTAATTTCTAGTATTATTTATTCGATTTGGGCACTTTATTATTATTATTATTGGAGCCTAATGCGCAATTGCGCTGTGCCCACTGTTTGTATTTGTTTTGAGCCTATGCTTTATTTTTCAGTTATGCACTTTATTTCGTTTCTGCGCTCGTCTTAATCTAGTTGGTTTAATTTTTTTTTTTTTATTAAAGTGGACGTGCCTTGTGTGTTTAAGAGTAAAACCTTTAAATTAATAGTCTATTGGTGTCTCAGCCGCGAATCTGAGCTTCAGCCTCGCTCTGTGCGAGGACATGCACAGAACGGCTGAAATGATAGTGTCTGTCAGTTATCATAACATATGACAAAAACAATTGTCTAAATTATGTTGCATATTCCTCAAAAGTTCTTCTGCTGATATCGCTAGTTGACATAGTACTATTTTCGGAAATCATAGGCTATATTGCGCAAGTGCACGTGATGCAATGCTGTCAGAGCCGACAGACTCGGGTGCGTCATGTCAGTGCAATATAATTAGGTCAAAAAACGATTTAATATAGCCTACTGCAAATAGCCTACTATTTTTTTTATGTTTATTTATAATTCATTTAGGTGGACAAGGCTACCAATTACTGCGCAGCTAATCTAACGCTTTTTTAAGCTGACCCCTGTAAACTATGGAGTCAGTTCATTAGCCTTCTATAATATTGAAGGTAAAAATGAACTGATTCGTAGATATACAAACACTTAAATACACTTATTTATTTTTATAATAAGTAATATGAATTATAAACATTTTAATGGTGGCTGTCATGATTTATTCAAACATGCATTAAATATCGAAGAACATTACAAATTTGCCTATAATTAATATAATTATAAATATAAAAATATAATTATAAAAATTATAATTAATATATTCTCCTCTCTAGAGTTAATTTTTCTAGCTGACTAACGAGTTTATAGTCACATATGGTTTTTCTGAGGTAAATGCGACGTTACATGACGTTGTTTACAAGTTGTTTAACTGACGTCTTTCCACAGTTGAAACACTGATTCAGCGATTTTATGTGACATGATACGGATTTCGATAAGTTGTTCTCTATCTTTTAACTCACTTTTAGATGCTCATTCATGTTTATTTTGTGCTGTAACTGGTATTATTAAGGCTGAACAGAAGATCATGTGTGCTCCGCGCTGCTGCTTCTCTTGAGCTGCGCCAGAGCGATCTCACGCCACAGCGCCAAAACGGTATTTACGTACCGTATTTTTTCCGCACTATAAGGCGCACCGGAGTATAAGGCGCACCTTCAATGAATGACCTATTTTAGAACATTAACTGTATATAGGGCGCACCGGATTATAAGGCACATAAGATACTGCAGTCAAACGTTTGACTGGGTTTGCGTTATGCATCCACTAGATGTGCTAAAGGGAATGTAGCGAGTGCGCGGCGCCGGAGGCGAGGCGTTTATTAGTAAGCGTGAGCGCGCTGGGGCGGGCACGTAACTTACATTCGCAGCCTGACTCATACGAGTATTCATGTGCGGCGGCTCGCTGACAGCAACAGCTGGCTGTTTTGAATGAGACGACCCGGTTACTGTGAACGGGGAACGCTTTATGAACATTCTGTGACGCGCGAGCAGTGCCGGGGACAGTGTGTCTTTTAGTAAGAGTGAGCGCTCGTGAGCGGGCACCTGACTTACACACATAACCTGATTTATACGAGGTTGAACTGGCCGTGTGACAGAGCGGGCATAAGATGGACACGAGCGCGAGTTCGCGGGTGTATTTAATAACGCGGAGCGTTATTAAACAATTGATCCCAATTAACCAATTGATCCCAATTAACCAATTGATCCATATATAAGGCGCTCCGGATTATAAGGCACACTGTCGTTTTTTGAGAAAATTAAAGGCTTTTAAGTGCGCCTTATAGTGCGGAAAATACGGTAATAAAATGGACGTAATATGAAATTTGAGACTTTTTTGCAATTTATTGGATGGGATGCGCGCTACAATATTCCATTCATTCGTCAAATAAAAACAGGATGACTAATTGATTCTTGAGATTTAAGAATCGATATTGGTTCGTAAAAATGAGAATCGATTAATATTGAGAAATCGATATTTTTTACCCAGCCCTAGTGTTCTGTTCAGTTGTATTTAACATTTCTCCTCGCGAAACGAAATTCGTTTCAAACACAGATGCGATAAGAACAGTGTGGAAATTATTAGCAACACTAACATAACATCAAATCTAATGTTTTATGCTCGTTTAAGCTCAAACTAACCAAGGTAAAACCTTTAACGTTTCAATCATTACATTAAACCAACTAAATCTCAGGCTATCATTAGATAAAGTGCAGCCAAACTCAACATGACGTGTGTTAACGGTGTATGTCCGTATAGTGTTGTCTCTGGCAGGGCGTGTTGGGGGCGGGGCTTGGGTAGACGACATAATCGGATATCGCGATATTTTTTTGGGGCGATTATCGATAAAATATTTTTTGCATATCGCCCAGCGCTAGTGCATTTATGTCATTCAGATAAAAAAACTCGTACTTTCATACAGATCTACATTTTGAGGTAATCACTCCTCATAGTATAGTAACACAGCTTGTTTTATTAAGGTAGTAGTTATACATACTATTAAAGTGTGAGAATTAAACAGCGCAAGTCAACGAAAGCGCCCAGCTCTGAGTCTCTAATAAACCATTAGCACGACCACTGTGCATCACGCATACACAAGTTACTGACTGACAGCTTACAGCTTGTTCTGCAGTACATAGTCAATTCTTTAAATGTCAGAGATATCCAAACAAGTATACTGAGTCCTATTAAACATACCACAAACTTCAAAATGACTGTGATGCATGTGAAAAGCCCATTCATGCATATCTGGTCAATTCATGCATTTCCTCTGATCGGATAGCTATCCAATTGTGAAAAGATGTTAAATTTGCATATAGTGCAGGAATTGAAGATTAGATGCAAAAACACATTTATGCTGACAATTGTAAATGGAGCTGTTTTAAATGGAGCCGATCAGTTAAAAGGAATGAATGGCCAGATGTAAATAGGCCCACATAGGTTCTGCACTATTTCATTATGAATATTTAAAATATGTATTTATACACCTATATATAAAAATGGCACTTCATGAAAAAAAGGTTGCCCACCCCTGCTTTTCTGCACCACTACAGTTCAAAATGATGGGGTCAATAAGTTCTTTCCCCCCTTTTTTTAGGGATAAAATTAATACTTTTATTCAGCATGGATCCATTACATTTAGTGTTGTCAAAAATATCAATATTTTGATACCTATCGATAGGCAAATATCTTAAACGTTTCCAATACTCATTAATACATCAGTATAAATTTACGAAAAAAAGTAGAAACAACTGAAACCACTAGTATGCAAAAATCACATAACCAGGGTAGCGTTATAAACGCGTTAAGAAGAAATTATATGCATACATATTTTTTAATTTTAAATATATTTAATCATTTTATGTATATATATATATATATGTATATATGTATGTATATATATATAATATAATATAATATAAAATATCTGGGTCTGTATTTAAGGTGTTTCTTGTTTTGAGGATGGCACACTTGGCATTGCTCGAGGATCTTGCAACGAGTGCTATCAGGTGAGAGCAGGTCTTTAGAGAGCGGCGAAAGGAAACGATGTGCGTAAAGCCCTTATATTACCATGGTGTGGGTGTGTTTTATGTAAATTACAAACCTTGGGCACGTGGTCGCTCTTTTAGAATACTCCAAATTCATTAACATTCAAACGAGGTTAAGAGCAAATCCATGTGCGTACACAAGTGTTGTGAATTAGGTGGGACTTTTTTGTGAGAAGTTCTCCTGTGCGAATAAATACATATAATCTATGCAATTATGAGTGAATGAGACCCATTGTCCATTTAATACACTGGCCAGTCCAAAGAGTGGTCAGGTGTGTGTCCTTATCTGAAAGTAAGTTATGTTTAGCTGGCTGTCCTAAACTAGACCCACTATAGACTAAACCCCAAGCTGTGCCAACTTCATCAACTCTGCCATAGCACTCCCATCTGTTACACCAGTCAAGCTTCTAGATCTTTCTATTGCTGCTGACTGATAGAGCAGTCAGCGCGCACGCACACACACACACACACACACACACACACACACACACACACACACACACACACACACACACACACACACACACACACACACACACACACACACACACACACACACACACACACACACACACACACACACACACACACACACACACACACACACGTCCAATGGCAGACAGCAGAGCTCTGAGCTCATATAACAGGGATCAAGTATCATGTCTCTTTTGTATGACAGTACGGCCATAAAGATGTTTGTCAACATTGCTCCTACATGTTGCTTTGCTGAACGTTTCTTGACATGTTTGTGAGGAAGAGGTTGTGTGACTGTGCTTTTTCATATGCGACTGTTTTGCTGTACATGGAACCAAGTGTGTTTACTATACATTGTGGATTATTAATGAAGGGGCCTGACTGAGTTAAAAAGTGTGTCGTGTTGGTGCGGTCGATAACAGAATGACTGTGGGTAGGGACACATTTGCGACCCACAGCCACACGGTCTCTTTACTGATTTATGGTGACAGAGGCCAGGGCACACACATAGGCGTCTTCATCTGACTAGCACACACACATACACACAACCATTATCTGATGCTCTGATATGGATAGCAGACAATTATAATTATTGGTGTTCATTGGCTCACTCAACTACCTCATGCTACTCTAAATGAATATTAGCTCACTGCTGTTGCTCTTTAATTTATATATATATATATATATTTATATTTATCGCAGACTTTTGTGGCAGTCGCTTTAAAAAAAAAGTACACTTGATTCGAAAAAGCTAAATGGTCGTAAAAAATAGTCATACTTGTGTTATTATAAAAATTATGAAAAAAGAGAGCAATTTTTAGCGGTACAATCTACAAATCAGCCACGAATGCCAAAAAAAAAACAAAAAAAAAAACACAGCAGTGAAGGGGTGACACTCTAAAATATCAAGAGTGCAAAATAGACTCACTCCACCCACCCCAACCACGAATGAACTGGTGTGGCTGTAACACAAAGCAAGTTTTTGCAAATTGTGTGAAATAAAATCAATAATTTAGCCACAATGCAGTAAAAAAAAAAAAAACAGGCCGCAAGGAAGGGGTTACTCTCGAAAACATCATTGAGTACAAAACTACACACACTTACAGAATCACTGATAAAGAATTCCATTTCGATTTGTTACATTTTTATTGAATTTTGATGTTATATATAACAAAATATATATATGTCTTTGTGTTCCGGTTTAACTGTAGAAAATTTATGGAAAAACTGACACTTCAAATCAACATTTCAAACAAAAAATATCTAAATCTTGACAAAAAGTAGCATTTAAGAAATGTCTAAATATATAGCAAAATCCTCAACCTAATAAAAGTAAGATTTTATGTCTAAAACAACTATAGAATGTACAAACCCCTTTATATATAGCTAGGCTATATAGGAATCTATAGGATTTTAGTTTTTTTACTACCACCAATTGACACTAATCTGCCTTCAAAAATTGGATTTTAAAAGTCTTGTCTCTATTTTAACATGAAATATTAATATATATAAATAATAAATAATAATAAAATTATATATATATTTGAAATTATTTTGTATTATTTACAATGGGAAAAAACTGTAATCATTAACAAAATTCTCTTAAAATATCAAATAAAAAAGGAAAGGAAAGGATTTCAGCAATTTCGGCCACTTTTGAACGTGAACACCATAAGCTTGACTCCCAAATGAACAATACCAGAGGGGGTTAGCTCTGTTCTAAATGTGGTGCGCTACCTACCTAGAAATTATTGGAAGGCATCACTGATATGCTTTTGAATTAAAGGCATAATCATGCTGCCTTTTAAGATTGTTTTTGCCCAAATTAGAAAGCAGCATCACAAATGTTCTCCACGTTTGAAGCATTTACTCCAACATTTACTCATCCTCATGTCATTCTGACTTTCTACTGTGGAACATACAAGATGATATACTGAATAATGTCTTAAATGTTGTTTTGTCCTAAAAACAGCTGTAGCTAAAAGTTGGCTATTTCCATAGTCAGTATTTTTATATGCCCTGTGTGATTTTTGTAGGGATGGGAATTGATACGATTTTATCAATATCAATGCCACTGACGATTCTGCTTATCGATCCGATTCTTTAACGATTCTCTTATCGATTCCTGATAGCACTGTGTGGAAAATAGTCATATGCTTTTTCAGCAAAAAAAAAAAAAATGTTTTTAAGCTTACCCTTGAGTAAGCAAACTGTACTTTTAATGTAATAAATTGAACCTTATTGTAAAGTGTTACCGATTTGTTATACACCGATTCAGATGTCTGGTAAGCTCAGTGTTGGAAAGATCAGTCGTTTTAACATTCATTAAATTAATCGGTTCAAATGAGTCATTAGTTCGCGAATTGGACGTGTCATGCGGTTGTGTGATTATCCCAGCCGTTAGGACATGGACATCCCACAAGATTTGTGTAAACTAAGAAAATATTTCATCACTGGATCGTTTTTTTTTTCTCGTTTATTTAAAGGGTTGTTTTATGTCAGCTGAATGTGCGGAACGCTTTTCAGAGAAGATAAGGTAACGTTAACTTATTTTAGCACAATTCACACCCAGCGGTAATTCAGGAAAACAAAATCTCTGAATGCTCCACATGAAACTTTGGTCTTCCGACCTTTTAACATCGTGTCGATTTATTTTGGTTAATATGTGTGAGGGAGAGAGAGCAAGACAGCACTTAGTGTGGAGATGGTGAAGTCTTGTTGATGGTGTACACTTTCCTCTGGCTCCGAAGTGAGAAAGTGCGTGTGCTCGACCGGGTCTCTCTCTCTTGGACGTTGCGCTATGGTGCTCGATAAAGGACAAAAGGGAAAGTTGTGAGTTCGCGGTCTGTATATTATGTCTGGGACTCGGAGCAGGGGCAACAATAAGAGGAATCGTTAACGTCGAGGGCATACAATATCGATGGTTCGTAAAACTTAGAACCGGTTCTCGATTCCCATGCCTAGATTTTTGTGCTTATAATATTGCATTTTACGCTTAGCAACAAGCAAAACTCTGTTGAAGTATGCACAATATAAAAGTACAATACCAGTTATCAGCTGATATTAAAAACATTTTAATTAGGGCTGAAGGAAAAATAACGAGTTGGTTTCTGAGATTAATATTTGCTGTTTAATCCATATCTGCATCCATTTTTTTACTACATGAAGTAAATGCTAATGTCAGATATTTTAAATACTGTCTGTATGTTGTTTCCACAACAACATAGTGTTTTGTACTTATGATTCAACATTTATGTACTTATGATTCCAAATATTAAATGTTAGGAGTGATTAAGCATTATTAATTTATCTTTTAGTTCATATAAATTTATCGGTATCGAAATCCCCATATTTTTACATTTAGATTCCTTTGCCATCATCAAACACTCACTTACTTAATATTTAAAAACACTGTTAAATGTAATCATTAGCAAATCTCATAATGATTAGCCATACTTATTGTATTTTAAAAAGTTGTGATGCCTTAATTTACTTTTAAAATTTCAGATTTTTTGTGTTTGGTTTTATTTATTTAGACAAAATATTATAGGATTTTAATATCTGCCATTTATTGCTTATTAGACATAAGATAAAAATATTTATTGGTATCTGCCATGTCTAACTGAAAGTTGAGTCTCCTATGCGTGCAAGGAGAACTATTTGTGTGCTGCATGTGAGTGACCATTAAAAAAAAGTTGCAGTCACATGATGTTCTATGTCAGTTTAGATGCTGCCTTAGAAGGCCACTGACAGTGTAGCATCCAGCTCTCTAAGTTTTAAGAAAAGAGCTAATGTCTACAAACATTAACACCTGTAAGAAAGAAGCATTATAGTGCTTTATAAAGATGAACTCTATAATGGCTATAACTCTATAATCTATAATGGCTCTTACTTGTGTCTCTTCAAAGCAGAGGAGGGGGGTTACCTGAAAATAGGTGTGTGTCCTGGTTTGGGTTTGTTCCATGTAAAGTGAGATGGGACAGAAAGAAACTGCTCTCCAGATCCATCCTTCTTTAATCCGTGCATGGCATCCTCACCAGGTGAGTCAAGCATAGGAGATAAATTCCCAGAATCATCCATGCCCATGTCGCCTTTCCCTGTCTGGATTGCTGCTGTACAGTCCTGGGAGGTCTTCCTGGTCTTGGAGGGGATGTCAGCCTCAGAGGGACAACATTGGAAAGGGGACATACCCATGGATGGGCTTCCTATCCAGGTGTCTTCGGTTACGCTGCCCCTGGGCGAGGGGCCGGGAGTGGCAGTCGGGGAGTGATGGGGTGATAAAGAGCCCAGGCAGCATATATCAGCGCTGGAGTGGCGTCTCTTTCCACAGGGCGATGTCGGGCGCGAAGAGGGCCGCGAAGGTGAACGTGGGCTCAGCCAGTTCTCATCTGTGACGCTGGTACGGGGCGAGTGACAGGGCGACTGGCGGGGTGAAAGAGAATGGCCATGTGAGTGAGAAAGGGAGTGATTGAAGGCCTGGTGATGATGCTGATGCTGTTGCTGCTGCTGTTGCCATACTTCCTCCTGTGGTCCAGCCTGCGGAGAGCAGCCAGGCGAAGTGAGCGGTGAGCCCAGGGTAAAACGTGCCGCTGCTTCATTTAGTTCCGAATCCACATCATCGTACACATGTGAGATGGATTCGCAGGACGATGCATCTGAGAACCAGCTTCGTGACGAAAGGCTGCTACATGGACTCGGGCTCAGAGACGAATCTCGATACGAGTGATCTAGAGGCAGGTACAGGTGGTCTCGAGACAGAGGTCTGTCGTGGTAGTCTCCATCCGGACCCTTTGCTCTCATCTCATCGTCGCTGGCCTCCATCTCCTGCTGGCAGCTTGGGGAAATGGAGGTGATCTGGATGCTGGGACATTCAAAGGCCTTTGGTGGGCCATTCCCTCCTCCACCCATCCCTGTGGGCGTGTATTTAGAGTCCTGATGCTCATAGCTTTGCTCATAGGTCTTTTGGTGGGCATGCAGGGAGGGGGAGGTGGCAATGAGTTGGGCTGGGGGCGGGCCTCCATGCCGCTGGAGACCATGTGATTGGTTCACCAGTAAAGGAGGTTGGCCCACATTGAGGATGTAAAATGAAGTGTTATCATCCGTTTCTAGATCTAAAAATAAAACAAAACAACACAAATCAAAAACAATACATGACGTCAATGCAACAGTTTTTTACAGCCTGTGGAAAAGGCTACATGCACAGAGCAGCTGCAGTTGCAAAAACTACGACTTGGTGGTGCTCACAAATATACTATTTTGCTAAGTGACAATGAAAAGCAGAGGAAGAAGAGTCTGGAACCGGCTTGTTTGTCTTTGTACTCTTGTATTTGCTGTTGCTTCATCAACACCATAACGAAAACAAAAATCTGAATGGCTGTTAAAAACATGTAAATACTGTTTGACTTCCTTTCTTCTTCATGACAAGCGGGTGTCAGAAACATAAAGCTGTGCACTGCTGCTCTTGTAAAGGGCTGTATTTCTGCTTTTCTATATGTGCTACCTACTGTCAAAGAGTAAATTTGCATTGTCTTTCAGTCTGTCTGCAAATTTATTTTGTCGCATAAGTCTAAACAGACAGATCGTATGCAAAAATCGAAACCGAATTTTTGTGCAGAAAATTTGAGTTACAGTAAACAGGCCTTTAATGTCCCATATACTTAACTGTCACATACATACATGCATATAATACAAGATTAAATGCAAAATATTAAAAAGTAAAAGATGGTTTATATTTACACAAGAGGTGGGCGATATGATTGTCGACCAGTATAAAATTGTCATTTCTATCACAGTTAAGGTAGTTTTCCTGCACCCCTTTTCAGTGGCAATGCAGGGATAAAGAGCCCCCCACCCCCATCATCCTCAATTACATAGAGAAAAGACTCAAAGCTTGCATTGAAAAAATGATATAGAGCAGAAATCATAGATAAAGCAGTATTTTCAATTTATACACACACACAACTAAAATGTTTATAAATAACCCATTTCCATATTGCATAATACACAACTCACTAGAGTGAGTAAACAAAAGCGATAGCAAACATTTCGCTTATGCATTAGAAACACACTTGTTTGGGAAATTAATTTCTGAAATGATTAAAAACACACAAGCACTCTGAAAAAGCAAATTCTACAGTTTTAGGGACATTAGGGCCTGAAAACCAGAACTATGGTACTCAGTACCAGCATAGACAGGAAGTGTGCATGAAAGAAGTCACTCACAGAAACTGCATAACGTTTACCGAAGTATACAGTGTAATTGCTTGTATAACTAACACATAAATAATTACTGTCTATTGAGGCACTTCAAGGTCTGCGTCTGTCTGCTGATAAGGGAGATGAAAGAACAGGCTATTTTCTCTCCTCTCTCTCTCTCTCTCTCCTTTATTGGACTGCTGTTCTGATAGCCTTGAAAAGGAAAGACTTGGGCTAGTTGCAAACAAGCCACTGGGGAATCTGCAGACACTACAACACTAGCTACAGGTTAACAATAAGCACAAACGGTACTGATATCTCAGTATCAGCGCAAGGGGAAGGTAGGGGTGAGAACAACAGAGAGAGAGAGAGAGAGAGAGAGAGAGAGAGAGAGAGAGAGAGAGAGAGAGAGAGAGAGAGAGAGAGAGAGAGAGAGAGAGAGAGAGAGAGAGAGAGAGAGAGAGAGAGAGAGAGAGAGAGAGAGAGAGAGATCCATAGAATCTGATCCATTTAGAAGCTGATATAATGAGATAGAGAGCTGGTGGGTTAGTCAATTGGGAGAATTTTGGGTGGGGTGACAGATGGGCTCAAATCCAGTGAGGAATAACCCGTGCACATGTCATCTATCTCAGGACACGCGCAAAAAACACACGGGAAACAAATTCGCACATAGGCGTATGCTTTGGCCTGTCACCACAAAGAGACCGCCCTTATTAATAACGCCAGCTCACACACACACACACACTCACTCACACACACACACACACACACACACACACACACACACACACACACACACACACACACACACACACACACACACACACACACACACACACGGCTATTATGCTCTAATACTGTACAGACACACACCCACAGAGCATATTGTGCCTGTGGTCTATTAAAGGTTATTGATGAGCTTCCAGTGACTGGGCAGAGGGAGCCTGACAGGGCCAGACAGCAGTGAGCAGTCAGTGAGATGTGTTTCTACAAGCTGCATTCAGCCCTACAGAGTCAAAGAAACAGCGTTCCGATTTCTCAATGCAACGCAATCAGGTCTTGTTAAATATTATCTTGATTCCCCACTGGTATGCTGCTTTGGGAGTAAAGCATTAGCTTAATACATGCATGTAAAGAATGTAAATTAAGTCATCTTGACCTTTTTCTCACACTTTCTCACTATTCACTACTCACTCAGTTTTATTTTTCTCTCTTTTATGTTTTTCTACCCCACTTCTCATCTCTCTATTTTTACCCCTCTCCATCAATTTATTTAAAGATTCTCCACACACTCCCTGTCATAAGACATGCATATTTGAAGTAGACAGACAGGAATGGGGACAAAGCTACATGTCACACAAGACTCAACATGCCAATCCAACTGTGAACTCTGACCCCGCAGGAAACAGACCACTGGGAGTTCAGTCTATCAGTCTGACACACACACTGCAGTATAAGTACTAAAACATGTTCAGAATAACATTCTACTACAGCGATCTTCCAATCCAAGAGATAATCGGCAAAGGCAAAACCCATGTTTTCTTTTACCCACAATTTCTTTGGCTTTCATTAATCCACCGTAAGCTGGATGCCAGTCCATTAGCATAACACTATGAATAAATGCAATGGTCATGGAGGGATAAAATAAAGGAGAAAAAAGGTACTAAAAGCTTTGAGCATTGGGAACAGTGGAAAAGCAGGCTGATGATTTGAGTCTGATATAAGGCTCAGGTCGAACATGTAAAGAGATGCTTGAGACATGTATAGTAATGATATGGGTGTGCTTCAATATAAAATGGGCATAGAAATTAATTTTGATTATTCACCCTCTAAAATGCCCCACAGAGTGGTGGATCATTTGCCTTTCACCAGGTCCTGTTTCATCAGAAATTTGTAGTCATTCAATCATTTCTATAGCCTAGCCAATCGTTATAAAATATTTTGGTTTTGTAGTCATAATAATAATAATAATAACAACATCATCAACAACAATAGGGTAACACTTTACTAACAATTTTATTTTTAACGCATAAGTTATGCCTTTTAATCCATTGTATGATCTCAGCAATAATTATAACCACAGTTATAAAACATTACAATAGGCTATTCATTGAACACCCTTTTAGAAAGTATAATGCATTAAAAAACATGACAATCATCCAATTTCAGATGACGTGTCTCCGTTTATGACCTATTAGATCTGAAACAGAAAATGTCCAGTGTGCAAGTGGTGAGGTAGTACCTGCCCTGCTTCTGAAAGTAGAGGTCTGTGAAGGAAGAACACAGCCTGTGCTTCTCAGCACATTAATCGTATGAACAAAAGCATTTGCGTCAGGCCAAAAGTAAATATGCTGTTAGGCCTTCCTTAGCTTTTCTAGATGTTCTACAAAGCTCTTAATTACAGCTTTGAAGACTCACCAATAGAGTATCAAGTCAGTTCAAACTATTTACATGCTTTTTAATTTGTACGAAGACTGTGATATAATATGTGTGTGTGTGTGTGTGTGTATGTATGTATATATATATATATATATATATATATATAGAGAGAGAGAGAGAGAGAGAGAGAGAGAGAGTGAGAGAGAGAGAGAGAGAGTGAGAGAGAGAGAGAGAGAGAGTGAGAGAGTGAGAGAGAGAGAGAGAGAGAGAGAGAGAGAGAGAGAGAGAGAGAGAGAGAGAGAGAGTGAGAGAGAGAGAGAGAGAGAGAGAGAGTATAGAATAACAGAATAACAGAAAATGAGTGATGAGCAACACAACCTCTCCACGGCTTGTTCCCCAAAAGACCTTTCAGACTCCCTAGCGGAGCTAATTAATATCAAGATGAAAGCAGTATGGCCATCCACTGGCCCTCAGCTCACATGATAAAGATAAATACTGTAATGTGATTGTGACATCTGCATCATCTAAAAGTGGAAAAGTGTCGAAAACCAGCAGCGATTACTGCAAGTGCTCTGGATTTATTCCTGTGATGGCAAATATATATTATTATCAAACAGCCACTTAATATTTAATATTTAAGTCGCTGCTGCAAATCTTAATATTTCGGTAAAAACCATGATACGTTTTTTCAGGATTATTTAATGCATCGAAAGTTAATCAAAAGAACAGCATTCATTTGAAATGAGTGTTGCACCATAGATAAATTGTATAATCTTTTGTTAAATGTATTTAAAGAACCTCTCAATCAATTTAGTGTATCCTTGCTGAATAAAAGTATTTTATTTGTGTGCAGTACAAATACATTGCATACTTGAAGATGATTGTTGCCACACACACGCACGCACGCACGCACGCACGCACGCACACACGCACACACAAACAAACACACACAAATACTTAGTTCCTGCTATCTTACATCTGCTGGGAACAGTCAGTGTCAGTGAGAGAAAACCTGACCCACAGACCTGCAAACTCCTCAGACTAAAAAAGGTGACAGTGTCGCGCGCGCGTGTGGGAGGGGGATGTGATCCAAAAATCTTAATTTTTGAGATTTTAATATGCAAACGACACATTTCTGACCGCTTTATTAAACAGAAATTTACTGTTGGTGTATTAGCCTAAAACAACATGCTCGCCAGATTGTTTATCTAAATAGCCCTATGTTGTTAGAAATTACTGTTTACCAGGTTTTAGGTTTTAGGTCATTTCCTTGATTTAATTTTTTAATTCTTTTTTAAAATTAAAAATAACATCATAAAGTATGATATTTTGTTTTACTTTGAGCAATTCTGGAGCTATAATTGACTCTTCTTAGAAGCATATAAAACAAAACAGCTCCTTGGAAAAAATGAAATGTACCTAATATTGTAGTAGTTATAAACAAAGGTTTATTTTAGTTCAGATTAGTTTGAGGGCAGCAATTGTATTCATAATGTCAAAATAAAACCGACGTAATGTTACTTGAAGGCATTATAGCCTACTATTCCTGCCAAACTTCCATGGTTGCGGTTAGTGATACTACAGTAAATCCATGGTGAATGTTGCTGATCTGTGGACACTGGATAGTTCATTCATGGCACAATGTTTCTTCCTGGTTTCCACGTCAGTGCTGTTTGATCCGTTAATAACGGAAAAATGTGAATGTTTCTCACTAGATCTCGCAGCGATGTTATTACTTCTGTGGCAAATTCAAATGCTTCCTTTACTGGATCTCTTATTAGCGCTGTATAGTAACAGTGTCGCTTGATCAAGCTCGGCTCGCGCTGCTTTGGTCCAAACTGATAAACGGTCCGTCAACCACACAATAACGAGCAGTTTCGTTCCGCTTGAATTATGTTTGCCATTTGATGTTGGGCAATGTTGTGGTGGCTCCGGGGGATTATGAGCGCGCTTACCACGCGCTACGCGCCTACATTTGAAATAACGAAATTTTGGTCGGCAGGAAAAATGGCCTACACCGCCCCCCCCTCCCTCCCCTAAAGAAAACTCCCCAGAACCATCTGCTGGAAGAAAACGGAGGAAACTGCAAAAGTGTATTATCACGAATAATATGGCATGCTGTATAGTTTAATTTATGATGAGGAAAGTACAACTGATTGTATGGAGTATGAGGAGAGGAGTCTCAGTGTTGCCTGCTGTTCAGATCCACATCAGACTTGCTATCTGGTTAAATAAAGAGCCCTAAGAGGCTTTGCTGTTCCTAAGCTAATAATAGTGGGAAATCGCTGCAGTGCGCTGAGAAGCACTCAATGCCTTGCCCAGTCTGTGACACTCCTAATACACAGGCTTTTACCAATAAAGTCACCCAGAGGTGAGTCCAACTGTCCCTACTTGCTGCAGTGTGTCTGTGTGTTTGTGTGCATGTTGTGTGGTTTAAGACATCAATATCAGATACAGGATTGAGAGGGAAATCATGTCAGCAGGCAAAAGTAGGGCTGCACGAGGTATGGTTTTAACATCGATGTGCACATCCGCGGTAGTCACATCGCAGGATGTGCGATGTCAAGTAAAGGGATCGAAGTAGATTAATCCATGTTCTTTTTTTTATTCATAATCTCCCCATCGCCAGTGGAGCAAACTTATGTGGTTTCATGTCTTTTTACATTAATACATTTAAAGTAAAACTATCGAGCGTTATATTGAACATTTTTTCTATCGTTATTGATAAAGGTATACCGTTGATAAATACAGATACTGTTGTATCACCGAGGCCTAATCAGCGGTTCTCAACCCTGGTCCTCAAACCACCCAAGCACTGCACATTTTAGATGTCTGTCTCCCTAAACAAACACACCTGACTCAACTCATTAGCTCATTAGAAGAAACTCCAAGACCTGAAATGGTTGTGTCAGATAAGAAAACCATGTACAGTGTAATTGGGGAGTTCCAGGACCAGGTTTGGGAAACACTGTGGTAGATGAATCAACATCAAAAGGGATTTTCATCGTTCTAAACCACGCTTTCAACACCGGGCAGAGGAACGTTTCATACTTTTATTTAAAAGCAGGGTTAGCACTGCTTTTTACCCAGTTAAGGCTGGATGCTTTGCAACAGAGAGCCAATCACGTGCCTCATACTCACAATAACGTGTCTTGTATAAACAGTAATCTGCGATTGACAATTAGCCTAGCATACAGTTAGGACTGGCGGTATGGTTCTGTTCTGGGCAAGAACTCCCTGCGCATCCATGCAGCCTAGCATGGATAAGAGCAGGGAGAGCAGCAATAACCCCCCTTAGGGTAAACAGAACAGAACAACATGAATGTATTGCAGATATCATTCATTTAATTTAATGCACTACATAATTAGAGAAATTTAATCGGATTCAGGGGTAATCAGAGTGCCAAATCCTGACGAGAGGAGCTGGGGATGAAGGAGGGTAATAAGCTCCTGAGAAACGCGATAGCTGCTGATAATATTGAAGGAGCTTTTATACAGTGATAGGCGTCGTATCCCTATAGGTATATATGACCTGCCAGAACTGACGCTACACTTGATTTCTGTCATAATTTACTCACCCTTTGTTGTTCCAAACTTTTATGAATTTCTTTCTACACAAAAGAAGATATTTCGAAGAATATTCGTAACCAGACAGTTGATTGGCCCCACTGACTTCCATAGTATGGAAAAATAAATACTATGGAAGTGAATGGGGCCCATCAACTGTTTGGTTAACGACATTCTTCAAAATCTCTTCTTTTGTGTTCAGCAGAAGAAAGAAACTCATACAGGTTTGGAACCACTTGAGGGTGAGTAAATGATGACAACATTTTCATTTTTGGGTGAACTATCCCAAACACTCAAGCTTAATTTGAGAGTGTCCTGCTTTCTTCGATTTTCCATTTTGGCTTTATTTTCAAGTCTTGCAATTTTCCGACTTGCACGTGATGTTTTGCTTTCCTAGCTTCTCTCCCAAGTTTGTTTTGCGGATTCTTAGTGAAAATCATGTAATAACTCAAGAATTAAGCTTTAGGCCAAAATGAAAATGTCAAAAGCCCAAGTATACTGTTATCTTCGACATGAAATACCTTAATTTGAATTTATCCACTGAACTGACAAACTGTGTGAACTCCTATAAGATATGCATGTACCTGCCTCAAAGAGGGTAAATTCCTGAATTGCTTACACAACGTCCTGACCTGAGTGCTTGTGAGTGTGTATCATGCATAGAAAATGGTGCAACCTAATCCGGAATTCCCTATGTAGAACACATTCGCATAAACGAAAGGTTTCTCTTACAGATCAAACATCAGCCTATTTTGTACAAATGGCCTTAACCCAAACAAATCATTATATATATATATATATTTAAAAAAAAGAATGATGAAGACTTTAAATAAGAGCTTTCGCTTGACCGAACAAGCTGCCTCCTAACACAACCTGCTTCTAAGAACTGCTGGCAGAGTGCCGTCACTTCTAAACACTGAGGCTCTGACGCAAACTGCACAGAGCAGCCCACACCTGTAGCACCGACATCTCTGTAGCGCACAACTAGCCGCTTAAGAACACAATGATACACACAGCAGGAGTGTGTGCGCACAGCGTTTCTGCCTTTGTCTAAGCTTGCCTTAGAGTGTGTGCACATGTATGTCTAATAGTCCATGTTGGATGCTTATTCAATCAGACCGAGTTGTAAGAGGTTGTTTTTTTCGCCATTTGGTTTGCTTGTGGTAATGAATTCACACAAATTATTTTTCTATTATCTGATCCATTGAAAATATTCAACAGATGAGTTTATAATAAAAATAACTGTTAGTTTTGTTTTTTACACATTAAATCATAGCTTTAGGAAGGGAAAAAAGATGACTAGTAGTATTTCCAAGAAGCAAGTACATACTGCTTAGTTGAAACAGGCCCAAGACTGATTATCACTCTACATATTGCAAAATATATAAAATATCATTATCATCATTAGGGCTGCAGCTATCGATTCTTTTTGTAATCGATTAATCTAGCACTTAATCGATCGATTAATCGAGTAATCGGATACATTTTTTTGTGTGTTTTTAAACAACCAAAACAAATAATGCATAACGAAAATGATGTGGCTGTAAAATGATCAAGCATTTGGCTTTTATTTCTCAAAAAACAAAACAAAAAAAAACTTATTTCAACTCCAACATTTGGCTCCAAAACTAGGCCTATTTATTGCAATTTTTACCCATTTAGTATAAGTGCCAACAATGTTCTATGCTCAATTACTTTGGTAGCCAATTAAAATGTCTTCCCCAAAAGTACAAGTGGATTTGGAGAAGCAGGCTGGGGAATTTAATTTTTTGTTGTTGTCTGTAACTATTTGGAAGACGTGACATACAAACAAGGTCTCGCAAAGACTGCAATACAATATTTGTTCCTCCATCACGTCGCGGTGTATACAGCAAATGCATGCTGAAATTATTGTTGCGTGGCTACATGAAAGTTTAAGCATATGTGATGCATTGCCGCAATTGATCTGACTGGCGCGTGAGAGAGACGAGGGTGCATGCGTGTGTGTCTCTGTCTGTGTGTGTGTGTGTGTGTGTGTGTGTGTGTGTGAGTGAAGGGGTACACACACACCGAACGCAAATTTAATTATTTGCGCGAGTAGATTACATACAAAGTCAGTGCAAAGACGCGAATAGACGCATCATTCGCGCCGGGCGTCGCGAATGACGCGAACGTCTTCCAGGCACGTTGAAAAATTTTAACTCGAGTGAATGTTTAAGCGTCTAACTAGACGCGATAGACGCGTATTTGACGCTCTATTCGCGTTCGGTGTGAACACACCATTAGGTTAATGTTTCAGTGACGCTTGGTGAGAGCATGGAGTGGATGTTTTCGGTTCAGATTCTGAATCATTGAAGTCGTACTGTTGTGGTATGCCAGGTCTACTTCGCAGTAGACACAATGCACCTTGTTCTCTTCCTTTCTTCCTTTTTAAGTATGTAATGATCCAAACTTTAGACATTCTCTGCCGTTTATGGACATCTTTACTCTCCGCCATCGCGCCAAATAAATTCAAAATGTATCACGCGCTATAGTATAGATCCGCGTATAGTGAATTAAATTTTACATAGGAATTTAACGAGGCTTCGAGGCAGGGTTTTTGCCTCGAGGAATTTTTGTAATCGAGTAACTCGAGGAATCGTATCAGCCCTAATCATCATATAGGTGAGATTTAAAAGTAAAGGTGAAACTGAAAATGAAATGGATACGACTATTTTCATAAAATCTATTCATAAAAATCTAACCGTTTATGAAAAATTCTTAAAGGAGTGAAAATAAAAATTAGCCCATGATTTACTCACCCTCAAGTTATCCTAGGTGTATATGACTTTCTTCTTTCAGACGAATACAATCAGAGTATTAATAAACACCTTCAAGCTTTATAATGGCAGTGGATTGCAAGCATCGCAACCATCAGATTAAAGCTCAAAAAAGTGCATCCATCCATTATAAAAGAACTCCACACGGCCCCGGGGGGTTAATAAAGGCCTTCTGAAGCAAAACGATGAGTTTGTGTTAGAAAAATATTAATATTTAACGCGCTACAAAGTAAAGTTCTAGCTTCCGGCCTAACGGCCATACCCAGTCTACTTGCGTCCAAAGCGCAACTTGTGACATCGGAAGTAGAGCTGGGACAGTATGGACTTTTTCTAACCGTTGTTGAAAAGCAAGAAACTCCTGCGGTATAGCGGTAAACCGCTTTAAATAAAGGAAATGATTAAGATAATATGAAATGAAAGATAAACACCTTTTCCAACATGTCTTAATTACAAAAATTATATTCCATATTTATGTTTACATAATATCATGTTATTTATTTATTTAACCTATGTTGATTATATAAAAAGTGAACAGCATGAAACAACTTAATCGATTTAATCGATTAAAATCGATTATTAAAATAGTTTTCAACTAATTTAGTCATCGAGTAGTTGCTAAACTTTTATTTGCCGTAAGCGGTTCATTTCGTAAATATTTTAGATCTGCGGTGACCAAAGTGTGGCAGTAATGAGCCACCGGAGGTTTTACTCAGCCAGTACAGCAGGAGAAGTAGCGAATAGCCAATAGCTGGCCTCGTTTTATGTCACGTGCTTCCCGCACAGCGGCTCCGCGTCTCTGTTTGAAGCATTCTGCAGCGAGATGGCGGAGGTAGGCGGCAGTGGAGTAAGCTCAAGAAAGAGAAAGAAAAAAGCGGAAGATAAAACTAATCGAACGAATTAACCAACAAATAAATAAATAAATGAATAAATAAATGTTCAGCTTCTCATCTGCGGTGATGCGTGTTGCAGTAGCGCCGTCACATCTGGCTATAACATTACATATAGCCTATATAACACGCTCTCACATGTTTATTTTTTAGCATTTTTGGGAGGAGTAAAATTTACATGTGGTTTCAACAACCAGATGCATGTCTTGTCCAGTTTCGTCTGGAATGAGTCTCTGATCTCCTCCTGAAGCGGTTTGAGCGATCAGATTCAAATCCGTCTTGAATGCGTTTCGGAGGGCATTTACACCTGGTCTTTTCACGATCAGATAGCTATCCGATCTGAGAAAACAATGCTACTGTGTAAACAGCTTTGTTTACTAACTTCGGGACAGTCACACTAGATCGAGCATCAGGTTGGGCAATCAGTTTGCAACATAAGTTATGGATTAAAATAGCGCTACCAAAGAAATTAAAACGGTGTTTACAAAGTGAAACACTAAATATAAAGGCAGTTAATAACAGCAGCAGTAAAAGTTTGTTTTTTAGTCACCGTAGTCAGTGGTTTTCAGCGAATGCTTGTGCACTAATGCATCATTTTTCCTGTCCTTTTAATCAAGCCTGCAAGCTTGCTGCGTACCTCCATTCCATTCTCTTTTTATAGCATTTGTTTATCACTATTACTACTTATTACTACTATTAAGTTTTAATTGTTTTTCAAACGCAATCTACTGCGGCTCTACTACGTTCACATGCTTGTTTTCAGTCTTTCTATATTTAATTTATCAATATATTAAGGTTTAAAATGGAAAAAATAAAGATTATATTAGTAAAACTCAATGTGTGGCTTTTGCACTTTTTAAAATACACTTTTACACATAAATACCCTGATTTAGGATTTTATTTAGTTATAAAAAACAAACAATCATTTACATTTACATTTAGTCATTTAGCAGACGCTTTTATCCAAAGCGACTTACAAATTAAATTTACTAAAAACTTTTATCCGATTAATTGAAAAAATAATCGTCCGATTAATCGATTATCAAAATAATCGTTAGTTGCAGCCCTACAAAGAGTCATGCTTAAAGATGGCCATTAAAATGTAATAAAGACCTATATTACGTATAGCCTATACGTCTATATATATATACAAGTCTATAGTCTATAACAAGTTGTGTGTCTCTCACTTTATTTGCTTCTATTTTAGAACACTTGATGATTATCTAATCAAAATAACAAGATGTATTGTAGTGATAAAAAAAAACTTAAATCGAACGCGTTTCTGATTTGTTTATGTTTCTGTCGGCTGCATGAACATATCAATGTCGAGAAAGCAATCACGTCGTCACTAGCTTTAAATATGCAACTTTGTCAGCTAATTAATGCATAAAAGTGACCAGCTGGATATAAACTAATGCAAATAGATGGTAACAATTGCGCCATGAAACATTTGGGTCAGGTCTGCGTCATTTTTGTCACATTGTTTTAACCGCTTGAGGTACTAATGTTAGAGTCCTCACAGCCTCGACTGTAGGGATGGGCGATATGGACTTAAAAATATATCACAATATTTTCTGGTATTTATTGCAATAACGATATCAATGACGATATAAATATAATACCATATTCACCACTGTTTTTGGCTACAAGCAGGGGCGGAGTGGCAATCAGGAGAGTAGGGACTTTTCCCGGTGGGTCGGTAGTGTTTCGAGGTCGCGAGGGCCGGTGTTGTGCCGAATTCTGACCCCCGCCAAATTATTACCCCCTTAGTATTGGTAGGTTTAGAACTAGTTGTGGGGGAGGGGTTAGGATTAGGGCTGGGGTTAGGATTAGGCAATCAGGTACTTACTTCAACAAGGGGGGTAATAATTTGGCAGGGAGTCGAAATTCGGCACAACACCTGTCTGATAACAGTTATACATTGCAGGATCTTAGCAACATCATCCGGCGGCCTGAGGTGCGGCCGCTTAACTGTGCAGCCTCTCTCAACCCGTAAATAAATCCATCGATCCGCACATTTTGTTTGAATTCTTAAATGGTCTAGTGGTAGATCTTTTGCCAAGCGCGTCAGAGGTTACGGGTTCTAATCCACATTCGTATAGGGTTTTTTTTCTCTCATCATAACTGAATTTGTTCATCACTGGTTACAGTCTATATCAAGCAGGGACACGTTTTGTGTGCATTTATTTTGTGATTTCACCGGAATGAATGTCTCCACAACGTTGTATCCTCCACAATGTCTCCGGCAACGAGCGCTCAGCTTGAGTTAAAAAACAACACATTTTAGCACTAGATCTCTTATTTAATAGCGAATAGGGGTGGCCCGGTACATGAAAAAGCATCGGTTCGATGCGTGTGTGCGTCGCATGGTTCGACGCATGTTCAATGTAACTTCGTGCCCGTGACCTCAGACAGTGTGTTTACTTTTCGCGTAAAATAAGAGATGCGTGGACAATGGACATACATATGAGGCTTGTTCGACTTGAACCGGCGCTGCACAGACCGATAGATGAATAACATCAAAGTACCGCGAGAGGAACGGCTCTGTATGCTTTTCAATCACTCTCGCGGTACTTTGATGTCATAAACCGATCGATCTGTGCAGCGACGGTTCAAGTCGAACAAGCCTACAGTAAAAGTGGAGTATGGAGTGCTGCAGGGCTCGTCACGTATAGAAATGTCAAGTGGGAGATAGGGGTGGGAGATATTGACAAAAATGAATATCTCGATATTTTTTTTCAATATCTCGATATCGATATTCAGATGATATTTTTGCAATCCTTCAAAGAAATGTGTGCAAACTGGTAAAGAAGGTCCAGTTGGTCTTTTGACTTACTGCATTTGACCTATTATTGTATAGAATTACTAGTATATAAAGATATGAGACATTATTGATTTAAAGACTCCTAAACTTTTTAAAATAATAAAATATTATTCAATAGACATTTATTATTCAAAATCTTTATTGTTCTTTTATATTTTTAATAGGGGTGTAACGGTTCACAAAATTCACGGTTTGTTTTGATACGATACAGTGGTGTCACGGTTCGGTACGTTTTCGATACAGCAAAAATAAAGAAATGCCATAGAAATTTCCTATTTATTAATAGAAAAATTATTTTTAAATAATTGTGAGTTTTCCTACATCTTGAAACTTTTAGTTTTATAAATGGGGGTAATCTTTGAAGGATGAACAAATAATGTTTTGGTCATCACATAAAAAATAAAATTTAAATAACATATAACATTTGAGTTTTGAAGTGCTGGAAAAAGATGTGAGAATTACTTGAAAGCATTTTAATACTTCTGCCAAACTTCCATGGTTACAACTACAAGTTAGTGTTACTACATTAAATCCATGGTGAATGATCTGTGGACTTAAAACCTATAACTAGTTCATTCATGGAACAATGTTTCTCCTGGTTTCCATATCAGCGCTGTTTGATCAGTTAATAATGGAGAAATTGTAATGCTTCTCACTAGATCTCGTAGCGATGTTATTACTTAAGTGGCGAATTCAAATGCTTTGTTTACTGGATCTCTTATGTAGTAACGGTGTTGCTTCAAGATCGGATCGCGCTGCACTGATATTTGTCCGAAATGATAAATGGTCCGTAAAGCACAAAATAATGAGTTTCGTTCCGCTTTCATTACATTTGCCAGTTGATGTTGCGCAACATTGTGGTGTTCGCTCCAGCGCGGATTTTGGTCGGCAGGAAAAATGGTCCAACCACCGGAATGGTTCGGTTTGTAATGCGTAGGGAACCGATCTCTTGGGAAAATGTATTCCATCTTTTGGACTCATACAACGCAATTTTCTAATGATGCAATCACGAAGCTCGCCACTCGAGGACGCCACAGACATTTAAGAAAAACTTTTTAACTTAAGATCATTTTTCCACAAACAATGCATATTTTGCCTTCTCTTTACGATTTTGGATTGTTGCTTCAACCTAAACGTCATAACACACAGGTAAGAACTTCGTAGTTGTATATTGCAAATTAGTAACTTTAGCAGCTTACTCTCGTGCAATTGAGGAACGATCATGATTTTGTACAAAAAATAAAATACAGTCAAACAAACCCCTACAGTATTAAAATCTCTACATATAATTGTTTAGAAGGTTATAGTGTGCGTTATTTGTTTTCTCTTTAACTTCCTTCAGCTCTTTTCATGTTTTGGGGGTAGGATTGTACAAATTATGAAATATTCGATATCCCAATTTTGCATAACGTCCAGACAACAATTTGGATATTATCGTCTAAACGATATATCGCCCACCTCTAGTGGGAGATATAAGGAAGGCTAACCGGAGGATGCGCCAGCGTCGTATAAGTCCGGTGTGTGGGAACATTTTGGATTTCATGTTACCTATGATATTTAAATACAGTGACACCAAGTTTAGATAAGAAATCCAGTCATATGTTTCCAAATACTGCACTTTAATTTCAAGTGAAAAAAATGTATCCTCACTCTCAGGGAATAGAAGGATTGTTGATACTGTTTTTGTATTGAGGTTGAAATTATGTTTCACTTTATGGTTATGCCTTTGCTATTGTTATAGCCTCATTATAGGCAATTATGTGTAACATATTTTGACTTATTTAAAAGATAGTGCTTTAAGAGTCTCTCTTTTTCTTTTAAAAGATAAACATTTTGTAAGAGCTACACTGACGTTGACAGTTTGATAAATGCAAGTTAATTTTAATCTTTGTGTGCTAAAAATGCACATAAGTCCCTGTAGAGATAGCAATACACATTCTCCTGTTTTGCCAAATAAACAAAAGCATTTCATCAATGTCTTCTCTCTTGCTGTATCAAAATGTCACCTAGCTTTCCTCAGAGATGGTCTCAATAATGTGCTTAAAGTCAAGTCAAATTCAGTTTGTGCATGATTACATGATATAATTTTTTTTTTAATACTGTATCCTGAATTGTGGATAATTAAACTATAGCCTATATCATATGCTGAAGTACATTTCTGGAGTGTTAAAGATTAAAAGAAAAAATAACAACAAGAACCGTACAGAACCGAAAACCGTGACCCTAAAACCGTGATACGAACCGAACCGTGGGTTTTGTAAACCGTGCCATCCCTAATAGCGAACTAAATGAATGCTCTGCTAGTTAACTGGAGATGTTTTATTTATTAGATAGGCTACATCCGTGCCTTAATGTTTAAAAAACTGATGGAACACGACTTCACTGGATCCAAACAAATCAATCAAACCATAGATGTGACCAGTAGTGGTGTTTTTTTTTTTTTTTACCAAAAACGATAACGATTGTTACTCGATAGATATTTTAAAGATAGATACTCAAACATCCATTTCGTAACATACATGCGTGTTTTTTTGAGCACGTCCCTCAATGAAACATCACACTAAAGCCTGTAAACCATTGAAATAAATATCAGTAAATAATATTAACTTAAATAATATAATAAAGTTAAATATTTAAAAAAACATTTGTTTAATATTTCCTCACAAAGACGTGTGATATAGCCTAAAGCCTACCGCTCTGCACTTTGCGAGGGATCAGGGATGAGACACGAGCAGAAAGATCATCTCTTTTTTTTGTTAGTATATCTTCATGTTTTCTACTTGTTGTAAAAGGTCTGACGAGCGAATTTTATCTTCCACAAGGGCAAGACATTTAGGCTGTTTTATTTTTGCGCTGCCAAAGAAAGCGAATCTAGTCTACTTTACAAATAAACTTGACACGCCGCCTTACCAAGTATAATAACAAGCACAAACTGTGTTAAAAAGAATTTGACGTGCAAGTAAAAAGGTAGGCGATCTTTCCTACAGCGTTTTTCTACTTTACCACAGTAAAGAATGCAAATATAATAGGCCTACTTTAAAGCGAAACAAAGGAAGAAACGTTTATAATCCCCTGCCAAAATGGGTGAAACGTGAGTGAAGATTTCGGGAAAGAAACAAGAGATTCCATTTCCAGTGGATTAACTAATGGAATAGTGTTAAATTCGCTGATAATCGGGTGACCAGATCGCAAAACAGAATACTAAGCCGACAAAGCTTAAATTTATTGGCTCTCGCACAACTCGCTCATTCGTCACAAATCCAAACGTTTGGTTGCGATGTAACATTTAATTGCTACCTAGGGCCGGGCGATATGGGCCTAAAAAATAAATCCCCAATTTTTGCACAAAAGGTCCGATTTACGATATAAAGCAGCACTATGCAGTTTTTTTTTTAGCTCAACTGAACAGCTTCGGAGTTATTGGAATGGTTATATGACTCTTTTAGGGTTGAATGGTGGTCGTCTCGGAGAGGGGGGTTTTACTAAGTTAAAACAGGTTTTAAATTAATTTTGGTTTTGATTTTCCCTTCTGGGATTTGATCTGGATTTCCCCCTTGGGGTTCTCTCTTTCTTTCTTTCTTTCCTTTATTTATATAGCACAAGTAAACACAACAGAAGTTGACCACTGTGCTTCACATAACAAAAATCCAACAAGAATTAAGAGAAAAAATATATATCATTCAGACTGCAGAGAAAAAAAAACATAGATACATTAAAATTTAAATAAATGCACGCTCCAAAAGATACAGCTTTAGTTTGAGTTTGAATTCATATAAAGAGGATAGCGATCTCAAGGAGACAGGGAGGCTATTCCACAACCTAGGACCGACAACAGCAAAAGCACGGTCCCCTCTAGACTTTAAGCGTGAGCGTGGTTGGGACAGATTGTAGTTACTCGTGGACCTTAGACACCTCCTAGGTACATTAACATTTACAAGTTCGGACAAGTATGAAGGTGCTAGACCGTTTAAAGATTTAAAAACAAACATCAGTATTTTCATGTCAACTCTGTAACGCACCGGCAGCTAATTAAGAAACAATAAAATCGGAGTGATATTTTCATGTTTGCGAGTCCCAGTCAGGAATCTGGCAGCAGCATTTTGGACCATTTGAAGCTTTGTAATTGAAAACTGGGGTAGTCCTACATAAAAGGAATTACAATAATCCAGACGGGATAGGACGAAAGCATGTATAACTTTTTCAAGCTCTGTCGAGTATAGAAAATGCTTTACTCTAGATAATAGCTTCAAGTGAAAGAAAATTGATTTAACCACTGTGTTATGTGTTTCTCTAGCTTTAGGGAGGAATCCAAAACCACTCCCAGACTCCTGACCATAGGTTTAGTACCATAGTACAAGTCTGCAATATAAAAAGTTTTTTTTTCTCCTAAAGAGGGGCCAAACACAATAGCCTCTGTTTTACTTGCGTTTAAATGTAAAAAATTTAAGAACATACAATATTTAATGTAATTTAGGCACACAGATAGGGTTTCAAGGCCCTTTGTGTCATGCAGTGCGCTTAAAAGGCAGATAGATATGAGTGTAATCTGTGTATAAGTGGAAAGACACTCCGTGTTTCCTAAAAATCGATCCCAACGGTTACGGCAGCATATCCAATGAAAACAAAGCAGGAGCCAGAATGGAGCCTTGTGGAACGCCATAGGTAAGAGGAGCTATGGACGAAACAGAATCTCCAATACCCACTGAGAAGGTTCTGTTTGTAAGGTAGGACTTCAACCAGCTAAGAGCATTTCCTTGGATGCCCACAGACTTTTCAAGGTGTGATAGTAAAATTCTGTGGTCAACAGTGTCAAATGCTGCCCTCAGATCCAAAAGAATTAAAATGACGGAGTCCCCAGAATCAAGAGACAACAAAATATCATTTAAAACTCTCAATAAAGCAGATTACTGTGATTAGTGCTAAAACCAGACTGAAATTTCTCTATAATACTATTCTCATCAAGGAAACTCTGTAGTTGCAATAGCACTGTTTTCTCAAGGATCTTAGATATAAAAGATACATTTGAGATAGGTCTAAAATTTGACAAATCAGTAATGTCAGCGTTTGGCTTTTTTACTATGGGTTTCACCAAGGCATGTTTGCAAAGAGGAGGGACAATACCTGAGAGAAGGCATCTGTTTATAATAGACAAAATCCAATGCCCCACATTATAAAAAATCTGTTTGAAAAACCATGTAGGAACAACATCCAGAGATGAAACAGTAGGCTTCAGCTTAGTGACTATATCTGTTAAACCAGCCATGGTAATTGGTTTAAAAGAGTTTAAAAACCTAATGGGAGAGGGAGTGTCTACAGGGTCAGTAGTCGATAAAATTATGGACTGTCTAATTGTTGCCAATTTCTCAATAAAGAAATTGCGAAAATTCTAACATGTAGAAGCAGTTACAGTAGGAAGGTTGTTACTTACAGGATTAAAAACAGAGTTTAGGACCTTAAACAAAATCTTTGGATTATTTGAATTTTTAGTTAATATATTTGAAAAATATTGAGACTTAGATGTTTTAACAGCTTTTTGGTATACCTTTAAGGAATCCCGCAAAATTTCATAAGACACCTGCAGCCTGTCCTTTTTCCATCTACGCTCCGCTCTTCTGCAAAGTTGTCTTAATTGGCGAGTGTTGCCATTCAGCCAAGGTTCAGATTTATGTTTCTGACATTTGGGTCTCAGAGGTGCAACAGTGTCAAGAGCGTTGGTTCAGAGAGAATTAAATAAACTTAATTGCTCATCAATATCTACAGTATTTAGATGTTCAATAGAGAACACCTCTCAGCATCAGAAAAAACTGCAGAAAAAGTATCGACAGATGATGGACAAGACAGGCCTATATGTGACCATTTACAAGATCTAACAGATAAAGTGGTATAACAGGAAAGATCAATATTGACAATAACAGGCCTATGATCAGAAAAGCTTAAGACACCAATCTGAAGATCTGAAATTAGGGATGGGACGATTACCGGTTTCACTATAAACCACGATAAAATGTACTGGCGGTTGGTATTATCGTTTAAAATGTAATTATCATTAAAACCGTGTTTGATTATTGCGGTTTTAATAACTCACTATAAACTCACTATAAATCCTGTCCAGCCAGCAACAGTCTGACGCAGCGCGCAATGTTGTTGTATTTTTTTTTATTCGAGAAGGAATGGCGGACGCAGTGACCGTGCTCGGGAGATTTTTCAGCCTTTTAAGAGGACCAAATCTGAAGTGTGGTCATATTTTGGCTTTTACAAAAGTCCTGAGAGAAACTTAATCGAGGATGGTCACCCTGTCTGCAGATCATGCACAAAAAAGTCGCTGCGGGGAAACACTTCAAATCTGCCGAGTCGTCTTATGTGACCATCACACACTGTTGTAGCGAACGCAAGGCAAGTTAACTCTAACCTCAATACCAAAACTACGTCTGGGAAATAATTGGGCACAAAATGTTGTTTTGAGTTGAAATATTTTATCTTACAAACTTGACATAAACGTGAAGCTTTTTGAAAAGAAAAGTTCACAGCAAGTGGCTTTGAGCCAAAGACGAACGAACAAGTTCAAACAATTAAGACTATTAAGAATGACATTTAAGAGATAATGTATATTCATTGTAACTTTACACTTATTACACCAATTTTTTCCCTCACATAATTACAGTGACACATTGAATTGAGATTAAAGTTTTAAATCTTAAGTTACCTATTAAATCCATTTTGTACAGCGTACAAAATTCGTCCAGACAAGATGATCACAACAATATTATCAAACTCTGTAAACAATAAATCAACTCTGATTTCATTTTCAATACAATCAAAAAACGGTGACGCTAGACGGCAAGTTGTATTTGAATGAAATGAGAGCGCGTGTCCGTTGTGATACATGCATGTGCGCTGTGTTATAATGCGTTGCCAGGGCTCGAATTTCGGTGCGGGATTGCGGGTATTGCGCATCATTTTAATCATTCCCGCAGGTCTTGTGTATAATGCGGGAAATTCCCGCAAACATTCATTCAATCTAGCATGTAGGCCTAAGAGTGAATTTAACCTAACAGATTATAAGATCAAATCAGTCATTTTAAAACTTTATGTGAGACGCAATTTCACACACAGCGTGAGTGATTCTGCCAATGCCGCGTCTTCTCTGTCTCTCAAAATGTGTTGCACAAGGCAAGTCAATTGCGCTGCAGCTGCAGGCGACGACTCTAGACTCTCGCGTTTCAGGACTTGGGACATATGATGGAAATGTCACTTGCACAATCGGGCCTTTGCATCGTCACTAATGTCTGTAATTTGTGCGTCTTTTTAAGTCTTACCTATTTAAACAATCAAGCGATTTTAAACCGCATAACAAACAGTTCGTGAGTAACAAAACGGAGTTCTTTTTCGCGAATTATAGCGCTTTAACGGTCAAAAGCACACAACATTGTCTTAATTCCGGTCTTGGGGAGTATCATCTCAAACACAATCGGTTAGGTCTTAACAAAATAATACAAAAAGAAAATGCATGTGACACTATAATGAAAACAATATGGGCTGTTCACGTTACGTCTTTTGCGCGCACATCCTTTGCTGAAACGTCTTCGTCTTCATGGAGAACGTGGCTCATGATTGCTAAGCAACAGGGAGCCCTTTTTAAAAGAAGAGAAAGTGGCGCGGACTGCGCTTTACACGCAACATGTGAACGTTGGATCCGTGCACTAGCTCTTAAAGTGAGAGTAGCCTAAAATGTGTCTGTCATTATTGTATATAAAACAACAAAAGATAGCATTAATTGTAAGGAATCAGGATTAATAGCCTATGTATTCAAATTATACAGGACTAAAAGACTATTCCGTGTTATTTTACATTTGATTACTTTTTTCCCTTTCTAGCATTTCTGATTACTAGTGTTAGACCTAAACTTTTCTCTTTATTTAATGTATTTATTTGTGCTACTTTTTTCAATTTAATTCAAAGATTGAAATCAAGCTTCCTTTTGTTGTGTAAACTAAAAAAAACTACCCCATTGTAAAAACACAAATACAATGAGTGAGCAAACATTTAGCTAAACGTATTTTTTAAAAATTGTCAAAAAAAAACCTCCCCCCTCAAATTAAAAAATGCCCCCCATAAGAATAACCTAAAGGGGGATTCCCCCCTATTTTCCAAAACGAAATTCAGGTCCTGATATATATATATATATATATATATATATATATATATATATATATATATATATATATACACACACACACACACACACACACACACACACACACATTTAGCTTTTTTGTTTGTTTGCTGCATGGTTAAAAAAAAAACAGTATATAGCCTATATTTGTTAAATCATGGGGTGCGTCGACACGCGCAAGCACACGTGCCCTAAAGACATATTTCGCTGAGCAAGCACAATGAAGCAAGCGGAAAGAAGTAGCTACTGTGTGGGACCACTTCAACAGAAGGGGCGACGAAGTTACTTGCAAAATATGCTACGCGGTATTAAAATAGCAGTAGGCCTAGTGCAAGTACAATGCAATATCACTTGCGAAGCAAACATCCACAAGCAAATGAAAGGCGCTTTCCGAAGTTGGCCACTCTAGTGAGACGTTATCTCTGTATTCCCGGGACATCTGTGCCATCGGAGACCCAGACTCACCCCACATCATGTAGACATGTTACTTTTTTAAGTAAAAACTAGACAAGCTGTGGATTGAGGTAGGCCTGCTATTTTTATTTGACGAAAAAACGTAGTCTGATTTTCAAAGCTTCAAACTGATTCAGTGTTTTCTTTTTGTCATCTTAATTTGTTAATTATTTAAGTTAATAAAATATATTTAGTGTTGGTCTATTTTTGGTGTGAAGAAGGTTCACACACACACAAGGTCTCTCCCTCTCTGCAGTGCGGGCGCTACACGGTTTGGAGCTAAGTATGTGCGCGCTCTTTCTCGCTCGCCCTAGATTCCTGGAGATTTGAACTAATTTGCGGGCATCAGGGAGCTGCTATCAATATGCGGGAGACTCCCGGAACTTCCGCAAGACTTTGGATGTCTGGAACATTCACCTGCCAGTGTGGCGGATAGCCTTTTGAGATTTACTCGCCAAACGGAAAATCTAACCGCATTTGGCGCTTGGCGGTTGTTAATTTCGGACCCTGCTGGTATGCTACTGTTTGTATTATTGCTTGACACAAATTTCACAATTTCAATTAAATTCTTGTGATTTGATTCAGATCTTGATTCAATATCTTTTTATTTGGATTAATATTAGGTACGGTAGATATGTTATTGTGTTATGTTATTTTTTCTCAAAAAAAATTTGGAATTGCATAACTCCTGACACAAATTAAGACATACTGTAACTTGAGTCTTATATCTTTTTAATGATGTATAGTTTGTCAAGGTAATAACATTATTATATTAAAATCGCCAGTAGGTGGCGGTAACTCAATGTCTTTATGTGTGAGTCAGAGTCATTCATTGAATCTCACGATTCGTTCAAAGCCACAGATTTCGTTGCAAAATAGAGCAATAAGCCTGACTATACTGTTTTAAATGTAGTAAATCACTTAATGTTACCCTTTTGTTTTGTTTTTTAACTGTTGTATAAAATCAATGTCACATTTGAAATCGTGTGGATATTCGGGAAACATTGCATCAACATTAAAAACACTGCTGGACATCAGCCTGCATTTTGTTCGCACAAATAGCGCAAGCGGCTCGTGACAGAACATAGACCAACTGAATGACACTTCAATTTAAGCTGAAAATCTCAAATGAAGATTGCTGATCTCCAGCTTGTCTGTGTTTTCAGATCATCAGCGCGTCTTGAGCAGTGTAGAGACTGCGTGCGCATGGTTGCCTACTATTGAAAAGACCGGGTAGAAAACAAGTTCTTTTAACAGAAAAGCTCTGATTGGGGGTTAAATTATTGAATTCTGGCATTTGTGGCCACAGCGGATTAAACTGAAACTTTCCTATTTCAGACGACAAACTACGCTTGGCTAACGTTACTATCATGTTCTGTAACTCACTTGCCTAGTAACCATAGTAACGGTGCACACGCTTTCGCGCTTTTTTGCTATGACGTGGATTGCCAGGTGCACTCAACGTTGCATGAATTTTTAGTAAGAGTTAATTTTGTTATGGTATGAACTTAATCCTAGTAAAGGCAAAAAATATATAATACCTTTGTAACGAAATCCAAGACTTTGTATACCAAATTCAAGGCTTTTAAGGCCTTAATTTGAGATTATTTTTCAATGCTTTTAAGATCCCGCGGGTACCCTGGTTAATGTGTCTTGTCCCCTCACAATGACAGTAAACTAATTATTAGGCTAACGTTACATTACATGAGTCACGTCACATAGTGGTCTATTTTCAGTTCAAAATGGTGAAACATTTATGACCTTAAAAAAACTGTCAAATAGGAAATGTTTAGTTTAGCAACTTACATCTTATCTCGCACTTGACCGACCGTAAACTAAAGCGCGTCGAGTCGCTCCTGCCTATGAGTCCCTCTGCTAAAATTGGCGCTGCGAACATAAAGCCCGCCTACTTTGATTTGATTGGTCATCTCAAATATTCTGACATTGACGAGCAGTGACAGACCAATGAGGCTCAGATGAACACACACACACACATACACACACCCTTTCTTCTGTTTGTTCTGACGTGCTTGGCGCCGCTGCGGAAGAAAGCCCTGATAACAAGACTGAAGTGAACACGAAGGCTTATCTCATATATTTAAAGATTGAAAGGGAGAAAACATTACAGAGTAACTCGGCGGATATCGCTCATATAATTTTTTTTGACGACGTAGTGAAGGTGGCAGGCGTGTGTTGCTTAGGCGGCCGCCTTAGTTTCAAAGTGCTGCGGGAAACCCTGGACGTAAACTACACATTCGAATCACTCCTGTCATAATATTCATGTAAAACAGCATTCACATACAAAAAAATGTGTTTTCACAGACCACCGCTGGTGCTACTCAGCCACCGCGGTGGTGCGGTAGTCAAGTTTACCGGCACAGCCCTAGCTGTTATGATTCCTCGATTAAATTGGAGTACTCGATTTAAAAAAAAAATCCTTCTTTTGGAAATTTGCCTGCGAGTAACTGGTAAAATACCAGAAGTGCCTCATTCCAAGGGCGAGAATCCATGAACGGCATTATTAGACCATTTTCAAAGGCTGCACGATATATTAAAACCAATATTAAAAATCATAATATAGCACAGTGCTATTGTGAAATCACAAAGGATGCGATTCAGTTAAATAAATAAATGCACTGCAGGTTTCAGGGTGAAGTTCGACGCTTTAATTATTTACATGCATGCAGGTTACTTGTTTCTCAGAGCTGCTCCATTCCACAGTAAATGCTGAAACAAACTCAGTCTCTGCATGTGCTTCGCTATACCCAAATATTGAACAATAATTGGGTAATAACTAGGTACTAACCCTGAACCTACTGCTAAACCTAACCTTAACCCATGTACTTACATTATATTACCCAGTACTTTCTTAGGTAAGTACACTGTAAATACACGTAAGTTAACGCACTGTAAAATAAAGCATTATTACCCAGTACTTTCTTAGGTAAGTTCACTGTAAGTACACGTACTGTAAAAGGAAGCGTTACTAAAAATTTATAGCCTACATGAGTAAAAATTCATAAAAACAACTATAAAATCATCTGAACCCATGACTTTATATGCAAACGCATTCAACAAAGCACCCATTATACAAAGATCCATCAGGCTCCTAGTAGAGATGCTCCGATCAGCATTTTTGGGCCCGATCACCGATTACCGATTACCGATAACCAAAATCATGATCTGCCGATTGCCGATCACTGCCGATCACAGAATGGCAGGGGAATGGGAATCTTTTATCTATAATCTAGCAGAGTTTGCACCATTTGTAGAAATGTGTTTATTTAATTGTATTTAGAAAATTAGATGTCTTAAGGCTACTGTAGGTCAGCTTTCCCAAATAAGGCAGAGTAACATTAAATTATTCCAAACAAAGAGGGGTCAGGCAGACCAACACACATCAGATCAGCCTAATGGGAGGGGATCAAGTTACACTTAGGCATATTTGGAAATTGTAGCCTCTTAATACACCCACTACATTTACTAAGTGGCAACAAAATTTACAACTTGTTACACCAAAACTGGTTACTGATAAAAGGACAAAACTATGGCAAGTTTTTGTCTGTTATTATTATGAACGTCTGATGTAGTTGAGCAGAATGCTCTTTTATGAAGTTACTTCATTAAATGACATATTTAATGAGATTATGCCTGGAAAGGTTTTGGATTTTTTATCATATGTTCATTTAAAAATATATATTGTATAAAATGACTTCTTTTTTATATTCGTTTTGTTTTATTGTATTTATATTATATTTGTATTTTTATAATTTAATTTTTGCCATGAAAATAGCTTTGAATGCTGACATGGCATTACATAAAATAATCTGAATCTGATGTAGTTGAGGAATCAACTACGTTAGATCAAAAAAAAAAAATACCACCACCACTTTTGAAACATCTCGCGGCACGAATGTACCAATACAAATAAATGAAAACATCTCCAGTTAACTCAGAGCATTCATTTTATTCATTTGTTAAATAAGAGGCGATCTAGTGCTGAAATTTCTTTTTTTTTTATCAAGTGATACGCGCAGATACCGCGTTCTGTTGTGGCTCGCGCGGTGCACGGTCTTCACTCAGACGCGCGCTTCAGTCCGTTGGGAGACTCCCTATTCGTTCCGGTGAGGGAGAACTCATGTTGCCACTGCCAAGCTCCACTCTGCTGTTGTGTGCCCGTGCGCCACGCATGCAGGTGGGAAAAAGTCGCGCGAGTAATTTACGTCACGTGATCGGCTTTTTTCAATCTATTTCAATCTATTCGCCGATCAATCTATTTTTAGCCAATATCGGCCGATCATGATCGGCGTCCGATCAATCGGAGCATCCCTAGCTCCTAGTGTGCATGGTAAAGTCTAAACAAGACACTATACAATTAAGAGTGTCCAAAGGCATGAATGGAAAGAACCAAATAAACAGATGCAACAGTTACATAAAAATAAATTTTATGACTGATTTGATCCATAGCTTGGCTCGTAGCATTTCTATAAACTTTTTTGTTTGGGTACCAATAATGTGCATTTGGGAAGGAATCCCAAATAAAGTCTGATGCGCTTTGCGTTTCATGGGAAGTGTTGCACTGATATCATTTACATGCATGGAGCGTGTTTCAAATTCCATCTCTGCGTATGCTACGAGTTTGGGTTTCTTATAACATTCATCTGGGAACACAACGTGAATCATTTCATGAGATTTGTAACGTAAATCATTTATAAACCTAAGCAAACACGGGAGAATACATGTGCAAACTGTTGTTCATTGTGATTTCAAAATAAAAGTCTAAACCCTCACTCTGAATTTGCATGTTTTGATGTCCACATGTTCTTGTTCAAGAAATTTTAAATAAGAAAAGAAAAAAAATCATAAAGAAGTGACCAAATAATAAAGATTAAGTGGAAATTTGAATTAAATGTTGTTTGGCAAATATGAAACAAAGATTAGATCTGCTGTAAAGCGTAACAACAACAATCACCAGGCCGTTGGTGCCATCTGCAGGCATTTGTTATAATACATAATGTACATAAGTTGATTGTTTACATTATGTATATTACATTATGTATTTTAACAGTGTTGTCCAATAAAAACCATGATTGATACTTTATTTGAACCAATTGTTCAATTAGGTCTATTTCTATTACACAAAAAAAAAACTAATTACACTATAATAATCGTTAGTGACAGCCCTATTAAATAATATGAAGTACTTACTATGATATTAAGCAATTTCTACATTTAATCAGAACCCTTTCTTTCTTTAATAATGTTGTATCTTAAAAAAAGGAATTCTGCAATCTTATTTAACTGAAATTGAACAGAATAAAAAAAGGAATTCTGCAATCTTATTTAACTGAAATTGAACAGAATAAAAAAAAAGTCATATTTTTTTTTCTTTCAAGGAGGCTTACATCTGTTTCTTTGTTTTAGCAACATTCACAAGCTTTTTGCATCCTCTTCCAAGTGCAGGCGAATCACTGCTGTGGCCCCAGTTCTGCAGCCAGTTACATCACCAACAAGCTGCGGATGTCCACTGTGCTAGGTGATAGAGGCCTAAGCCAACATGAACGTATGTTTGCTTTCTAAATAAAGCTCCCTAATTAAACCATCTCAAGCTGTGATAATATTACAGGATAAACAAAGCTCAGCCGGCAGAGGGAACGCCTCAGGTTCATCTAGTCCCAACCTTGTCAATCACTGCCAAAATAGCCAAAGCAATAGAGTTGGTTTCAAATCTTACGTCTGGCCAATTGCAGTTCGCATTACTGAACAGCTTACAATACCCAGAAATGTAAATAAAGGCAGTAAACATCATAAACAGTGCTTTTAGCCTGTTCGTACTGTATCTGAACGGATGACATCCCCTTAGTTTTAAGTGGTTACCAGAGCAAAAAGAATTCAAAAGATTTTTATGAGCTGACAGACAGTCCACTATTTCAGGAACACTTTTGGTTTTCACTGCCAAAAAAGAAACAAAAAAGTACACACAAAAAAACAGGTAAAAGAAAAAAAGAAATGAGAAACTAAGAAAAAGCGATGCCAATTAAGTTTACTGATTTTAGCATTTTAATTTCTGCATTACTACCTATTACACTAAAAAGTTTTTGTGGTCTAAATTACATCTTTTAAGCAGAGGATGCAGCCATTTACATGACTGAAAGTATATTTGCTAAGTATAGAGCCTCATCTGTGATGCGCCACAACCACATCCAAGACATAGACACACACACACACACACACACACACACACACACACACACACACACACACACACACACACACACACACACACACAACGCCCCGAGGGTAAATTGTGCAACAGTGCCTTTGGGACCAAAAGAAGGGGAAGGAAGTGAAGCGGTGACTCGGAGGAGAATGAGGGACCTTAGGTACAATGCAAACAAGTGTGAGGGAAGGAAAGACTTGTCTAGAAGATTAAATAATCTAGCCTCAGAATCCCATTCAGCTTAAATACAAGTTTGTGCATAAAGATCAAAAGGATATAAATGTGAAATTAAGTTAGGGGTGGCCGATATGGCAAAAATATCATATCACGATTTTTTTCAGGAAACTCATGATTCACGATTTTATCACAATTCTTTTTCATGTTGGTTTTACTATTTTGTGACTGAACATTACAGCCAAACTAATTTCCCTATTTTAAAAACAAAAATCTTTGTTATTATTTTCTTTGTTATTAAAAATTAAGAACAAAGATACACATTACACATAGGGCCTACACAACTAAATAAACAAATGAAGTAAACCATGCTTTATTTTTTCAGCTACAGTGTATTTAACAGTAGCACTGAAGAAAGTAATTAAATGAACAAATATGAAAATAAAACACAACTGTGGTGAGGGGGGCGTGGTTCTCGCGGCGTCTGTAGTGAGAGACGAGTCAATGAGCTGTGCGGTGAGTAAGTAGGTCAAGTGCAGATGATGAACACCTGTGTCTGATTGCAGTGATTGGCGTGGGGAGACCGATAAAAGCCACACAGTGGGAGAATGCCAGAGAGAGAGAAGGGACTGGAACTCGTGCGAGAGCTGTTCAGGAGAGAAGCTGATCGATACCGACGTGGAGAGAATTTTGTGGACTGAGTTGTGCTGTAGTCACGCTACGGTGAATGCGCTGTGTGCGCGCCTTTTTTTGTTTTGTAAAGTTTCTGAATAATAAAAGCCGTACGAGTTCTAGTTTCGCCAACCCCGTCTTCTTCTTCCCACCACACTACTCTGAACCTTATTACACTGGTGCCGAAACCCGGGAAGAAGGAGACTGCCGCCGCCATGCAGAACCCGTCAGCATCGCCATTTGCAGAGATCATCCAATCACTCGCGGCTCTTCAAAGGGAACAACACCAAGCCCTGCTGAGCGTAAAGGACGAGCACGAGCAGCGCTTTCGGATGCTGCTCCAAGGCCAGCAGGAAGACCGCGAGTTGTTCCGGAGCTGTTTAGACCGGGAGATTCCAGCCACCCCCTCTCACGAGTCGGCCTCGGCCCCGCCGCTCACACTGGGGAAGATGGGTCCACAAGACGAACCGGAGGCGTTCCTGGACCTGTTTGAAAGGTCGGCCGAGGCTGGTACTGGAGCAGTTCATTGGAAAGCTGCCCAAGAAGACTGCACAATGGGTCCAGTGCCACCGCCCGACGTCGCTGGACCAGGCCATCCAGCTGGCGGAAGATCACATGGTGGCGTGCTCTGGGGTCGGCGAGCCCCTGCCAGCTGTCTCTCTCTCTCCCTCTCTATCTCCGTCCTCTCTCTCTTCCCCCTCTGCCAAACCTGTTGCCCTTCCCAGGTCTCAAGGAGGTCTGGCGCCCAGACCAGCGTCGAGGTGGAGGTCCGGATGGTCAGCGGATACCAGTTCCCCCGGGAGGGCCGCTCCGAGGGGGATGCCTGCTGGGGATTTTTTCACCCTGGCTCCGGTGGTGCCGCTCTCCCCACGTCAATCCCTTGGCCCGCTTCCCGCCGCTGGGACAGCGGTAAAGCCTGGGCCAGCCTGTTGGCGCTGTGGAGACCCCGGACATTTTATTGACCGGTGTCCAGTGATGGAGGTGGGGACACTGGTTCGGGTCCCCGACGCGCCACGGGCCGCCCCCGATCAAGCTGGCCTGTACCAGATACCTGTGAGTGTCAAGGGGGGTACTTATCAGGCTTTGGTGGATTCAGGGTGTAACCAAACCTCCATTCATCAAAGCCTGATTCAGTCTGGGGCATTGGATAAAAGCCGCATGGTTAAGGTTCGGTGTGTTCACGGGGTGGTGGTGAGTTATCCTTTAATGTCAGTGGCGATTCTATTTAGGGGACAAAAACATAATGTAGAGGTAGCAGTTAACCCGCACCTCCAGCATCCGATAATTCCGGGAACTGATTCGCCAGGCTTTGGGAAGTTATTGGGGGTTTTATGTGCGGATGCCTCTTGGGGAAAGAAGCAGAAGGGGAAGACAGCGGTGGTTCAGGTGGGAGATACTGTACCGGGGCCTCTGAGTACTGCTGTAGGGGAAGAGAGCTCTCTAGAGAGATCTATTCTCTTAGAGCGCGATGATTTTCCCCTAGAGCAGTCCCAGGATGAGACGCTAAAACATGCATTTGATAAAGTCCGTTCTATCGACGGTCAGGTACTCCACCCGAATCAACCGCTCTCTTACCCCTATTTTTGCGTGATTAAAGACAGGTTGTATCGGGTGACCCAAGACGCCCAGTCAAAAGAAGATACAACACAGTTGTTAGTTCCTAAGAGCCGCCGGGAAATGCTTTTTCAGGCGGCTCATTGTAATCCAATGTCCGGACATTTAGGGCAAACTGCGACATTAAACCGTCTCATGGCCCGATTCTTTTGGCCGGGCATTCACGAGAATGTGCGCAGGTGGTGCGCGCCTTGTCGTGAATGTCAGTTGGTTAATCCACTGGCCAACCCAAAAGCACCTTTGTGCCCCCTTCCGCTGATGCAGGTCCCCTTCGAACGAATTGGCATGGACCTCATCGGGCCATTAGAACGGTCGGCACGAGGGCATCGTTTTGCGTTAGTCTTAGTGGATTACGCAACACGATACCCGGAAGCAGTCCCGCTTCGCAATATCTCGGCTAAGAGTGTGGCGAGCGCGCTGTTTTCATTAATCTCCCGGGTGGGGATCCCTAAGGAGATCCTCACCGACCAAGGCACGGCGTTTATGTCACGAACAGTTCGCGAACTTTATGAGTTACTGGGCATTAAATCGATTCGCACCAGCGTCTATCACCCACAAACGGACGGACTAGTGGAACGGTTTAATCGTACGTTAAAAGCCATGATTCGTAAGTTCGTTCATGGAGACGCCAAAAATTGGGATAAATGGCTAGAACCCCTGTTGTTTGCTGTACGCGAGGTCCCCCAAGCCTCCACGGGGTTTTCCCCCCTTCGAGCTTCTCTTCGGTCGTCAGCCCCGCGGGGTGTTAGACGTACTGAGGGAGACTTGGGAGGACGGACCGTCCGCTAGTAAAAATGAAATTCAGTATGTCCTGGACCTGAGAACAAAACTCCACACATTGGGGCGGCTATCCTTGGAGAATTTGTTACAGGCCCAGGACAGACAGAGACAGCAGTATAATAGGGGGGCTAGACTTCGTCAATTCTCACCGGGAGATAAGGTACTTGTATTACTCCCCACGTCCAGCTCGAAATTACTCGCAAAGTGGCAAGGGCCCTTGAGGTCACACGGCGGGTTGGTGATCTCAACTATGAGGTAATTCGAACAGATCGGGGCGGGGGACGTCAGATTTATCACATCAACCTACTTAAAAAATGGGCTGAGGCTGAAGCAGTGATGCTGGCGACGGTCGTGAGCGGAGGAGGATCTCGGGCCAGAAGCGAATATAAAACCTCAATCACTCGCTCTGGCTCCTGCTGGAGATCACCTCTCACCCTCCCAGCTCACTGACATTAAGAAGTTACAAGCAGAATTTGCAGATGTGTTCTCGCCCCTGCCTGGTCGAACGAATCTCATTCAGCACCACGTTGAGACGGATCCGGGGGTCGTTGTGCGTTGCCGCCCATATCGTTTACCTGAACACAAAAAGAAAACGGTTCAGACCGAATTAGAGACAATGCTCGACATGGGGGTAATAGAAGAGTCCAACAGTGACTGGGCGAGCCCGATAGTTTTAGTTCCTAAACCTGACGGCTCGATTCGTTTCTGTGTGGACTATAGGAAGGTGAACGCGGTGTCTAAATTCGATGCTTATCCAATGCCGAGGATTGACGAATTGCTTGATCGGCTTGGTTCTGCTCGCTTTTATTCGACACTGGACTTAACGAAGGGGTATTGGCAGATCCCCTTACCTCCAATGTACAAAGAAAAAACAGCTTTCACCACGCCGTTCGGATTACACCAGTTCGTCACTCTTCCTTTCGGTTTGTTCGGGGCACCTGCGACTTTTCAGCGTCTGATGGACAGAATTCTCCGGCCGCATGCTGCATATGCCGCTGCTTATCTGGATGACATTATCATCTATAGCAATGGTTGGCAGAGGCATATGCAGTATTTGCGTGCTGTCCTAAAGACGCTGAGAAGAGCAGGGCTCACGGCCAACCCGAAGAAGTGCGCAATTGGGCGGGTGGAGGTAAAGTATCTGGGCTTCCACTTAGGACACGGACAGGTGTGTCCCCAAATTGAAAAGACAGCAGCCGTTGCAACCTGTCCGAGTCCTAAGAACAAGAAGGGGGTTAGACAGTTCCTGGGGCTAGCGGGATATTAAAGGAGGTTTGTGCCTAATTATTCGGACCTCGCTAGCCCGCTGACTGATCTAACTAAAAAGGGCGCTCCAGATACGGTCCAGTGGACGGAACAGTGCCAGCAGGCTTTTACCCAAATAAAGGCTGCTCTGTGCGGTGGACCGCTTTTGCATGCTCCTGACTTTTCTCTCCCTTTCATCCTGCAGACGGACAGGGGTCTGGGCGCGGTACTGTCCCAGGAGGTGGAGGGAGAGGAACGGCCGGTGCTGTACATCAGTCGGAAGCTTTCTAAGAGGGAGACGATGTACAGCACCATTGAAAAGGAGTGTTTGGCCATCCGATGGGCTGTCCTCACCCTTCGCTACTACCTCCTGGGCCGGGAGTTCACCCTGTGTTCGGACCACGCTCCCCTTCAAAGGCTCCACCGCATGAAAGATACCAACGCGCGGATCACCCGTTGGTATCTCGCTTTACAGCCTTTTAAGTTTCAGGTGGTCCACAGGCCGGGGGCGCAGATGGCGGTGGCCGACTTCCTCTCCAGGAGGGGGGGCTGCAGGCCGGACAGCTCCCCGGTCTGAGTCGGGCGGTGGGGGTATTTGGTGAGGGGGGCGTGGTTCTCGCGGCGTCTGTAGTGAGAGACGAGTCAATGAGCTGTGCGGTGAGTAAGTAGGTCAAGTGCAGATGATGAACACCTGTGTCTGATTGCAGTGATTGGCGTGGGGAGACCGATAAAAGCCACACAGTGGGAGAATGCCAGAGAGAGAGAAGGGACTGGAACTCGTGCGAGAGCTGTTCAGGAGAGAAGCTGATCGATACCGACGTGGAGAGAATTTTGTGGACTGAGTTGTGCTGTAGTCACGCTACGGTGAATGCGCTGTGTGCGCGCCTTTTTTTTGTTTTGTAAAGTTTCTGAATAATAAAAGCCGTACGAGTTCCAGTTTCGCCGACCCCGTCTTCTTCTTCCCACCACACTACTCTGAACCTTATTACAACAACATTCTTGATTCTTATTAAAGCTACTATTAAATTTCTCAGTCAATAGCAGTGAGCAGTTTCCTCTTTGTGTTTTGTTGTTTTATTAACGATAAAGGGATAATTCTCCCAAAAATTAAAATTGTCATCATTTACTCTCTCAATCTGTTTTAAACCCGAATAAGTTTCTTTCTTCTGTTAAAATAAAAGTTATTTGGAAGAATGTGGGCAACCAAACAGTTGATGTACCCCAGTTATTTCCATAGTATATATTTTTTTAGACCAGCAACTGTTTGGTTAGCCACATTCTTCAGAATATCTTCTTTTGTGTTCATCACAAGAAAGAAATGAATACAGGTTTGGAACAACATTAGAGTGAGTAAATAATGACATAATTTTTTATTTTTGGGTGAACTAGCTATCCCCTCAAGGACAAGTGGCAGCATGTTTTCTATTAGACTAATGTCTCTTTAAGACCTGCATGAGACGCGTCTAATATACACGCATTTGACAAGCAGATTTTCTCTCAATTTTCTCTGTTTGCTTTCACTTTAGACATAATTAACTTTATTTATGTAAACCTTGTGTGTATTTGACTGTATTAGTGCAATAAGACTCGAAAGATAACTTACTCCAGTAACCAGGTGCTGTTTTTAGTTCCTGCGCTTCCGTGTTTGCGCTCAGAAAAGCGCAAGTTAGAACAGTCAATCAGCACGTGAATATCATGTTTTACCGGCAAGGCTTTAAAGAGGTCATCGGAGGCCCATTTTACACAAGTTGGTATGATTCTTTAGGGTCTTCATGTAAAGTTTGTAACATACTTTGGTTAAAATTCATCAATGGTTGTGTAAAACAACACCATTTTTACCTCCCCAAAAACAGAGCTGTTCAAAGCAACCCGTTTCGGTGCATGTCTCTTTAAATGATAGACCACCCCTCTTTTCCATGGGCGTGTCGACACAAGACACGGAAAGTGCTGCCTTGGCAGACAGTATACAAATGGCCGGGGGAAGAAATATGCTAATACGGGACAGTTCGTCAGTGGTCGTGGACGGAGCATGATATGATGTCATATTGCTCAGAAAATCCAAACGGCCTGATTATTGAGAGCGTTTAGGCTTTTTGAAGATTAAAAAAAAGGAGCGAATGGATATTTTTCATTGTATGCAAACACCATATAAAAGTGAATTTTGCATCCGATGACCTCTTTAAGGCACATGCAAATAATGAACTTTTGTGAACTGCAGTGTCCCGTTCCTCTGCGTTTGATGTGAATATACGTTGCGTTGTATAGTATGTTGAGACGGAGACGCCAGAACAGCAAAATTAGGTGTAACCAACTGCAAAATTAAAAATGAGGCTTGCGTTTGACAAGTTGCTAAGAAAATTCAGATCAAATGTGAAATTGAAAAGAAAAAACAATAAAGTCACACAATTATTGGGATTTAATAATCATTTGTGATTTCACAGAGATTGCTTAAGAAAATAACCAAATACCAGCTCAATACATCTATTTGGCAGATGATTGACGAGAGAACACGAAACTTAACGCCACATACAGTACAGTAATGCCCTATGACTAACACAAGGTCTGAAATCAACACTGCCCCTCTGCCAAACACTGCCAAGGGCCAATGAATGTCATTTTTAAAGCAGTTAATTAAATAATTAGTACATGAAATCCAGCAGCTTTAAACAGCAACCAGACTTCATTACACAGACCTAGAACCGTAGATATTTAAAATTTCACTTTATAGTTCACATTTTTTGACAATGCTTTATCTTCAGACAGAAGCTGTTTTAAGTTCCAAATTTTACTACAACAATTATTTGAAGTTATTTCTTAATTGACTAATCAAATAAATTAATAATATAAATATATTAATGAAAATATTCATAATTTTATATATGAAAAATTGGTAACACTTTTCATCAGTTCAAAAAGGTTTCATCAGTTAACAGTTCACTGTATTGGTTAAGATGAACTAACAACAATGAACAATATTTATAAAGCATTTAATCTTAGTTAATGTTAATCTCATCTTTTACGAATACATTTTTTAAGATTAAAAATTGATTAAAATCTGTTAACATTAGTAAATGCACTGAACAAATGTGAACATTAAGATTTAACTGACATCAAGTAATTTTATTGTAAAATACTGTAAAAAAAAAAATTGGAAGTTTGAATTAACACACTACAATTCAATTTTTTTTTGGAATATTTTAATTTTGGAACTCTCTTAAAATAGAGTAAAACCACAGAATTACTGCAAAATGTTATTACAATTTAAAATAACTGTTTTTGTTTAATATATATTAAAATGCAATTTATTCCTGTGATTGCAAAGCTGAATTTTCAGTCATTACTCCAGTCTTAAGTATCACATGATCCTGCAGAAATTATTCTAATATGCCGTTTTGCAGCTCAAGAAAAATGTATTATTATTATTTTGAAATGAATGTAGAAAAGCAGCTTTGCTGCGTAATATATTTGTGGAAACTGTGATTTATTTGAACATTTATTTGAAACAGAAATCTTTTGTAACAATGTCAAAACCTTTACTTGATATCTTTTTGATCAAATTAATGCATCCTTGCTGAATAAAAGTAAAACCTTACTAACCCCAAACTTCTGAACACTAGTGCACTTTTACAGTAAATTTAATAGTTAAAACTATTATTCTTTTTAAAGTAAAACATGAGTCATCTTGTCTGTTTTTTGTTTTTTAAAGCTAAAGAATGTTGCAAAAGGTGCCTCTATGACGCATTCCATTTGAAATGTAAAATCAGTTGTCATCTGTGTCTGATCCAACAAGCTCCCGTCTCTCTACCTCTTACTACGGACCAACTCTGAGACTTCAGAAATGTCCCCTGTGCATTAGCATCCAATGAATCTCGCTGGTTTCAGTTGCACTAAATTTAAACTAGACAAATGCCACACATGTCTGCTCGTGCCTCGCCCCAGGAAACAAGCCCCTCAAACCCACCACATTACAGATCCCCTTTCACACAGTGTTCAGATTCAGTAACAAAAAACACACCTTCTCTGACATCCGATGAGTCAGACGATTCACTGGTACACATGGTCCTCTTGCTGGAGCTAAGCTAACAGCTAAACTGCCCCAAACATAGCTCTAGAAACAACTTGTGGGACAGGAGCTTGAAATGTTAATGGCTCTTACGATTAGTATCAAGTCCCCTGAATGCGTGTAAAGCTGATTTACTGTCATGTATTACAACACCACATTCTGGCACCAAATCAACATGAAGCCCAAAATAAGAACAGCAGCGCCACATGGATGTGACCACCACGGACAACGAGCAGCCCCCTGCTGTAGCATTAGCAATACATCCTTTTGAGTTTCCAGAGGAAAAGAGAAACAAGAGGAAGCATTTTAACCAGATCATATTTGTTGGACAGCAACTAAAATAATGAATTGGAGATGGGAAACTTATTGATCACTGGTAAGGCCTTGAAAGCCCACCTCATGTTGCTCTAAACCTGTATGACTTTCTTTCTTCTGTGGAACTAATGAAGTGATGATATTTTGAGAAATGTTTTAGTGTTTTGTTTTTGGTTCATGGAAGTCAATGGTATTCCGCAAAACATATTTTGTGTTTTAGATGCCTTTAACCCAGCAGAGGCGAGCTGGCATGGCTGTTGAAGTTCACCTGTTGACAACCAAGGTCGCACAGACCAACTTTTGTGAACAATTGAATAATAAGGCTAATGACTGAAATTTTGTGAAAAAAAAAACCGTTAACTTCCATGTAGACTTTCATGCTTGAGTTTAGCAACCTTCTGAAACTATAATATCCATAATATCTCCTCATGGTTCCTCTGCGATGGATCGCCTGCAAGCAGATCATTCACACATTTATCTTGCATGCTAACACGGTGTTGCAGAGGCAAAAACGAGTCAGCACTGTTAGCCTGCTTCAAAACCTGGGCAGAATTGAATATGAATATAAAATAAATAATAAAAATAAAAAGCACTTCATTAACACAAACACTTGCATGTTTGAGCAGACGATGTTTATGCTGTTGAGAGTTTTATAAACTATTTCTGCTGAATATTAACTGCCACAATGTTAGGGTGTTACGAGTTGCTAGGGTATTGCTATGCGGTTGCTAGGGTGGTTTCTACTAGGTGAATTTCTTTCTGGTTGAGTCAGAAAGAAAAGAGCCAACCCCCAGCATAAGAAAATTCTCTCCTTCAATGCAAATCTAGTGGAGTATTTCCCCTAATTTTTGTAATTTTAGTAACACTTAAGGTTAGGGCTAATGGTTTAGAAAAAAAAAAAAACCTATGAGAAACCAAATACATCGATGCTTCCTTTAGGAAGCAGCAACAACAATTTTTCAATAAATTTTTCCTACTCGATGTTTAAAATTGTTTTAATGTCACGATAGATTTCATGTTAACGTCCTACCATGCTAGCGGCTCGCAGTTATACTGTTGTGGTCTAAATAAAACTACTAGGCTAAGCTACACCCCATTACTCATCCCCTGACCAACGAGCGTCAATGATACACCTGAGTCTGCGGCCTCACCTGGGGACGTAGCACACAGCATTTTAACACTTCTCTGCTGCTCGGCACACACAGCGTGAGGCGGTGCAGGGCTGAAAGCTGTGGCGATTTGTCCGGTGGCACTTGCTGGCCGAGGGGGCAGTTCTCCTCTGACGGGACTAGCGAACCTGCAGTATTGCCCTCTACCAATTTTGCTGTGGCTTAAAATAACCCACCCTGAGAGCGATGTAATTTCAGTCTTTCCCACGACTGAGACAGACAGCCAGCCAGATGAGCAGATGCATGCTAGCAGACGCTAAACACTGCACACCCCGCTTTTTCTTCACCGACATTTAACTACCCACTCCTAAAAATACCTCTAGACTGGTACTTATGCACTCTGTCAACCTGGTTTTTCAGAGCCTGATGACCGTAAGAAGATTAATACAAAGGTCTATCATAAAAGTAAACAAAACACACACACTTACAGGTGGCATTTTGGGCCAACTATTAATGGAAAAGATGAAGAGACAGAGAAAGACTCAACCCCCTTTTCTGTTTCTGTCTAGGCAGGAGGGTCTTGTGCCCCTCCCCTTGAATTCCACTGCCATCTGAAGACCACATGCTTTGCCTGGGCACTACGCCAGACAGCTCCACACTATCTGACTTTACCCAGCCCTGAGAGAGCACCTTCTGCCCTACTACTGCCACCTCTACAATGGAAGAGGCCACTTTTACTGCACACTCAACCTCTGTCTTAGAAACAAGGGACAAAGCCTTCAATCTGAGGGCATAAAATAGTTTAGATTTTTGAGACTAAGAATTTGAGATAGCATAACATAATAGTACAAAGCAAGTAAGACAGTTTTCATAAATATGAGAGTTTGTGTTCTAATATTTTATAATCTCTAAACATCAACAGGGCTCCAGACTAAAGGGGGTCGCACACCGGATGAGAAGCGCAACGTCGTGTCAAGCAGGGCCATGTCTTTAAAATTCGAACACATTATTCTCTATGAGTGTACACACACCGGCGGCGCCATTCGGCGTCTGTCCGCGGCGCCCAGCTACGGCTCAGGACCTTGTTCAAAACCCTGCCGCACCACAGATCGCCATTTACATAGTTTTATATTAAATTTACATTTATTTGTCTCAAATTGTCGTTAATGTATTTGACTTCACCCTGTGCTGCAATATACATTTAGTTTTACATTCATTTACAGAAATCAGCTGCTTGAATGAAAATTGCTGATGTTATCGGATTTTCAGACGAGATTCTCAATTCATTCAATTAACGGACGCTCTGAGGTAAAGTGTGTTCAGACTGCAGACTTAGCAACAATTGTATTTAATTGTACAGTATAATCATTACATAGTACAGACATTATCTTATTCCATGATGTCCTTAAACATAACAATATTGCTGGCCATAAAGTGAGAAAGTGCGCGTCCGGTGTGCGATACCTCGAGTTGTCCTAGACGCGACACGGCGCTGCGCTTCTCGTCCGGTGTGCGACCCCCTTAACATTTGGTTTAATGGACTAACATTAGAACTAAGTTCTACAAATGGTGGTACCAGCACCTGATTTGGTAGCACTGGGATGTGGGAGTATTTTTATTATAGAGGTAGTTTAATCATGGTTTTACAGAGACTAATAGTAACTATAATACTTGCTAGTAACTGATAATACTACTTTTAATTTTTGGAAATGCACATTTGACAGTAAAGCACTGAGCTTGTAAAAAAAAAAGTGACTTTTATTAACAACAGTAAAACTTAATTTTTATTATATTTTCCTAATATTTTTTATTTTTTTTATTTTGGTCATGCTATTAAAAATAACATTTAAATTGGATAATATTTAGAGCTTAAATAGCTTGGTATTCTGCCAAAATACCATGATTACAGTGTTACTACATTAAATCAACAGTGAATGTTTGTTCATGATTCTCCTGGGATCCACGTCAGTGCTCTTTGATCTGAAATGGTTTATAACGAGAATTCTGCGGCAAATTTTAATTCTTCTCAATAGATCTCGCAGTGATGTTATTAGAGGATTTTTACCGATAACGATAATTGGTTGGACCACGCTGGACAATAACGATTAATCAACCCATAGTCTTTAAAATGGATACTGAATGGAAACAAACATAACCCATAAAATAGTGTTTGTACTTTCAATCAATTTTTTTAAAAAGCACTGAACCATGAAAATGTACCATACTTCTTAAATATAGATATATTATTAGTAATATACAGGTGAAACTCAAAAATTTGAAAATCGTGCAAAAGTTTGTGTATATCAGTAATAAAGGTGAAACTAATATATTTAGTATAACTATATACATATGCATGATTATACTTTTCAGAGTGCCGACATATCTGTATTTAAAATCCTTTTTTTTAATTGTATTATTCTAATTTTCTGAGATTTTGAATCACAATTATAACTTTTGCACGATATTCAAATTTTTCGAGTTTCACCTATATTAATATATTAGTTCATAGTGTATTAACTAATGTTGCAACTATAAAATGTAAAAATGTATTAGTAAATGTTGAAATTAACAATGACCAATACTTTTATTAACCTTATTTAATGTTACAAATTGACTCTTATTGTACTGTTAGCATTTCATATAAATCCAAATAATCATGCTTAAAGATGTTCATCTTTAAATATCTATACAAAGGCCACAGTATTGAAATTAGACACATGTGTCAGGTGCGGGGGTGGTGAAAGGAGCAAGGACTCAGGTGCAGAGTTTATGGGCTTTTAATGATAATAAAATAAAACAAAACATACAACAAAAACTACCCCGAGGGGGAAAACAAGACAGACTTGACTTGAAAGAAGCACACAGCAGTGAAACACACAGTGTACATATGACGACGAACCAGCACAGGACTGCAAACACAAGGAGAATAAATAGGGAGAGCAAACAAAGGAGGTAACGAGGGAGTACAGGTGGGGCAAATCAATCAATAATCAGGTAACAAGTTGGGCGGGGTTAGACAATGGCAGGAGAGCACATGGCACAGGGAAACATACATGACAAGCCATGTGCTCACACCAGACATGACTAAAACACAAGCACAAGGCAAGTAAAACAAATCACAAGCCATGTGCTAACACGAAACGAGACATGAACACGCAGTCAATGAGAACACTCATAAGCCATCTGTTCACACAAAACATGAAAACATGAAAGCACGCAGCCAGTGATAAACACAAGCTGCATGCAACACAACAAAGCACAAGACAAAACATGACTTGAAAGTACATGAAACAAGGCACACAGACAAGACAAAACAGGAGTGACAAAACCAAGAAATAGACTAGACAGAAGAGACAGAACCCTGACACGCATGTAATACTCTCTCACTTTATTTGCTTGATGAATATGCAATCAAAATAACAAAATCTGTAGTACGACACTAAAAAAAGAACCAAAATAGGATGCGTTTCTGATTTGTTTATATGTTTTTCTCAGCTGTATGAACATATCAATTAGCTTTCTCATGTCAGCTGTAAATATGCAACTTCGCTGTATCACGAAAAACGACCAGCTGGATATGAACTAATGCAAGTATGATAACAATCGTGACAAACATTTGTGTTGGAGTTACGTGTGTTTTTGTCACATTATTTTAACAGCTTGAGGTAGGCTATTAATGTTATAGCATCCTCTCAGCCTCGACGGCAAACCTACTGCTGTTCTCTACTAATGCAGCATCTAGTCAACAAAATGTATTATTTATAATAATATGAAAACGTGCAGTGTATACGTACTGTTCCACTCTGTGCAGCGTGCAGCCTCATGTGTCAAAACAAACACCACGAAGCATCAGTGGTTGTAGGGCTGGGCGATATGGCCTAAAAAAAAAATCCCCGGTTTTTTCACAAAAAATCCGATTTACGATTTAAATCGATTTTTTTTCTCTCCCTACTTAAAATCAATCTGCAGATTACAAAGAAATTGTTCAAAACAAGTTTTAACTTTATTTTGTTTTAATATTCCCTTCTGGGATTTGATCTGGATTAAAGTACAATCGGAAACAACAAGCCAAAAAGACAAGAGGACAGGCCCTGTCTTTGAAAACATTGAAAATGTAACATAAAATAAAATGGGTGGATTGGGATTGGGGGGATGTGTAAAAAAACAAAAAACTTGCATCACAATGAGTGTATTGTGATTGTCAAATTATTTGGTAACTAAACAATTTTATTAAGTTATTTAACCATGTAAACATTATGACTGGTATTAGTGTTTTTATTATTGCTTAACACAAATTTCACAATTTCAATTCAATTCTTGTGAATTGATTCTGATCTTGATTCAATATCAATTCGTTTGGATAAATATTAGGTATGGTAGATACGTTATGTGTTGTTAATTGTTCTAAAAAAAGAAAGAAATTCACCCTAATGCTGTAAACATACAGAGAGCCCTGTCAGCTGGTATTATTAAAGGTTAAAACTAACTCAAATTAAATATAATGCGTTTTTTATAATAACAACGTTATACTATTTTAATGATATAGGTAAAAATATAATGAATGTGTAATTTAGTTATCATATTTAGCAAAATACTCCTCTCTATAGCAATTATTTTAAGTCCACATGCGTGCTATGGGTCATTAAAAGGGATTCCTGAGGTAAATGTAGCGTTACGTGGCATATGTTGTTCTCCAGCTGTTTTGTGGACATCTTTCCGCGGTTGAAAAACACTGATCGATCGATTTTATTAAATCTCGGTAAGTTGGTAGTAAAGAGTAACAGATGTTCGGTTCACGTGCCGCTTGAACTGAGATCTGTCAGCGTTCTTTCACGTCACATTTACAAGCGCCAAAACGGTGTTTATTGTTTGAATTTTGTAATAAAATTGACAGAATCTGAGAGCTGAGAATCTGTTTCAACAGTAACCTGCTCTGTCTTGTCTGTCGGTGTCAGTGTCCTCTTTGCTTAGCGATTTTTCTCTGCGTGAGAAAAGGGATGTGTGGCGTGAGAGCGTATAAAAAGTGACAAAAGTGCGTCTCTCACAGTGAATTCGTGAGAGTTGTTGGCCCTGCAGATTCAGCTTGTATGTTTTCGGCGGGTGTGCCTCTGTTGCCGCGGTCTTGCTCATTTGCAATGTTGTTTGTGTATCTCTATCATGGCAAGCGCTGAGCCCGGTCGGAACTACGGGAACCCAGAGGGGAGCGTCGGCGGTTGTTAAAGAGAAAACCGATTTTCATTCAAAAAAATCGGCGTAAACTACACATTCGAGTTAATCGATAAAATCGATTTATCGCCCAGCCCTAAGTGGTTGTTTATATTTTGCCTCTAGAGGGCGCTCTCGTAATGTATAATGATAGCGCACCCTTCTCAGCAGCTCCAGCAACGGACGGAAATCGGAAAAACCATTGGCCGGCAAAACCGATTAATCAGTCGATTAGCCTATTAATGCTGCGGCGTATTCAAACGCTTTCTCACTGAATCTTCCAGTGCTGTGTGGTAACAGTGACTACGTTTACATGCAGCCAAATTTCGGGTTATGGTCGGGTTAAGGTCACTATTCGGGTTTCTGAAACATTAGGGATTACCCGTTTACATGCGTGAGCAGAGAGAGTTACTCCTGTATACATGGAATTGCAATATCCCAATGTAAACGCGACGCGCGGCTAGCATCTGGAAGTACGGACAACCTTAACACGCAATATGCGTCATTTCCGATTCTTCTTCCTGTATCCAAAGACAACAACAACAGCAGCACGCGGATAATGAATAGTTCGGGGCAGATAGCGATCGCCTTTGTTTGCGCTTTGGTGCTGGTAACGTTACTGACCTCGCTCCAAAAGTATGCTGTGCTGCGTCTCGCCATGTTTACTTCCGGTATACTGCACGCGGGGTTTTGTATGAGCCCAGAAGTTTCTCTACTCAAAAGACCAAGATTCCTTGCGAATAGAACATGCGCAGAACACACATCACTATGGGGATATGCCGATGCGCGTTTACATGACCAAAAATTCGGGTTAGAAAAGGGGTACCCCAGGTATAATATCCCGGTTTTTAAAATCCGGGATATGAGCATATTCGGGTTTTTGCCGGTGTTTACATGGCCGTTCGCGACCGGGTTATTGCTAATATCCCGGTTTTGAACGGGTAATTGGCTGCATGTAAACGTAGTCAGTGTTGCGTGATCGAGTAAACCTGTTCTGAGGTTGCGCTGTCTATTATTGATCCTAGCTGATAAACGGTCCGCGCATCTTAAACAAGAAGCACGGTTTTGTCTGTTTGTTTTAAATATGCAACAGAAATGGCAGCTCTTAACAGTGCAATATCTAACAAAATGTACTTGCACCAGCAAGAAAAAAAGTCACAAAATCTGCAGTCTGGAGCCTGATCAAGAAATTGTGGTTTGGATTCAGTAACATGATATGAAATTACTGCGAAAGAAAAAGGTGTTCATTTAGTCGAAATCTTTTATTTTTTTGTTAAAATGAAACTTAATTATTTTTAAAAAAAATTACTTATAATAATTAATAACAAATAAATAACAATTAAATAATTTAATATTCAATTAAAATCGTATGGTTTCTACTTTTCTGCTCACAATAATAAATGTATTGCCATGTCACATCCGGTTATGTTTGGAAAAACTGCACAGAAAAGTTCAAATTAAAAGTTGCCTCATGTAGGCAAGTAGGCTACTCATATTCATCTGGGGTGGGACATTCAAGGTGACGATGGCCACTATGCAAATATTCACAGATTAACCAAACGAGCAGACTTGACTAGAAGGGCAAAGTGAAATACTGTGAGATTTCACTTTGGACGAAACAACACAGAGAACTATCAGAACTAGAGTTTTATTGAGTGTGATTAACCCTGTTAACAAAACTTAGGAACTGTATTTGACTAAGTTGTCTGATTATTTTTAACAAAAAAAAAGTACATAAATATAATAGCCAGGTCAAGTCAAGTCACATTTTTACAATACGGATTGTTTCAAAACAGCTTTACAGAGATAACAGGAAAATAATGCAACAAAGTTTGTTTCCAGAAGAAAATAGCGTCTTTTTTCGATTTATAAACTAAAAAGACAAAATCGATTACATGTGAAAAAAAGGAAAAAATGTGACAGAACGGGCAACAGGGTGGCAGATACAGTCTAAATTAAACAATTTAATGACCAACATTTTGGTCCCAAAATATTTATTGCCAGTTTTCTCAAAAGGTTGAATGGTTGAATCTGACAAATGTTGATGCATTGCTGTTGTTACTGCAATTATCACAAGAAGCAACAACAAATCAGATTTGTTAGAGACTAGGGTTATGATGTGTGACTGATTTTGAGTGAGACAGAGAGCATATAGTACATGTGTGCACTTCTCTAATGCTACACCCACTGCCTGAATGTCAGCACTACCGTTACATCACGCATAGGCAGATTTGTGTTATCATCTTCGTTGTTTAATTCATTTTACATTCATTTATTGTTTTTTCTCCTCTATCTAACTTTAGCCTATACTAACTATTGTGTTTAGGTGAATTACAGTAATTAAGCTTGAAAATGGACATGCTAAAAATTCATAAACCTTTAACATTTATATATTTAAAATAAATCGGCAGAAATTACAGCTTGCTGTGAATCTATAAAAATATGAATGCCTAAAATTATCAGCATTTCACCTTCAAGTGGCCATAATGTCTAATGCTTGGAAAGTTCTCAATTGTCTCAATCTCAATGTTTTATAAAGCTTCAGAGTTACGTTTTTTTGGTCAATAAAATGAGTTAACGATAAAAATTAAAAATAAACCATGGCAGCCAAACAATAAATACAAAATTAGTCATCAAAATTTAATCGGATGTGATTATATTGTGACATCTTACAAAGAGAGACCTGACCTAATTCAACCGTCTCAGCTTTATTAACAAATACAAGACTATAGTTATATTTGTCTAAAAACAACCAGAGGCACAGAAAACACAGATGAGTGACTGTGTATAGTAACAACAGCCCTGCCCTTTAGCTACATTAAAATCCTGATGACTTCTTGCATGAGCGGACACCTACATACCTTGGGATAAAACCTGTTCAACAACTATAAACTATTGTAATTTTATAAAAAAAAAAAAAATTGTTTTATTCAGATATGACACCGAGCGCATATAGATACACAGACATTGGGGGGAGGGGATTGCTTTTTCTAGTAAAATTAACTATTAAATTATTCCTATAGTCAATAGGTGCCAATTAGGCTATATGCAAAACAACGGGAAAGATAGAAATTTAAGTTCCTGAACAATTCAATTCTCTGCTAAATCAGTTTGAAATTATTCTTAATCCTCCACACTTCTTATGGATAAAGGTGGACTACAATAGCTGAAAAAAATAAACACAGTTTGCTACCAATTCTATTTTACAAATCTCTTATCAAACCTGTGTATGCGTGCGTGTGCACAAATCCATACAGGCCAAATTATACAGAGCAACTAACTTAAACCCCCTTGCACAAAGTTTTTTTTAATTTCGAACATTTAGTCCAAATACATCCTCCCAACTTCTGTCTCAAATAAAGGTTTTCTCTTTTCTTCTGTCAATTTCCATACAGACCATCAGGCGGTCGTGTGATGTAAAATCTCTTTGTGCATTAACAAAAGCGCAACAGTGATGTTTCCACTGATTCCAGTAGTTTTTGAAATAGCAAAGTTACTGCACCACAATAATGCAGTATTTTACCTAGCCTAAACCCAAACAAAACATGGTGATTGCTCTTTTAAAATACAATAAAATGCTCAGTCCTCTTTTGGCTATTGTATGAAATATCCATATGCAATGTACTGATCATCATGCAATACATTTAAAAAAAACATGCAAAAATAAAAAAACCTAAAAAAAACACACACACAGACACAGGGGTCCACCCACACACAAGCAATCTGCTTTCACTATACCCAAATCTCTTTCCTTCACGACACACTCGAGCACACTGACAGAGGCTGATAGGGTTGCTGCTTCTAACACACTTATTTTCATTAGGCAATAACACAAACAGACACACATATATGTCATGCCTGGTGGTAGCAAACTAGACACAATCTGCATTGCTGATTATACATTATTATTATTATACAAAATAATGAGGGCAGGAACAAAAAAAAGTGATTATCAATTCATCAAAACCCAGGTATCCATTAAATATCCACCTTAAGTGGAAACACTTGCTGATATATTTAACAACACTTAAAACTTTGATAGTGCAAAAGCATAATAACTATCCTTCTAGGAAAATATTCACATTTATTACAGTAACACTTAGTTATAATCTTATAATGTGATTGACATGTAATATTGCTTAATGAAATATTTGAATAGCAATGTAGATTACGTTAATGACAAAAGCAAAAATACTTCAACAAAGAGGCTATATTAACTTGAGCAGTTTTATGACTTTAGGGATGAACACAATAATTGACATCAGATGGACTACACACAAAATATCTTTATCATCTGGAAAAGGAAAAACATGCACCGCCATGAACTGTGATAGGGACTCATTTATATATTCATACATTTTAATAGATTTGTATTACCTGCAAAGTCGGTGACAGAGATACGGTTTGTATTGGTGTAAATATGGAGAGATGAAACAGTGTAAGTTCAGTATTAGTGGAAACTTATGGGTTGAAACTTTTTCCATGTGCTCTAACTGAAGGCAGGAGCAAGTGATAACAGAAACGTTTATAGCATTTCACTGTGCAGCAGCTGTCAGATTCGTGGTGGCTCTGTCTCAAATCATGTTGTCCCAAAAAAGCTGTCTAGGTAGTCGGCTAACTAGGGTTTTTTTTTTTTGACCGGCTTAAAGTCTTCAGGAAAGAGTATACAGGTTCTTGTTGGTTATATTTTTGTTCATTCACCCGCCTAAACTTGCCGCTTCTCGTTTTAATTGGCTGAATTTACAACCACACAAAAAACTAAACAAAACTGCAGCTGCTGGTGTAAAGCGAAAAGCCGGCGAGTGCTGTCGTTAACGGCGCGGCTCCGCTGCTTTGATGGCGTGTTTTCAATGTGCTATCGACCTCCTCACTTTTTCGATGCATGATTCATGAGCTAGCAATCTATACTGAAGAGTAGAGAGAGTATCCCGAGGAAAAGGCACTGACCTGCGGGGCCTAACGGCGGCTGCTGCCCGTCCTCCCCGAAGATCAGTCTGAAGTCCAGCTCTTCATTCCCGGGGCAGTTTGCAGTAGTCATCGGGTTTGACAGCTCGGGCTCACCCCGTCTATGTACGCCGACTCTTTAATAAACTCACTACATTGACAAATATCCAAGGCAAAACTTTTTAACTTTTCCTCCGTGCTGTATTTCTCTAAGTCCGTGCAGAAAATGTTATAGCTTCTCCCTCAGAATAATCCAAACGGCTCGATCTTCTGTGGAGATTCAGCGAACTCGCAGCGGCTTCAACTTTTGCCCGTGGCGTGAAGGCGGGTGAGCGTTGTGCGTCAGCGCGACCGTTGGTCGAGTTCGTCCGTAAATTCTCTTCTGCTCTTCGTTTCGAGGCTCGAGCTCCTATCCCAACTTTTACTAACAGCGCGTGACAGGGCAGTTCCAGGGGTGACGTCAGGCGAGTCGACAGACAACACGAGCGCGCGCACACGCGCATATACACGCACTCAATCACTCACTCACTCACGCACACACACATACACAAACTTCGCGGGCTTATGGGTCTTGTAGTTTCTGTGACGGCTGCAGTTGAATCACCAGTCCTCTTTCAAAGACCACGTGTTTCAGTACATTTTATTGTAAAAGCAATAAACTATACACATGACATTAATATAAACTCTAATATTGAAATAATTTAATATAACGGAATAAAATGTAACATATTATTATATTTAATAATTACTTTTAATTATATTATAATATTTATAATTAATTCTGCTTTGCGTCTTGCCTAACGCCCTTCATCCGTGCCTTGTTCACAATACAGAAAAGTATCTCGTACCTTATTGCTTACTTATTTTACACCATAAAGTTTCATAATATACATAATTTCAATGTGTCGGCAGTGTGTGTACACAAACGCCCTATTAAAAAAGAGTACCATTACCTAATGGTAAAAATCCACCCACTCCTTTATTTTTAATCCCCATAAATCATAAGCAGTGTCTCAGAACAAGCTGTTTGCAGATTCTAGCAGTGTGACGTCACATTGCACAGGCTCTGCCCATGACTGCTGTCGGACTCTGCAGCTTAGCTCCTCACCTGAGTGAGCTGTACACGCCATGTTTATCTCCTCGCCAGAACATTTAACAGCAGCATTCAAGTAGGCCTAAGAAATGTAAATCTTATTTAAGCACAAAAGTTATCAAGACCAGTGAATGATTTTCTTTGTTTTGTTTTTTTCGTTGTTTGATTCATATTAAAAGCATATCAGTAGGTACTGTATATTACGCTGCTTTCACTTTAATACAAAGCTAATATACACATGCACTTAGTTTAATACTCACTGTGCCGTCTGACAGTCTTTCTGTGCATGTGCTTCGGATGTGTGAGCTCAGAAAACCATATATCAGAAGTTTAGATTTATATGGCTTAAAAACGTATGCAGATAACAAAAACTTTCATGATGATAAAAAATCAAAACCAAACTGATGTTTTAGCTATCGGCAGAGTATGCCAGGCACAAAGCTGTACAGGCTTCACCCTCTACTGGAAAACTTGGTGGTGACCAGCAGCTCATTTGCATTTAAAGATACATGCATGAAAACAGCATGCTTGTACTTCCATTCAAAAATTATCTGTGAAGTATTTTAATCTGAAACTTCACAGACACATTCTGGGAACGCCTGGGACTTATATTACGTCTTGTAAAAAGGGGCATAGGTCCCCTTTAAATAAACCATATATATTTGCACTTCAGCCTGGTTTACAAATAACTCTGGATATCATTTTCTAATTTAGTAATAAACAAAAACATTACAAATTATAATTTCAGCATTACAAATTGAGTCAAAAGTTGAATTTCTGATTTTTTTCTGTATTTGTTCTCCCTTGCTTTAATGACAGCAGAACTCAAGCTGCATGAACTGCACACGTTTATGAAAAATGTGATGATCATGTGAGCTGTACCAAAGAGCATGTTGTGTATCACTGAAAAACAGAACATTTGGCATTTTATTTGGAGTTAATATGTCCAATATGACAGTTAATATGTCCAGTGTCACATTTTTTATCTAAATATTGCCGAAATTAAATATTTCCTCTTTTACATCATAAAGTACATTGTTTTCATTTTCGCAAAATAATTAAAAATAAGTTTATTTCCACATTTAAATTCATTTTAAACCCCAGATTATCAATGTGGTGTCAGACATTTATACCCAACTATATGCCACTAGCCTATATATTCTTTAAGATTTGGGTTTTGTTAAAGAATTTAATTTCAATACTCCACAGACAGATATAGCCTATTATTTTCCTAAATCTTTAAATTAGAGAGATGCCATTCTAATTTATGTAAATAAAATATGCCTTAACATCTACAGTACACACACACACACACACACACACACACACACACACACACACACACACACACACACACACACACACACACACACACACAAACACACACACACACACACACACATTTCTCTCCCATGGAAACATACTCACAAAATAATGCACAATGCAAACTTCAGTCCTCCCATTTTAATGCAACACAGGAAAAGTGTTATGACACAAGTCATCAGCAAAAATACTTAACCAGAGTACTCAACGTCGTGGAGTGTTTGTTTACCTCATTATCCTATGATGACTTTTTTGTTTGAAGTCTTCTAAAGTAGCATGAAGTTAATGTTGAAGCACATTCAGGAGGAGCACTGTCTCATACGAGAGATTATTTTGTGATATATTATACATTTTATAAATTGTATTATGTATTTTCCTGTTAGATATAGTTTTGTGTAAATATATATATATATATATATATATATACACACACACTCACACACGCACACACAAACAAAGTGATAAACATCATCATTTGTTGATCATTTGTTTTCCTCTCATAACTTGATCTAGTTGTATTTTGCACTGTAGTCAGCAGGGTGCTGTGTTACGGCTAAAAGAAAAACACAATATCAGAAAAGGAAAAAAGTACAAAACATAAAAGTGCGGACAAAGCAGTTTTATATCAGTGACAGGGAATTCACACCGCCAAACAAGAATGTTTTCTTTGACGCATGTGGGCGTAAAAACCATATCAACAGCCATGTTCACATTTCACATTTCCTGTGGTCTTTATTTACTTGATGTCAACTACACATTAAATGCAGAACTTTCATTGAATACATGTTTGATCAGTTAGGCTGTTATTAGCAGTCTGCATAGCACAATCAGTTGCAGAGCCACTTTGCTCTTAACCTGGTCTCAGGTGGCAGATACATAGCATTTACTAAAGACTTTTTCATCTTTTAATGTAATTATGAACTTCAACCTAAATCAACCAGAATGTCAATTTTCTTTTGCAAAAACTGTACAAACCTACATTTTTGCAAGCTGCACAATTCTGAAAGTTTGTACGAGAATAACAATAAAGGACCCAGTGCTGGATAGTTCAAGGACGCCTCAATGAGAATGAATAACACTGCATATCATGATTCATCTGACTTTATTTCATTGTTAAATAAAATTTCAGAGATGAACACAGACATAACCATTGTATATTAGCGTAAAGGGCAAACAAATGCTCACACTGTTGAAATGATCCTGCCAAACTCATTGTTTACTATTCAGAATACCTGTGTTTTTCTTCATCTCTGATGACCTTTGTGGGAGGAAGATAGAGAACATGGTATCCGTGGATTGTGTAGGAGGGGGACGATGTGGTTTTTGATACTGTGTTCTCGTAAAGACAGTTAAGAAGAAAGAGAACTTTCTACTCTCACACAAATCCGGTTCAAAACTAGTTTTCTTTTCAAGGATTGGTGTTTTGGTAATGTGTTTTCTGCTTGTCATGTGCAAATATGCATTGTTTCAAAATCACTGGATAAACAAAAGCATGCATTAGGTTTGAAGTCCAAAATAAGATTTCTTTAAATACATTTTGATTTGTTTAATTTCTGTGCACATTAGTTTTTATTCTCCTATGGAAAATATAATTCATAAATAATAGTAACAATGGTGATTTTATAATCCAAACCTGATGTAGAACAAACGAAAGTATTTTTTTTTATCAGATTGAGCTGTTTAGGAATAATAATATTACAGTAATATATATATATATATATATATATATATATATATATATATATATATATATATATATATATATAATTTAACAAGCTTTCTTTCCAAATAACATATATTTAAAAAACTTATAAGTTTAAAAATCAAAGAGTTTATATTTTCTGAACATACTATTTAGCTTAGTTCTTATTTTCGTCCCAGATAGACACATTTTTTAAAATCTGATTTAGAGAGCAAACTGACTGAACAAAATAAAAAAATAAAAAACTGGAATGTCTCGAAACCGTTGCTTTTAATGTAGACTTCAAATATGTACAGTACAAAGTTAATGAAATATAGTGTCCTGAACAAAGCCTTCGATCTTGAAACACTATCTTCAACTGATGCATGCTGCCCTCTGTTGGACTATTCTGTTTAAAAAGAAATATGGCTAAAATGTGAATCATAAACACCCTACCCTGTTCTCTCCCCTGGAATATTTAAATAATTAATAAGTCAGGTATTTTGAATTACATGATGGTTTGAGTATATTACACACTTTTCTCCCGTAGGTCAATATTAAGGATCAGTGTTGGGTTTTTCCATCATTTTTAGGAACTAAACTAAGTTCACCCATATCAATAATGGATTCAAATGCTAAAGGTTTTTTGTATTATTTTTTGGCATTTACTCATAAGGCCTACAGCACGATTCTTATCTTAGTGACCTGGTAAATGTTTGTGCACTTCCAGGAATCTTCAAAGATTGTAAATGCAATTGCATTCTGTACACACTTGAACACTGGCTATGTCCTAACATGAACAGAATCCTCCTCGACTCGTTAGATCTACTTAAGTTTGCGATCAGAACAAGGTTTTCTTTGCAATGTGTCTTACTCTGTGTTGAAAAACTAATTAAGGATGCGACAGGGGGAGTTACAAGACCCTTATTGACAACCCTGGTTGTGTCACGGATACACCAGTTTCAGCGCCAGACTTCTACACTCTGCCCACGCGTTCAGCCTCACCCGGATTCTAATCATCCACACCTGTCATCACCACCTGTCTGCAATCCACATTCACTTCACCCACTGCTCAAAAGGCACACCAGTTCACCTTCCCAGTTGTCTGGTCTCGTCTATCCACACGACAAACCAGACTCTCTATTAAGAAACCCTTCCAACCTGCTGTTTACCTACCTGCTGTGATACTTACCCGTCTGCTACCTCGATCCAGTACTCTTCTCCAGTCCGGTCCTTCTTCAGCCAGTCTTCCATCATCCTTCAACCAGATCGTCTACTACCTGCATCAGATAAGAGACTTAAACAACCATAACGCTACCACCCATATATTCATCTGACTTCAAACCTGCTACTCACTTGCCGTATCTGTCCCCGAGTGCATTCAAATAAACCTCTTGTTAACTTTACCTGTTTGTGTCATTCTGATTTGTGACAGAAGACCAGACCACTATGCACGAACCGGCTGATCACGGTGGAGAGGAAGATTCACCCCCGATAACCGTCCTGGTTCATCACAACCCATCACCATCCATCACCAGTTCTTCTTCATCTGCCTCTGTATGTCCCATGGCCCCTCCGGCGCCCTTCTCAGGCGAGGAGGGGGAGTGCAGCGGTGCGAGCTCTTTATGGAAATGAATCCATCTCAATTCCCCACCGACAGAGCTAAAGTGTCGTTTGTCATTTCCCTCCTCACTGGTCGAGCCCTTCTCTGGGCACATGCTCTATGGGAGGATCACGGCCCCGATACGCGATCTTTCTCCACCTTCACAGGACACTTCCGGGAAGTGTTTTCCCAAACCACCAACGCTCTCTCAGTGCAGGATCAACTGTTCCGGTTAAGACAAGGTAAATCTGTTGTTTCATCATATGCCTTACAGTTTCGCACCCTGGCGGCCGCCAGCGGATGGAATGAGTCGGCGCTTATAACAGCTTACCGACATGGATTAAATCCGGAGATTCGTTTACAGCTGGCCATTTATGACGATGTCATCGGCTTGAGAGTCTCATCCAGCTTTTAAATCGCCGTTTCATCAAAGGATTCAGTCAAATCAGTGCACGTATCACTTCACTTCTAAAGAAAGGGGCCAAGTCTCTGTCCTGGACCACTGAAGCCACCCTCGCATTCGAGAAGTACAAAGCCTCTTTCAGTTCCGCTTCTACCCTAGTCCATCCCAATCCTGATCTACCGTTTCTCGTCGAGGTGGACGCCTCCACCACCGGGGTAGGAGCGGTTCTCTCGCAACGGCAGGGGACACCACTCCGACTCCATCCATGTGCTTTCTTCTCCAAAAAGCTGTCCCCAGCGGAGCAGAACTATGACATCGGCAACCGAGAACTGCTGGCTATTAAACTCGCCCTGGAGGAGTGGAGACACTGGCTGGAGGGAGCAAAACATCCATTCGACGTCATCACCGATCACCGCAATCTAGAATACCTCCGAGATGCAAAGAGACTCAACACCCGTCAAGCCCGCTGGTCACTATTCTTCACCCGATTCAATTTCAAGGTTACCTACCGCCCAGGAGACAAGAATCTCAAGGCCGACTCTCTTTCTCGCCTATACCAACCTGATACCATCACCTTCAACCCGGAACCCTTATCCCTCCAGCCTTGGTTGTCAGTCCCATACAGTGAAGCCTTGATGGCCACATCGCCGATGCTACACGATCAGAACCTGCCCCGCCGGGAGGTTGTGAGGGACGGACCTACGTTCCCACTCGTCTGCGTCTGTCCCTCATGTACTCAGTCCATACATCTCCGGGCTCTGGACACCCAGGCAGCCAACAAACCCTCTCGCTCATCCAACAACACTACTGGTGGCCCGATATGACCCAGGATGTCTCCCGGTACGTAAGGGGCTGCTCAGTCTGTGCCATGGCCAAGGTTCCTCGTCGCCTACCGGAGGGAAAACTAGTACCACTTCCAGTGCCCACAAGGCCTTAGTCTCATCTCGGCGTGGACTTCGAAACCGACTTACCTTCTTCAGATTCCCATACATGCATCCTGGTTGTAATTGATCGATTCTCCAAAGCCTGTAAACTCATCCCTCTACCTGGTCTACTCACTGCCTGGTCTACTCGTCGAAACCGCTGAGTCACTCTTCAATCAAATATTCCGCCACTTAGGCATACCTGAAGACATTGTGTCTAACCGTGGACCTCAGTTCATTTCCCGTGTCTGGAAGGCCTTCAACCTCTTGGGGGTTTCAGTCAGTTTAACCTCTGGTTACCATCCACAGTCCAACGGCCAGACTTCACGGAAAATACAGGAGATCGGGAGATACCTGCGCTCATATTTCACGATCATCGGGACTGCTGGAGCCGTTACCTTCCCTGGGCCGAGTATGCACAAAACTCTCTCCAGCAATCCACCACAGGACTCACACCCTTCCAGTGCATACTAGGCTTCCAGCCGCCCCTGTTTCCCTGGTCAGGAGAGCCTTCCGACGTTCCAGCAGTCCACCACTGGTTCTAGGTGAGCGAGAGGGTCTGGGACTCAGCACATGTCCATCTGCAAAGGGCTGTTCGGAGACACAAGAGCCAGGCCGACGCAAGACGATCTGTTACGCCCCTATACCAACCGGGACAAATGGTCTGGCTCTCCACCAGGGACATCCGTCTCCGACAGCCCTGTCGTAAGCTGAGTCCCAGGTATATCGGTCCGTTCGCTATACAGAGGCAGATCAACGAGGTCACCTACCGGTTGTCACTCCCTGTTCACTACCGTATCTCACCTTCATTTCACGTGTCCCTACTCAAACCCTACACTAATCCTCTCACTCGTTCTTCCCCAGGGTCTGGTGCTGAGAACGTACCTCCTCCTCCTCCCGTGGACCCTGAGGACGAAAACATCTACCGGGTCCACGACATCCTAGACTCCTGACGACGGGGCGGCCACCTGGAATACCTTGTTGATTGGGAGGGATTCGGTCCTGAAGATTCGGTCCGCTCCTGTGCTGGGTTCACCGAGAGGAGAACGCCAGGCACCGCGGCGTTCAGGAGCTGGCCGTGGAGGGGGGGTACTGTCACGGATACACCAGTTTCAGCGCCAGACTTCTACGCTCCGCCCACTCGTTCAGCCTCACCCGAATTCTAATCATCCGCACCTGTCATCACCACCTGTCTGCAATCCACATTCACTTCACCCACTGCTCAAAAGGCACACCAGTTCACCTTCCCAGTTGTCTGGTCTCGTCTATCCACACGACAAACCTGACTCTCTATCAAGAAACCCTTCAAACCTGCTGTTTACCTACCTGCTGTAATACTTACCCGTCTGCTACCTCGATCCAGTACTCTTCTCCAGTCCGGTCCTTCTTCAGCCAGTCTTCCATCAGCCTTCAACCAGATCGTCTACTACCTGCATCAAATAAGAGACTTAATCAACCATAACGCTACTGTAGCAATGTTCAGGGAAGAAGGAGGCGGGAACCGGCGAACATTTAAACATACTTTATTAAAATAAAACCACACAAACTAAAATACCGCCAGCAGCCCCTCGTGGACGACTGCTGGCTTACCCAAAATAAACATAACGGCCAGCAGCCCCTCGCGGACGACTGCTGGCTAAAATAAAACACAAATACAAAAAACAAAACTCAAATAAAATACAGGCCTGTTCCTCTCTCGATCATCAACGTCGTCGCTCCTCCTTTATGCTTCCGCTCCTCCGTGAGAGATGCGAGACCGGTGTGCTTCACAGGTGTTGCTCATTAGCAATCGCACCACCGGCCTCGCGCCGTTCTCTCACGTCCCTCGGCTGTCCTGTTCGCCACAGCTACCATCCCTATATTCATCTGACTTCAAACCTGCTTCTCACCTGCCGTATCGGTCCCCGAGTGCATTCAAATAAACCTCTTGTTAAATTTACCTGTTTGTGTCATTCTGATTTGTGACAGGTTGTCTTTGACCCTTAAGTTTATGAGAAGACCTGCAGGTACATCAAGCCCTGACTACACAAAGTAGCGTACTAGCACAACACAAAATAAAAAGCAGATCTTGGTGAATAAAGCTATTAATGTATATTCATTTAATATACAATGTTTTTTTTGTTGTTGTTTTTTTTACAGTGAAATTATACCATTGCACCATGCTACACATTCAAAACACCTACCAAATTTAATAATATTGTCCTATGTAATGATCAAATTATTATATTTTAATGAAAAAACGTATGTTTAAAATAAGCTTTGAATTAATAACAAAAAAAAATTAACCCCTGTTACTACTAAAGCGTTCTTTCAACAGTACATAGTTAAAGCGTCCTCCTTTCAGCTGTACGTAATAAAGCGTCCTTTCAGGTGTACGTAATATTTTGCCAACATAAAAAAAAGTCACCAGTCACTGCCATTCAGTACACTACAACAGAATGCTTTACTCTTTATAATACACAACTGACACTTATAAAAGACTATTCAACCGCCACAAGTAAAAAATGTGCCCCAGTGATTTAAAGCAGAACTAAGTAACTTTTTTACCTTAACCGAACAGCTTTGGAGTCATTGTAATGTTTATATTACTGATTTCGTGTTGAATGGTGGTAGTCTCGCACCCCCCTGGTGCCTGTGAGCCGCAAAACCACCCTTGCAACTTTAGGCCGGAGGGCCTCGGTGTTAGGAAGTATCGTGTGATATCAGGTCTCGCGAGGTACCAATTGCTTTACGGCACTGCACGCGTACACGCCCCCATCCAGGATATAAGAACAACATATATAGCTATAAGAACAACTATCGTCCCATGGCAAAGCTGGCATATAAGAAGCAGAAAGCTAGAAAAGCATTGTCGGAGGAACAGAGAAAGAGGAAATGGCAGACTGACTGAGCGAGGAGTCAGACACGAGTAAACATCGGACCTGCGTTTTCAGAATGGCGGAAAAAAAACGAAGCGTGCGCGGTCGGAAGAGTCTAGAAAAAGGTAACGAGAATCTGACAGCACGAGGAACCGGACAAGAGTCCCACTTGCTCAGTCTTTCACTGTTAAAGTTGATTCCTGCGATTATCATGAGAACAGTTGTCAATATCTCACATAATTATCAGGACATAAATAAGCCTACATGTTGTAAATAGTGTAAATGAGCGCAATTTGCAAACTATTATGATAAATTGCAATAATCATGTCTAACAACATCATAACGGACATTGTTACGAAATCAGGGCTCTCAAGTGTCACGTATTGAGCGTGACAGTCACTCATTTCGGCCTTTTGTCACGCTCTACCGCCACACATTGTATTTCTCACGCTGAAAAACTATTTGTAATATATTTAATATGCCAAAACTCTGGCCGCGCCGCTCTCACTGTGGAACCGGCAGGAATCAAGAGTGTCTCCTCTGGTGTTGTTCGTCGAGCTACACAATAGCCAATCAGAAAATAGCACTATTGTATCTGGGTAAGATTTAACGCAACAATCAATGACAAAAATGTATCTGTCGGCTGGATGTCACTCTTGCCTGTCTTCAAAACTTGAGAGCCCTGCGAAATAATGCGACGTACATGATACACTTTATTGGTATCATCTGGCATTTAGGCTCAGGTAAGCCTAACGCGGTAGGCTACTTTATTATTATGAAGTGCAGAGGCCGTGGGTGCAGATACGCTCTGCGTGAGTGGTGTTTACGACAGTAATGTTAAATACAAGTACTCTACAGCGACTCTAGGGATCGCTGTTTGACAAAAACAGGAATCCTGCATAGTGCCGCTTTAAATAAACAGCCGTTGCAACTGTGACCATAATTAATGTGTCCAAAATAGACTGAATGGAAGGGACACCAGCTTTAATAATGCTGAAACAATTAGACATCAATTAAAGACCATTTTGGTCAAAGCATAGAAAATCAAAGAAAATGTTATTAGGTTAATTATTTAGGTAATTATTAAGGCTATTATTTATTAGGTTTAAATATTGCTCTTAAAATGTTTGCAGTGTTTTGATATTACTGAATTAATTTTTTACAGGGAATTAAAATGGGGATCATTTAGACAAATTCATTTTTCAGAATAGCAAATGTTTTGATGTATTGATCGAATTCAATCCTTATGTGTAAGTACCAAGAAGAAAAAAAAAAAACATCTGTGAGATTTACCAGAACACCACGATGTAAGAAAAATTGTGGAATCTGTCAAATCCAAAATAATCAAAAACAATAAAACAATGCACTCCATCATTCCATGCCCGCTTGTTCTTTGCTTAAATGTGTGTTGGTGAGCAACACGTGACTTAGTCATTAGTGTGTGTACTGCACTGCATGGAGAGAACTTCAATCAGATGGCTGATCGATGCAACATTTGGGAGTGATGTCAGAGGATCAATACTTATCCCCCACAACACACAACTAAACACACACACACACACACACACACACACACACACACACACACACACACACACACACACACACACACACACACACACACACACACACACACACACACACACACACACACACACACACACACGCTCTGTAGTCTCTGTGTAACAGGTTTGCAGAGACAGTTTGCTTCATCTGACCCCTGTCTTCACAAGCAGTAGTAAACGATAGCCGGTTGTCCTTATCAGGTTTAATAAAAGTAGGAACAGAGCTCTCACCAGAATCAGAATGTTTTCTGTTCTTTTTTCCTGAGGCAAAAGAGGACAATAAACAGGGCAGATAACAGCTAAAGGAGAAACAGGCCTTTAGGTGCATTAACACTAAAAAACTTAATTTCTCTATACAATTTCCCAGAAAATATATTTATTTTATAAATAAAGATGTATAATATGATTTAAATAACAAATGAATAAAGTATATGCTAAATATATGTTGAAAATAGTACAGATAAAGGAAATGTTCAAATTTGAAAAAAATATTTCATTTAAACCTTTAAATGCCTAAATATATTACACAATTTACTTAAAGTTGTGAAAACAAATCGCGTTAGCAATCTCATAATTTTTGGTAAATGCAAAATAGACTTTGAACACAATTAACAAATTTAGATTAAATTTAGATTAAAAGTGGTGAAAACTAATGCATTAGCAATCTCATAATTTTGGGTAAATGCAAAATAGATTTTGAACACAATTAACAAATTTAGATTAAAATTTTTAAAATATAACTTATATTACATAGAAAATATATATTAATGTCAATATATTTAAAAATCTATATTAGTAATTTTTTTAACCTTTTTTTGCATATTCTGAAATATATTTAAGTGCAAATATGTCACACAGGTCGGCAAATCTCTCCCCATTGTCATTCATCTCACCTAAACCCTGCTGCGCCATGATCTCCTCGTAGCCCGTGTTTTCTCTGACAATCTTAGCATTAAAGTCACCCAATACGATGATCATAGGTGGGTGTAAGCCCGACTCAATCGGCCCAAAGGAGGCATCCGATTAGTGGGTGAAGGTCTCTGGACGTTACCGTCTTTCCGAGTGGAAAAGTGATTTGATTAAATGAAATACATTTTCTCATATGTATTAACTCGTTATTTCATAAACTCCATAAACAAAAAAGTTTTTAATGATATCTGTGCATCATTAAGTGTGAGCGAATGTTGGACTATTTTTTTAACTCTTTACTGAAAATAATGTCAGAGTCGATTAGAATAAAATCAAATGTTTACAATTTATCATGTCAGGTAAATGTATCACGCCAATTGCATAATCAGTTCAAAGATAATAGATACAAACATCAAATGCTCTGGAATAAAGAGAGAAGATGCAATACCTTGACATTATAAAATACATGTGATAATTATTCACATCAACCCATATAGATTTATGGGTGAATTTCAGGTGATCTCAGCATGATAGCACAAGAGAGAATATTCAAATGTTAATTTCCTTTGTTTTCTCAGAGAGTTGCCTTCTCATCCAGTTCTTTCATCCAGTTACATGGGTAGAGTATCAAAAAACTGTAGTAAAAGTACAAGTACTTATAGAAATATTTACTAAAAGTAAAAGTAATAATCTTAATAGTTATTTGAGTAAGAGTAAAAAAGCACCCAATGAAATAAACTACTCAGGTAGCTAGTTACTAGTAGTAATAGATAATAGGTAATAGGATATATATAACACCAATACAATAACATGATATTATTTGGATAGATATTTAGTTTAAATGATTATTATTATTCTAATTAGAAATCTTTGCAGCAAACACAGAAGAGACAAACATTATTTCTGGCATTCCATATGTAGCTCGAAAATCATTGCATGTCCTTTGCTTTGTTTAATAAGAACATAGACAGTTACATTTGGATTATTAGACAATGTCGAAATAAAGTGAATCTGCAGAGTTTTGCGTTCAAGGCATGTAAAGGGAACCACACAGAGAAGGAAGAGTGAAAACATTTATTACACACTTTACTCTATTACTTTACATGTATTACCTGAATTAATTAAAATTTAATGTAGCTCTACCTGTGGAATTACTTATGCTGTTCACAGACAGCATACACAGATGTAGAACTAATAAAGATCTTCATCGCTGGCAAACAATAGAATGCATTTGCAGATTTGCTTTTAATTGACTGTAGATCAACAGCCACTTCATCCAATGCTCTTAATTTCCTGTTATGACTCTGAATGATTTGAAATCATTCAAACTGATTCGCAAACCAATTAAGACAGTTTTTCCAACTTGTTTGATCAAGTCTTTGAACAGAATTGACTCAAAAGAGTGATTCATTTCTCATTTGTGAACGGGGCATCGCTCATACCCCAGAAAAAAAATGTAACTTCTTAACATGTATTGCATCAAAATAAAGTAACGAGAGGAACGTCGCCCAGCATAACAAAGTAAAAGTACAGTTTTTTCAGCATATTTAAGTACAATATAAGTACTTAAAGTAAAAGTACCCACATTTAAACCCCCAAAATACTCGTAAATGTAATGAATTAAATGTACTTTGTTACTACCCACCTCTGATGATGCTTTGCTTGGGTCGGTCTTGGATGATGGTCAGCAGTTTGCTGTAGAAATCGTCCTTCTCCGTTTTGTCACTGTCATTCGTTGTGGCATAGCATTGGATGATGTCCAAGTTGATCATCCTCTTCTTTGAGCAGAAGGAGGGTGTCATGATTCGTGGGCCGTGGGCCTACCACCCAAGGAACGCTCCCTGGGCTGTCCTCGACAGACTCAGGGCCACACCTTGAGTGTGAACAGCAGCATGGAGTGAAGGCTTACTCCACTCGGGGTGTTACTTCCATCTGGGCGCTAGCGCGTGGCACCTCTCTGGCAGACATCGGCAGGGCACCTTTGTGAGATTCTACAATCTTCAGGTTAAGCTAGTTTCTTCCCGTGTGTTGGGTACAAACAGGTAATGTGCAGGAAGCACATATGAGTGCCTAGCTTTTCAGGTGAGTTCCTCACTGGGCGAACCCTGAATCAAGTTCCTCCAACATCCTTCGGCAGTTAGACGTGGTGGAGGAGTCTGATGCCAGGCCTAGTGTTCGTGTGCAAGCCCGGCCGTGTGTTGTGATTCCCCCTTGGTAATCCCATATGTGTAGTTTCCACGTTTCCATGTAGTTTCCCTGGGCAGATTCTTCTCTGCCCTGTCTCTGCATCGGTAGTAGTTCCATCCCTGGCTAAGCAGGACCTAACGCAGAGATCTTCATGTGTAGTACTGCCCCATGTGTCAGTCCATGTGTATCCACCACACGTTACCTCCCTTCAGCAGGGTGTGGCCTCCCTAACGACCCTCTCCATTGGACTAGGCATGCTTGCCAGCATTTGCATCTCCGAAAATTGTAACAAAATTCAGTAGCTGTGGAGCTGTCCACAGGGACCTCAATACGCCAGAATCGACATAACGTTGAACATGACTGACTGAATGGGAACGTATCGGTTACTGATGTAACCCTTGTTCCCTGAAGGAGGCAACAGAGATGTTACGTCCCTCCTGCCACAACCCTGAACCACCGCTGAGTGGACGGGATCCCTGTCTCGCCTCCTCGGCAAAACCTGAATGAATGAGTGCTAACCGGCTTTATATACCTGTATGTCCAGGTTGGTGTTTGGGGCTCCCAAGTGAGACCCTAATATGTCAGTATCAACATAATGTCTCTGTTCCCTTCTTCAGTGAATGAGGGTTAAATCAGTAACCCAGATGTTCTTTCTAATAACGGAAAAATTAGAGAGATTCCACTGCTCATAAAACATTCACTACTAGGCTTAAGAGATATAACCAGTTTAGATTTAAAGAATCTGAAAGGATCTATAAATTCCAGCACAACAACCATAATGAAATTACCCTTCACTTAATGCAACAATGAATAATGTTAGAGAGGTACATATGGCAATTAATCTGATCAATAAAATACCTTCCACACCTGTTGACTAATAAAAATGCCATATCTCTGTCGCTTTTACAGTATTTCAAATCCCTCAGTTCTCGCTACCTCTGAAAAGCCAATGCAATGATAATTCTCATTTTATTACGAGCTCTGTCCTGTCACGTTTTCTTTTTGCCAGCAGACTCCCCTCTGTTCAGCGTTTGTTCCCCGGAGGTTTGAGACTTATCTGCTCCATGTCAAGCTTTCTTGCTCATTGTGAAAACTAACCTATGCCACTCCCTCTAAAAATCTGATTTTATAAAACGGAGAGTTCTGGTCCTTGATTCTGATTGGTTGAGCCGTGTTCAAAGCCGTTGAAAGTTACTCAATAGACATACACCTGTGACATTAGTATTACTACGTAGCTGCCATTTGTGATTCTTTGTTGCTGCATGTGTTGCTTAGCAACCTCTTTGGAACTACATTGCTTGGCGGAGGAATAAATGTGTTATAACGTAATATTTTTTGGTTGCTAGTTTTATTTTATTAATAAAATAAATATTAAAATTTATATTTTTATGGAGTAACCATTCTATAAAAGCAATAAGCCCCTTGAAGCTGTGTTTTACAGTGAATTTAGAACAGCTAAGGGGGTATTAGCATCGTGCCTAACAACGCCCCTTAGCTGTTCTAAATTCACTGTATATCACGGCTTCGCAGGGCTTATTGCTTTATTTTGCATTCAGATTTTACCCAGATGGGTTCTTGAAAGTCTGGACAGCAAAACAACACATGGAATTGGACAGATCTGATTCAAACCACATATGGAGGTGGCTTGAAATGTGATACCAAACAGATTTTACAGATGCATTTCAGTCTGGACACTCTGGCTGCTCAAATCAGATTTCAAACTCTTAGCATGACACACAACAATAATGTCAAAACTGGTGATGGAAATGCCAGAAGTATTCATAAACTGTGTTCAAATGTTGTATCAAATGATTTAGGCATTTTTCTGTGCGAAGGAAGAGTTCTGTACCACAACTTGACAAGGCACGTCTGGACAGAAAGATGATGCACCTCCATTTTTCATCCGCTTTGAAAGCCTTGTAAGGGGATTTACAGTCAAAGACCCAGAACCAGATATGATGAATGAAGACCCGGAATCAGAATTATAATAAATTGAAGAACAGTTTGCCTGAAGATAGTTTGCAGTTTCATCAGCAGAAGTCAGCTTCAAGACTCACAAGGAGTTTGCAGGCCGCCCAGCTTACAGTTACAAAGATCACAGCAATATACCTTACACCAAGGTCTAAGCTATGTCCTTCCTTCAGGTTGAATGCTTCTGATTGACTAAGAAATAGATAAACATAGTAATTTTCCACACATAAACAGATAGACTGAAGCATATCTCCATAATCTGTACGGCTGCCACCAGGACACTGAGTTAGGTACCAGTGGTCCTCCGAGGAAACAAGACTGTGTCTAGGCGCCAACGGGTCGAAGAAAACAAGCCAGTCCATCTCCAATAAAGCCACTGGTTCCTTAACCTGTAACCAAGAAGACTAACACACGCACCGACACATGGCATTTCAAGTTTGGATTTGGCCAGGCTCTAACTATAAACAGGAGAGTCTTCTCAAAACATCAAGATAATACATTCTTTCTCTCAAGGAGAGGACACTTCAGTCTAACTGGAAAGTAAGGATTTAACAAAGAAAGGGTCCCTTAAACTATAGACTTCAATGACCCATGTGACCATAGTTGTCAGAGTACCCTAGAAAAGCAGATGGATGTATTGACACATGTTAAAGAAGTCCAGAATTCATTTCTGGAAGCCGGGCTAAATGAGCAAGCACTGTTTCTGCATTCTTGGCATTTGAGCCAGACCCTCAGTCACCTCTCAGATATTTAATACAGACTTTAGAGAATACATGAAAAGAACATTTCAGTATCACATAACACAACACTTAACACTTAACAAAGTAAAATCTCATAAGCCTAGAGAAGTCATTCAACTCACGTGATGTTTAGAAGGAAAAATATTGATTAATACCTTGATTAGAATCCCTTATTACATATACATTGAAGCAGCAGTCCAGAATCCACCCTTTAGTCTCATCACACACATCATTCTCATCATAGTCTCATCATAGCCTACATCATTCCCGAAGCAACCCATGCAGATAGGTTGGTTATGTCTGCACATTTAATCACTTGCAATTAATAGTGCTGACAGTCTGCCTAAAAAATCTGATTTGCCTGCAGTCTGAACATGGCCAAAGTCAGTGAGAGGTGTCATGAGTGATCGGACTGTGTGCTAGTACACTAAAAAAACAGTATGAATGAGAAATGCTTGATTTCCCAACCTACACATAGCTTTGGTTAGCCTATATACTAGTATATGAAACATTTAATTGTAATCAGGCTAAAACCTACTCATTAAAAGTTCTTTGAGCCACTGGGATCACTCTAGGTCCTGATGGAGACCCGATCCTGGGTGGAGATCACTCATGACACTGTAGCAACTTTTTAATTATAGGATATACACATGATGACACCTTCGGCCGGAGTGACTGCAGTTATGTCAACAGAGTGGCAGAAAGACTGAGCGACAGCATTGGTTTTCAGCGTGAATGCGGAAAACACACAAAACACATTTAAAACCGGGAAAGAGTTTTGAGATTGACTGTATAAATAGATTTGACAAGAAATCTGAGGAATATTTTTATACACTGCCGAAAGCTACAGAACAGAGAAGCAAATGGATTGATGTAATTCACAGAAACAACTGAACTCTAGGCAGCAATTTGCAGTTATCATTGTGTGTCAATATGCTGAATTTTGCAGTAGCACCTCAATGCAGTACATGAGATCCAAGGGGTGGAGATGGGTAGGATTAGGGGTGGGTTTAGAGATCAGGGTGCGGAGATGGGTAGGTTTAGGTATATGCAAGGTGGGAGGAGTTGGATCTGGATCCAACTCCTCCCCCTGGATGCCGTGTTCTGCAGTGAAGAACATCTCGAATTTTGGGGTAAAATCATACCCTATATTGTTTTGTTATATATTGTATTGACAATAGTGGTGGGGGAAAAAATAATTTCTGTTCAGTATCGCGATATTTTGCGCACGCAATTATATCGATACAGTAGCGCAAAGTATTGCGATATTTAATTATAAAATTATCTGTTTTACTTTCCGGTTTTCTCAGAGTTTACTCTGATCATTTACATTTGCGTATTACATCCACAAGGTGGCGCTTGTTGCGGTGCTTTGTTGTCGTACATTCGACAGCAAATTCAAATGAAAATGGTATCACATGGTATTCAGTATTACGGTTGTACACGACGCTCCGCATCTTTCAAATCGAAAGTGTGGGTAAATTTCGGTTTTATGATTATTCTCAGGTTTATGTTACTCTATTATGTCTGCTTTATGTTACTCTATTGTATTTAAATAATTTTAAGTTATGTGCTGGGAGCTCAGTGAGTTTTGTTTGTTTCATATTAAATATTACCTGCTCGGTCTTGTCTGTCAGCGCGTTGTCATTGTCCTCTGTTTTTCACTGCTTGAGAACATGGGTTGAAATCACCCTCTAAACCCTCATTCACTAAGTTAGGCCTATTCCCTAAGTTAACGTTAGTCCACTAATACTGTTCACTTGAAGGAGTGAATGAAAACGAGTGAGCGACAGGCGTTGAGCGTACATAAGCTGTACATTCGTTAATGCAGTGAAATGTGGGACAGAGACGCGATCTGACACGCATCCCATTTTCTCACAAATCTCTACGTTTATTTAAATAATTCAAGATTGCTCTTATGAGAACACTCGACAAAACTGACATTTTGGCATAATTTGTGTGTGTTATGGTTTGTTCAAACCCCGAAAGAGAACTTGATACTGACGCGCGTCTTTTCTGTGGGTCGTGTGTGTGTGTGTGTGTGTAATACAGGCAGGATTTAACGGATACTGCGTAATTGCGTTAAACATTTTTAACGCTTTAAACTTTTTTTTTGTTTTTGTTGCGGTGCCGCGGTGGGCAAGTGATGAAACCAGTGTTGCAATGTGTCCCGAATGTTCAAGAACAAGTTTTTCAGTTTTTGCACTTCAGTTAATGTGTAGAAGATAATGTTTACAGAATTAAATGTGACATTTAAAGTGAGGTGAGCGGTCTTATTTTCCTAATTTTTTGTAATGCCTTTGAATAATATGGGGGACGTGAATCGCAATATCTTGCTGTATCGCAATATATTGAGAATCGCAATAATATTGAATCGTGGCCCAAATATCGCAATACTATCGAATCGTCACATTTTTGCCAATTCCCACCCCTAATTGACAACTTGTCATTTAAATATTTATCATATATTCTGCACAACTGGTGTTTTTAAATAAACACTGACAAAAAACTTCAAGTTTTAGGGCTGGGCTATATATATAATTATAACATTGATACTGTATAAGTGATCACCCAGTAACTATATTGTATTTATATAAAGCGTTTACAGGCAAAGAGTAAGGGGATGTGTTTTGGCGGGAAAGTGACGTCAATGGATACCCTCTATTTACAGATATGACGAGACACGCCCAGTAGAGTGGCATATCTACACAATTTCTTGCCAAAACTGTCCTACCTCCTCTTAAATCTAAATACCTGCAATAGGCTTACCAGAGTGAATCAGGGTAAGACAAAAACATCATTATTTAATCGTTGTTAATTTTGAACAAAAAAAGTGTTGTCTAAGTCAATTTATGTACATTTATTTGTAGATTTAAAGCTAAAGTTGTTCTCTAAATATGTGTGCTGACATGACTGGTAGGAAACCAGGATGGTTGAGCTTCAGAAAATCAATGATGAGGTGGGCTTTGACAGTTATAGATTTAAAAAACAAATTAAGAACCCTAAACTCACACACAAAGAACTATTTCTGCAAAAATGAGTTCTTTAGACTGGTGGTTCTAAATAGAACTGTTACTACGTTTAAACAACTTTTAAAGAACCATCTTTATTTAGTGTGTACAGGGTCCTAATTTTTTTCAATGATTTGTGGCTTTCATTGCATTAAGTTACTATACATTTTGAAAGAAAGTATTAGGCCTTTTCTTTTAAACCCAGAGATTTGTCATTTTACGGAGCTTAAACTTTATCCAGACCTTCAATTACACCAATAAACTGCATTAAGATATGAATTCTTCATCAGCCCCTTGTGGTTTAAGTCCACGAGGCACTCAATTACAAAAAAAAATCATGATGTACAATTTGATTTGTTCAGACTCTTTCCTGTAAAAATCATTCAGTGATAGAAAAATAGCTCTGACCCCATGCTCAACACAGGATCTATTGAACCATTTAAGAGCCAAGAAAAGTAAACAGATTTATTATGAAGAGAAAAACCCTTTACTAAAGATATTAGGGAGAGAGAGAGAGAAAGAACAGAGATAATGTCATGGTAACCAATGTATTTAAAAGCCCTTCCCTAGTTTTTTTTTATAAAGACAAAGAATCAGGAGTTAATTAAGGGAACGAGAGCAACTGAGTACAAATGGGGAGAGAGAGAGAGAGAGAGAGAGAGAGAGAGAGAGAGAGAGAGAGAGAGAGAGAGAGAGAGAGAGAGAGAGAGAGAGAGAGAGAGAGAGAGAGAGAGACAGGGTTGGGGGGACACACCATGCAGTCATGTGCTTTCTAAATCTTTAGTCATTAGATAGACCAGAGTGAGTATAATAAATATTTGCAATTGTTTGGACAAATGCTAACAAAGAAACTCAAACATGCACATATAAAAACAAAGAAACAGAGTCAAATACAATATTACAAAAGTATGTGCGCTCTTTAAAATAAATGTTCCAGTTTCCAGAAAGAACCTTTCAGGGTTCTTAAAAAAAAAATTTTTGTATGTAAATAACATTTTAATATAGGTGCTGTTTGTAACTTTTTCACTCTACTAAAGCATAAAAATACCACAATATGTTTGCAGATATTTAGGAAATATGCTTAGTTCCCATACTTGTTTCTCTGAAAAACACTTTGTAACAAAGTTCAGGGAAGAAGGAGGCGGGAACCGGCGAACAGTAAACAAAAGACTGTATTCAAAACAATACACAACATAAAATCAGGCTTGTTCCTCTCTCGATCATCAACGTCGTCGCTCCTCCTTTATGCTTCCGCTCCTTCGTTAGAGACGCGAGACCGGTGTGCTCACAGGTGTTTCTCATTAACACTCGCACCACCGGCGTCGCTCCGTTCTCTCACGTCCCTCGGCCTCGTCCTGTTCGCCACATACCCCCAACGCCCCTCACAGGCCGGGGGTACCCACGAGACTGTGCCTACTCTGCCCACTCATGAATACAGTGATCTCAGCATTGCAACTTGATTTCTGCACCCTCACGGATGGTTTCATCATAGCTTACAATGCAAGTACAATATAAATAAGAGATTCATTGATTATAACGGTGGTTTTGGCGAGAGTTATTGATAAACTTGTCCATAATGATTGACAGTTCTAGCGATTGTAAAGGGAACATTCTTTGATCGCATTCTATGTATAATTTAATCACAATTTAAATAACAGATTATTTTCATCCTATAAGAGAAACAATGTGAAGTGACCGTTAAGTCACTGGTTTGAATAAATTCAAAAAGTTTGAATAATACGTTTTGTCTGTGTTATTACTGACACATAGACAAAGACTGTACACGAATCATTACATATCAGAAACCACTGGTCACTGTTGATTTTGGTTAGACATGTACACATGATCAGTACATATCAAACGATCTGTAACAAAGCAATAGTGACACAGTGAAAACTTTTTTTTACTCACATTCGTGTGTTGCGCCGTTCCCGACGAATCCAATATAGAAGGCACAGGATAATTTTTCAATTTCAGTCTCTCTGCAATCCAGCGTCAGAAGGAAGGTTATGAAGGGACTGTGTTTTTCCACAACCTGGCCACCAGTAAATTTCCACAACTACTAAATCCAAATTCCATAACTTTGCCTATACGCAAAGTATGCAAGCTACGTAGGGCCCCTGAACCACCAGGGGACCACCTTGCTCTCTAGAATGATTTAGGGCAGTGTATTGGTTTCGTTTTTGATTTTGACTTCCAACAATTATGAAAACACTATGCCGCTTTCCATTCCTTTCCTTTAAAGCAGTGCGCTGTCACCCATACGTAACATCCAAATCATTTGAATCATGTAACGTCACATGTAAAAGCATATTGAGCTGTGAAAGAGACGCTGTTCAAAAGGCGGAGTAAAAAAAAAAGGACAAATACAGGCTACTTTGGGTTTCAATTGTCCGCTTAAATACACGCAAAAATATGTCAAAATGTCCCTCTTGGTTACTTTTAAACTTAAATGCTTTCAGTTATGTCTTCAGTTAACATAACAGCTGGGAAAGTAATCGAATGCTTGTCACCCAGTCAACACGTGTGATCATGCGATGATCACAGACACAGTGACATCCCACCATTCTCATACTGTGATACTTACATTGTGAGTAATATGTGAGCTAATTGTGAATTCAAAATGTTGAGCAAGTTGAGAGGAGGCAGTTAAAATATTGGTCAGCGGGGGACATTCTAATTCCTGTTTCACTGGAAAAACGTGGATACTGCAGGTTCCTTTTCGAGAGGTCTCTCATATTGCGTAAGTAGCTTACGCTATGGGAAAACCTCCTGTTCTCGAGAATATTGAAGCCAAATTTTTGAAACGCAGTGCAGCTGCACAGCAGACACTAATCTGAGTGACTAGAGCGGTCATTGGCTGTGCTGCGGCAACTGGACGAACCTATGACGAGGCGCGCGAACCAATCAGGTTGCTTCGCGCCCTGGCGCGTCATAGCCCGCCAGAATGGGCATGACTTATATTATATAAGGCCCTGTTCTCCGCCATATAACCAGATTTAATCTCCTTCAGCAAACTCTCCACTTCGCTGACCACCGGAATTTTAAGCCTCTTCACCGCCGTCGAAAAGCCTTTCAGCGTAACAAGCGCCTGCAAAGCAGTCTGAGGCACGCCAGCTCCTGTGCTGAACTCGACGCCGCCTTCAGCCCGCTGTTCTGCTGTTCTGCCATCCGGCACGCTAATATCCTTTAAAAAGCTTCTAGAGTGTTCGCCGCTGCGATTCTCTTACTAAAAAAGCAAATTCAAGGCGTTGTTCCAAATCCCTCATGACAACTGCGCCTCGTGTAGAGGCGTGCTCTTCGGTGGAGATCGCCACATCCTCTGTGCCTCCTGCCTAGGCCGCTACAACGCAGAAGCCGCACTCTCCAAGGGCGGCTGCCCGGAGTGCGACGAGATGGCGCTCTCTACACTGCGGGCTCGACTGGCCAGTTTCACCGACGACGACCCCGCACCCACTCCTTTCCCTTTGCTCGAGCCACGCAAAAAGAAGCACCACGCACAAAGGATGCCAGAGCGGACGGTTACGAGTGAGCACCCACCAGCCCTGTCCCCGTGTGCCTCGCTCTCTCCCAGAGAAACCTCCTCGCCGGTCCTGTTCACACAAGCAAATCAACGCACCTCTCAGCGAGTGGCCGGTCTCGTCTCTTTCGGGGACGAGGAGGACGACAAGGATGACAGCTTTTCTCTCACTGCATCCGTGCACGAGGGATTTACGGGCTCCGTGATAGGGCAGATAGGGCAGCTTTTCTCAACTCCCCTATTTCCACCACCGGTCTGTTCGGACCAACAGACAAGGGTTTTGCGGAACGTTACACAGAGGCATCGCAGATCATGCGTCAACGCTCCAGCTCTGCTTCGGGCCGCAACAAAATAGTGCTACCCAATCAGCCTTTTAAGCCAACACCATCGGTCTCACAACCTCGCCCAGCGACTGAGTAAAGGCAGCGCTCTCGTTCAGCGACGGGGACTCCGACCGAGGATTGTGTTGGACCCCGAGCCTCGGAAGCCTTCCTAGCCACAACGGCAGGGAGAAAAAGAGAGTGTTTGAGTCCCGCTGCAGCCGGACCAACCTCAAAGAAAGCTCTTACACATTTTCCAGTCCCCTTTTCTCAGGCGGCTGGAAATGTATTTACATCAGTAAAAGACTCTGTTTCAAAACATGCACATCTGCAAACAAACGCTGTTTTTACGGTGACCCAAATAAAACGCAAAAAGAGCACTTGTCTGTCTGTTCTCCCTCCAGTTCATACTGGAAGTGTAATAAATGTGCAGTAGGTTGTGTTCCCACAATGAAGTATGCACCCCTGCACATAAGCACTGTTTCCACAATGCTACCTTTCCCACTGGCTCGCGCTGGGGGTATAATAAATGCAGGTCATGTGCCCATTACAAAGTACGCACCCCTGCACATAAGCACGGTTCCCAAAGTGTCACAAGCACAAAGCAGCTGGGCTGCCGGGTCCTTATCACACAGTGCCCCATCCCCAGACATCATTCAACCCCTAGCTATGTGGGGCAAGGCTTGGGTGGCCATCCCCGGTATATCAAAATGGGTTCTGAATATAATAAAACGAGGCTACTCGCTACACTTCCCTCGCAGACCCCTGCACTTTTGAGCCATGGTCGAGACAACAGTGAGAAGCAACGTGGCTCACGTCCTTCGCACCGAAGTGTCGAAACTGTTGGCAAAAGGGGCTATAGAGCCAGTACCGTCACCACAGAGTGAGTCTGTCTTCTACAGCCGCTATTTTCTCGTTCCAAAAAATAAATAAATGGTGGCCTCAGGCCCATCCTAGATCTCAGACACCTGAACAAAGTGCTTATGACATGCCCCTTCAGGATGCTGACGACCAACAAATCATTGCACAAATTCGCCCGGGGATTGGTTTTTCTCAGTAGATCTGAAATATGCTTATTTCCACATTCAGATAACGCCCCATAACAGGCCATTCTTCAGATTCGCTTTCGGGGGCAGACTCATCAGTACACGGTCCTACCGTTCGGTCTATCCTTAGCACCCATTACATTACGAAGTGCATGGATACAGCTCTCGCCCCTGAGACAACGGGGGATGCAAGTGTTGAACTACCTCAACGATTGGCTGGTTATAGCACAATCGCGAACGCAGTTAATCCACAGATCCTGACTCCTCAGCCATCTAGAGTGCCTAGGGCTCAGAGCAATACTTCCAAAAGCACACTGTCTCCAACCAGGAACATTTCCTTCCTGGGACCATTTATAAATTCTGGCGGCATCTAGCGGGCACAAGTGCCCCTCTAAAGAGATTTCAGAGGATGTTAGGTCTCATGGCCTCAGCATAATCAGTACTCCAGCTGGGTCTACTGCACATGCATCCTCTTCAGCGCTGGCTGAAACTTTGTGTACCAGCTCACACGTGGCGATCGGGCTACTTACGCATCAAGTTGAACCACGGCTGTGTCAGAGCCCTGGCCCCTTGGAAAGCAGCCGGCTGATACCAGACCGGTGTGAGTACGGGAGTAATTTCAAGGAGGAAAGTTATCTCAACAGACCCCTCCAACCTAGGTTGGGGGGCCATTTACGAGGGCAGACCCATCTCTGGCCTATGGTTAAGCCCGGAGAGGAACTTACATATAAGTTGTCTGGAGATGAAATCGGTCGCTCTGTCGCTGCAAGCTTTTCTTCCATATCTAAAGGGTCACCATGTCTTGGTCTGTACGGACAACATGTCGGTGGTCTCATATATATATCTCCAGGGTGGACTCAGGTCCAAAAACCTGAACATCATGGCCAAAAGCCTTTTAATATGGGCTCAGCACAACCTGCGCTCGCTGAGGGTGGCGCACGTGCCAGGCTCTCTGAACCAGTAGTCCGTGAGGCAGACCCCCAAATTTCAGAAATTAGTATCATAAGAGGGCACCAATACTACTCTTTTTTATTCAACAGAGGGATGTCCCTGGACTACAAAAATGCATGATAGCAATTCTTATTGGGTAGCTTAAGGTGCAAAAATAATTTATGTATGACCCCCCTCAAAATTTGCCGAATTTCATATAAGGTCAGTTATTTCTTTAATTCAATTTTTTTTTTTTTGGTACCAAAACATTTATACTTGGTGATATCTAGGTTGGAATATTCTCAAAACCTTAACTTGTTTCAATAATATTGTTGTTATGATGCAAATTATGCAGAAAACATAGTAGTGTACAGCTTTCACTCATTGTTTTAAACTGAATACCATTCTGTATATGCTTCCATGTAACAGGTAAGAATGGATTTTGCAAAGTTATATATTATACAATTATTGATTAATCAAGTCAATACATAGTATGCTAATTATCATGGATAATTAAACAACAAGTGAACTGAATGCTAATTGCCCATCATCTCCAAGCAACCAGGTTTCACTACAAAATGAAATATTTAGAAAATCCAATAACAGTCTCTGGAAATATTTTGATAAAAGACACAAAGACAGTCATGCACAGTCACCCATGATTTCATGATAAAATTATATATTAATTATTCCTTTGGGGATGTTATTGGGATGATGAGTCCTGTCTATCTACATGTCAAAATCCAACTAAATAGCTCAAGTTGTTACTTAGATATCATTAATAATGTGTTTGGAACACTATTCCCAGCCATGCAATCATATTTGATTTGACAGCAGAAGCTCACTACCACAAGAGTTGTTACAGGAACTATACCAGAGTGTCACGTAACACACACAGGAGAGAGAGATCCAATAGCAGGTAAGAATTTAATAGGGAAATACATAATCGTACATCCAGTCCAGGCAAGGGTCAAATCCAAAAGGCAATCCACAAAAAACAAGAAAACAAACACGAACAGGCAAAACCAGGCAACCAGAAGTGGTGTGACAATATACAAGGACTCCGTAACAAACACTAAACAGTCAGGGTATTTATACACATATCTAACAAGACTAACACAGAACAGCTGGGAACAATGATTACGGGGAACAGCTGAGTGCAATGAACTGATGAGTGACAGTGACAGACAGAATGCTGGGAATTGAAGTCAAATGTGAAGGACACCGTGAGAACTAGGACCTCTAGTGATAGACAAGGGAACACAACCAGACACTGTGACACAGAGTCCTTACATCTCATGATGTCCCTTCAGAGAGGTCAGTAGTGTCTGATGAAGAAAACAGGTAAAAAGCCAAAGAAGCAGCTGCATTTGACGAGTTGTTTGAATACATACGGGAAGAACTGATAGGTCATCCTTGTGTTATGAAGTTTACAATTCTCACATGTAGAATCAGAGAGTATATGCACAAACGTGGCTTTGATACTCTGATGGAATCAATGATCAAGAACCTCAGAAGAAGACTAGAGGCAGAGTTTGGTGATTCCCTACATTTTTGCAAGTCTAACAATGGCAGGATACTGATGTATCCTGACACTTTGTCTATGCAGCATCTTGTTGTGGAGAACAGTGAAATACGTGGCAAGCTTAGTCAAGAAACAACCTATACCGACCGCATAGAGGAAACAGCTTTGCTTCTACGCACAGCCATCAAGAAAGAGCGGCCTTCAGTATCATGGCCACCTAATCCTTCAGAACTTGATCAGAAATCAGTAAAGTTGGCTGGTGAAATCAACGAGTTTTTGGCTGTATTGCTGAGTGGTGACTCATTTGAAAAGGCTTCTGAACGACTTGGGCTATTTTGGCCGTTTTTGAGTGCTTTTATTTTTTTTTTATTTTGCCACATAAACAAATGTTTACCATACCAATGTTTGGTATTATTTTTTTAACAACATCACCTATATGACCAGACAATTAGTTTTTCACTTTGATGTACTGTATCAACATACTGGACCCAAAATCACACAAAAAACACAAAATCCGAATAGAAAAATGATAGCTTTTCTACTACAAAAAACACAAGCATGCTCAATGAAGCATTTTAAAAGGTTTAAAATGTAAACACATGTTGTAAATGTCAACATATACAGGCACAATTCAGATATAATCAAGCTATATACAAAAAAAATATGATTTACAAAAAAAAGCGGGTGTAGCCATAGGCTTTTTTTCTTTCTTTTTAGCTCAGCCACTTTTTAAAAAATGTTGTGCACACAATTATTCAGAGAGCCTAATTTAAGGCCTTGCATTCCCAGAGTATGAGGGTTACCAAATAGTGCAAATACAAAATAAAAAATGTAAAATTGAGATAAAATTAAACTATATATCACAAAAAGGAGGTGTGGCAATAGGCGTTTTTTCTTTACTTTTTTGCTTAGAAACTCTACAAAACACTTCATGTACAATTACACAGATAGCTACATTACAGGGCTTTCATTCCTTGAGTAAGAGGGGTTCCTCAATAGTGCAAATATACCATACAAAAGGTAAAATTAACACAAAATCAAACTATACATACAAGTATTTACAACAAATATCAGGTGTTTTTTATTTAATTTTATGTTTTATCTGTGCCACTCCTCAGAACAGTTTATCTAAATCTACTCCTAAACTACCTAAACTACCTAAACTATCTACACTACTCCTAAACTACTCTCAAAATCTACTCAAACTCTTCCAAAAACTAGCAATAATATCTCTCTATACATGATATATATAACCGTATATATGTCTCTCTTTGTCAACTCCGTAAATCCTCTGCCTTTCAATTTCGCTTCTTTGCTCAGTTGGCTCCTCCTCCATTCCCTAAAACGTGCAGCCTGAAGAGCAGAGTCAGCAGATTCACACATTTATCTCCGTTTTGTTTTATGACAAAAACCGACGAAGTTATTAGAATAAATGCAAAGCCTGTCGCATCACATCTGGCGTTCTTTTACGAACGCGTCAATATTTATTTATATAAAGTTTAAATGATCATATCTCCGTTTTTACTTGGTCTATCAACACAAAACAAAAAGTAACATAGAATTTCAAGCCAGCACTTTCGACAGAAGTGGACGGCAGCCCTCAACGTGAATTTGTTTTTATGCTTCAACGTCTTAAACTGGTCATGTAACGGCGACCCCAAAGAGTTAAGGCACTTACAGGAAATGTTGAATTGACTCTGTATCTTACACTTTGTTAGAGGGGATAGATACAGCCTTGTGCCTGCAGAAATTAACCATGGCAGATGCTGCAAGTTTGGCTTTTCTTCCTAGCAACATAAAGCCCAATGTGCCTACGACATTAGGATGGGACAACATAGACAGAAACGAAGAGACATTGACTGGACAGGGAACATCACATAGGATCAATGGAATTGCAGTCCAGCATTTTAAAAGAGGTTCCATCACTTCCACAAAAGTCTTATGAAGTGCCCAAAAGGGAAAGAAGTATCAATAATGTCATGCCTGAGAACCGACCTGTGTACAATACCGGCTCTAAGGCCTCAGCTCCTACCATGGTCTATGAAGAAGTATATTATCAAGAATGCTGAAACAAGGCCAGAATCAAGAATTTAGTATGTTTAGTCACCAGAGCTAATTATCAAGCTGGAATATGGCGACGTTGTCTGGAGCCCTACTATCCCTAGCCCAGTGGGAAAGGGGTGGATAAAGAATGGCGACCTGGAGGAGGGCTGGATGATTGGCCCAGCAGCTCCAGAGGCAGTGCTTGCCTTCATATCGTGCAAATGTACTCTTGCACTCTTCCAAAGTGTACCTGTCTAGCCAATGGTCTTAGGTGTACAGACCTATGCAAGCTGGATTGTGACAACAGAGAGCAGAATGATTTAATGGAAAGTGACATTGACATTGGTGGGGATGAAGATAATGATGACAAAGACACTGAATGACTTTAAGTCACCTGTATGTGATTAAGGGAGAAAGCTGCTCATTTGTACACTCTAGGATTTGATTCACTGGACTTGTGGTTTAGTTTTCTTTAAAATGTCTTCTTGGGGCTAACATCCAACTGAACTAGGTGGATGTTCATGAAAATATTTTCTTAAAAATGTAGGGAGATATATTGAACCATATTTGCACAAAATATTATTTTGTGTTAATAAAATTTCAAAATTAGTGTTATATTTTCCTTTTCCTTTCCTATATTTTTCCTTTAAATTTTTAGCACGTTTAAATGTAAAATTGGTAATTTTCATATCTTAAGCTACCTACATGGCACTGCTATCAAGCATTTTTGTGGCCAGGGGGCATGTCTGTTTTGAAAAATAAACATTAGAATTGGTGTCTTTTTTGATACCAATTTTCTACCCGCCTCACGGACTACAGGGCGCGGATATGTTATCCAGAGACAGAGTTCCCCTAGGGCAGGGGTTCCCAAACTTTTCCATGACAAGGCCCCCCAATTACCACTAGGTTCTGGCCAAGGCCCCCCTTTGCAATAATGCGTTATTGAACCCACCGACAATACTACGGCAAATGTATAAATAAATAAAACATCTAGGTGAACATCCATTGACCTTTATTGGTGTTGTAATAATAACATTTGTATGTCAGATCTTTGAATATGGTAATTTCAACATCTTCAAATCTGGTACAGTAATTTCAACATTGTATCTGTGTGTGTCAGTGAATGGAAAAAGAGAGAGATTACTTTGCGTGTGTGTGTGTGTGTGTGTGTGTGTGTGTGTGTGTGTGTGTGTGTGTGTGTGTGTGTGTGTGTGTGTGTGTGTGTGAGAGAGAGAGAGAGAGAGAGAGAGAGAGAGAGAGAGAGAGAGAGAGAGAGAGAGAGAGAGAGAGAGAGAGAGAGAGAGAGAATATCAATGGGAGAGCTGGGCCTGGTTTGCAGCATTCAACACTGTGTGTGTGTGTGTGTGTGTGTGTGTTTGTGTGTGTGTGTGTGTGTGTGAGAGAGAGAGAGAAAGAGAGAGAGAGAGAGAGAGAGAGAGAGAGAGAGAGAGAGAGAGAGAGAAAAAGAAGAGAGAGCATATCAATGGGAAGGCTAGGCCTTGTGGCAACATTCAACAACAGTGTGTGCGTGCGTGTGTGTGAGAGAGTGTGAGTGTGTGAGAGAGAGAGCATATTAATGCGATGGGTGGGCCTGGTGGCTCCTACACAGTTTGTCAAGCCTGGGCTTTATGTCTGTCAGTGCAACACGCATGTCACTCTCCACATTTAGACGTGCTCTGTGTTTTGTTTTAAGTACTTTTAAAGTTGAAAAGCCAGACTCACACAAAAAAGTGGTTGCAAAAGGAAGAAGGCATTTCAGAGCACTCTCAGCTAGGATTGGAAAGTCATTTCTTACATGCATCCAGTAGTTAGAGAGGGATAGAGATTCATTTTTAAATCCCATGAAATAGTCATCTCAATCAGCTCCTCCTGTGATTTTAAGTCCAGACAAGAGCCTACATCAGGGGCAAATGGGTTCCCTTCCCAGTTTAGATGGGTGCTGTCAAGGTCAGGGAAATAGTCTCTGAAATATCCTTGGAGGTGCTCCAGGTGGGATTGAATCAGTGGAGAAATGCTTTCCAACTCAGCACCAGATGACAGCAGCTCTTGGTGTAATAGTGGGAACATTTCTGTAATTCCCTCCTTGAGCTTGTTTGACCACAGCGTAATCTTCAGGGAAAAAGCACGCACTTTGTCTTGCATATGCACTATGTATGTGTCACACCCTTGCATGCTTTGGTTAAGCACATTCAAATGACAAAGAATGTCAGCCATATATGCAAGTTTAAGAATCCAGGCTGCATTTGTAAAACGGTCAGCCAGCTGATGTTTCTCAGACAAGAGAAATTCTGCAACCTCCCTCCGCAACTCATACACACGGTTCAAAACTGCCCCCCCGTGAAAGCCAGCGTAGGTTTGAGTGTAGCAGCAATCCATCAGAACGTGTATTATGTCCTGTAGTACCCGATTAAGCTCATCATCAAACCGTTTAGCCACCAGTGCTTCTCGATGGAGCATACAGTGCGTGAACGCCGCATTCTGGGCCTTTTGTTTGATGAGAGCCGTCACCCCACTCTTCTTCCCAGTCATAGCCGCGGCCTTGTCAGAACACACACCCACGCAACGAGACCAGTCAAGTCCATTTGAATCAATATATTCGTCCAGCACTTGAAAAATCTCTTTCCCGGTGGTTCTACTTTCAAGTGCTTTACAAAATAGTATTTCCTCAACGAATATTTCTTGGGAAATGAATCTGATGTACACAAGCAACTCTGCCGCGTTAGCCACATCCGTACTCTCATCTAGCTGAAGTGCAAAATATTCGCTAGCTCTCACCTGGTCTATCAGTTGAGCAGACACATCCTCAGCCATATCTCCAATACGTCTGCTCAGTGTTATCAGAGAGTGGTACCGCGTAAATTTTCTTGGCAGCATCCTCACCCAGTAACTCTTTAACAATGTCTTTGGTCGCTGGTAGTATCAAATCCTCTCCAATTGTGTGCGGCTTTTTAGCTCACGCAATGTGAAAGGAAGCCAAAAACGATGCCCTCAATGCTCTCTCAGGGACAGTAGCTTGCCGCACGAATGTTTCTGACTGGCTGGTCAAATGTTCTTCCTTTCTTTTAAAAAAGTCGATTGGTTTTTCGGCCTCTGCTGGATGCTTCTGGTTCAGGTGACGTTGAAGTTTTGATGGTCTTAAGCATTTGTTGGAGAGGATCTCGAAGCAGAGAATGCATTTGGGGCACTCATGTCCATTCTTCTGCGTGACGCAGGTAAATCCATACTTTTTGTATACTGCATCATACCTACGAGTCTTACTCGGCCAGGAGTTCGTTTTCTGTTTTTTTTTTATCTGAGGTTTCGATAGCTGGCTTGTCGGATTTTTTTTCCTTTTTAAAAATCTATCCATTTTGATGGCACTAGCCAGCTAACTAAATAAATAGCTGAATAGCTGAGCACTGGCGGTTGTTACCAAGGCTACAGTGACAGATTACGTGACGGTGTACCAGCCAATCAGAAAGATTAGCATTAAAAGTTTATTGTTCAGATATTGGACAAATTATTATAATGCTATTTCATAACAATACTCATAATAATATAAATATTTATATATAACTTTTTGCAAATGATACATTATTATAAGGAAAAATATTAAAACACGAGGGAAATCATTGTTGTGTCCATGATGATGGGGAAAATAGGCATAAAGCTTACACATTTACCCAAATTTTATATGCATGTTTAACCGAAGCTAATTTGGGTGGGTTTGTCCCAACCCCAATGTCACTTCTCTTTCTTTTATGGCCCTGACGAGAACATCGATCTCCTCGGCTGAGAACCGATTCTGAAGCGCGCCTGGTAAATGCGCCGTTATAATAGTATTGCGCCATGTAACAAGCGCACCTCGTTCATCATGCTCTTAAAGGGAATGTGATATAAAGCTCTTATTGATTTGTTCCCGTTACGCCCAAACCACACCTATGAATAATGAAGCTACTTCAGACCAACCCCTTTTAGATTTGCGCCAGGCGCAAGAGGCATTTATCCCGCCGGGAAAATAGCAACAGCGCCGGGATCCGCACACAAAGTTACTTGCGTTTTGACACTTGCGTTTCAGATCGTTAAAATAGGGACCTTTATGTTAAAAATTCTGCATGGTCCCCATCTCACGGTCAGCTCTTCCCTCGTCAGAGGATGAAAGAGATGCGAATTTACTCTGCTCCGTTAGGGCTCTCAGAGTCTATGTGGAGCGTTCTGCCCCGGTCAGGCAGTCAGAACAGCTCTTCGTATGTTTTGGCTGCTGCTCCAAAGGGCTCGCGGTCACAAAACAAAGATTATCACGCTGGATAGTGGACGCTATCTCGCTGGCTTATGAGTCTAAGGGCCTCCAGCATCCCATATGCATCAGAGCTCATTCCACGAGAGGCATGGCCTCATCTTGGGCATGGTCGAGTGGAATACCAAATGAAGATATCTGTGCGGCGGCCGGCTGGGCCTCGCCGTCCACATTTATTAGATATTATAACCTGGAAGTTCCTGCTTTGCCAGCAAAGGTTCTTTCAATATAATAAGTGTTAAGCACATAACTATAAGGCCAATGCATATATCTGGTCCTACTTCATTTATATTATAAGGATTGGCCCTCTCTAGGCCCATTCCTTGGGTCCCTATAGGAGGCTCAACATGGGTTTGGCCTCAATTAGGACTCATAACTTTACTCTCATATGGGCTCCGGAAATTTCCCCTGGGCTTTAGTGAGGAGTGAATTTAAGCACTCACAGCGTTTCGAATGAGGTTCCAATAGCGTAAGCTACTTACGCAATACGAGAGACCTCTTGAAAGGGAACATCTCGGTTACTAATGTAACCTCGGTTCCCTGAGAGAAGGGAACGAGTATAGAGTAACCCGCCGTGCTACTGTGCTTAGATCGGGGGATTGCTTCAGTTGATTTAACCTGGTTATATGGCGGAGAATGGGGCCTTATATAATATAAGCCACGCGCGCATGAGCCACCTCGTCATAGGTTCGTGGAGTTGACGCAGCAGAGCCAATGACCGCTCTAGTCACTCAGATTAGTGTCTGCTGTGCAGCTACATTGCGTTTCATAAATTTGGCTTCAATATTCACGTGTTCCTTTGTTTGATTTTTCAGACACTCTTTAGTTACCATGGTTACTGATATGATTGTTCTCATGTTCAGCTGTGTATCATTAATTAACATTGTTTGTACTACTACTTACTGTAAGTTCCTCCGTTTCCTTTATTCAGTGTCCGGCCTCGTCTGATTTAGAATGTGGTAGCAAGCTTTCTTCTGTTACTTTGGATTTCTGAATTATTATTAAACGGTTTGAATTCTTCATCTTTGTACGCTTGTCTGCAACACACATAGGCCGCTGTACGTGAGCTGTATCGTTCAGTTTCATTACGACAAACAGGGCACTACATTTTCTTTTGCTCAATATGTTCAACGTTACTAAAAGGTATCCAAGCAAAAAGTTCTCCACGCATTATCCTGCAGTTAATGAGAAAAGTGTATTTATTGGCGCACTATATTGACTGCGTATTGAGACATATAAAACCGTTGAGCTAGATTTTCAACCAATCAGCATCGAGAATGTAAGTAGGTCAGAGGCAAAATAAAGCCAATATCACTACGCACATGTAAACATGGAGGAGGACGTAAGCAGCGCATATGCATCTGACAGCGGCGATCAAACTCTATTAACACCTGTAAAGTGTATTGTTCATGTGGGAAAAGATGGTGGGAAAGGTGCGCAGACCTTAACTGAAGTCTGATGGGAAAAAGTAAAGAAATGTGCGAGGTAATGGCTCAAAACTTCGGACACTACAGAGCTAGCTATTGCTAATAAAGATGTTGCCCTCCTAGACAAACCAGTCTCTGATGTCCCAATAAACTACGGGTTTCACCCGACTTGCTATCGGCGTTTTATAGACAAAAAACGCTTGACTGGTGCACTAAAGCGTCAAGATAAGACAGAACGGTTGAAAAGACTTGTAACCCCGGTTGAAGGCTCTGAAACCGTATCGCCAAAGAGGCTGCGTTCCAAGTACAGATTGATGAAAGTTATCCCTACCACAACAACCACTTCTTCAAAGCCATCAACAAGCCAGCACGTTATGCCTAAATTGTGCATAGTTTGCAAAATGTCTGATCGGTTTATTACAATCAACAGAAAGCGCCAGCTTGACAAGTCGGTGCAGTCTGAGACAGAAAATGCAGGTATGTTTACTCACTTGAATTGAATGTTATGCAAGCTATTATATTGCCAACTGGGTTTATAATTTATTCTTAATATCTTTAATATAGGACTTCTTCGTGAGGCAGCTCGAATGAAATCAGATGAGAGGATTCTGACACACATTTGTGGGAAAGACTGCATTGCAATCGAGGTCCAATACCACAAATCCTGCTATCCACATTACACAAGATTTCTCAGTAAAACTCAAAGATAGGTAGGTACAAAAAAAATATTTGTTCACAAATCTGGGGGGTCGCGCCAATTACATTTACATATTGCGTGTGAATGCAATGTAATTCCATAATCAAATTATTTCTCTATAGAAGATAGGACTTTAAATATACATGTCCTATCTAATGCTCTTGGTGTCCTTCACATTTTTCTATACATACAAAAGGACCAAAACTATTTCAAATTAAATTTTAGTGACATCTGATATTCAAATTTAATTAATTACTTGTTTATTTGGTCGTGACAATGCATGTTGATTAACCTCTTACCCCCCCGCCTGAACCGAGTGCATTTTTTTCATTCATTTCATATCATATACATAACTATGTTTTCAGTTGTGTATAAAGACTTTATTTAATGAACCGTTGTTTTTATTACCTTAGAATGAGTACACATTGTATAATTGTATACAAAAAAGTATTAAAGAAATGTATTAATGTAAAAAAAAATGAGATTGAAATCACAAATACAGTGGCCTCTCTGGTTTATTGTATTACAGAGACAATAATTATTTTACATTCCTAATATAACAAATATTTATATATACGCCACACTGATTGTATTCATGGACTAATTTGCATCTGTTTACCCGCACTCGCACTCTAAAACACACAAACTCATTCATCCTGACATATTGTACATGTTTTCATTTGCCTATCAGAGAATAGTTGCTTTGCAGGTGACTCATTAAGACTTTCTGTTTTCCTATTTCACAGCACGTTACTCAACTGTCCTGCAGTATCAGAGAGGCTACAAAGCATTCTGCAAAACAGTGATTGAGGATCGCCTAATCAAGAAGCAAGAAATTCTCCGGATGACGAGGCTTGTGCAGTTGTTTTGTAAGGCTATAAAAGAAGAAGAAGGATGTGATGTTAGATCATACTAGGGCTGGGCGATATGGAATTTTTTTTTATCACGATATGTTTTTCCATATTGATCGATCTCGATTCTTATCACGATATGTAGTTTTTGCAGATGCTGCCAGTGTAAGGGATATACTGAAGCTTGAAGAAATAAGAGATTCACTGAAACTTAAGAATAAAGTTTAATAACATAAAAAATGAAACAATATACCTTCCAATAATGAGCACAAAATACTTTTGTTAAGGTCTTCAGGCAGACAAAGGATTCACATTACACTCCCACATTGTATGAATCTTTCCATTGGTCAAGAGAGCAGCAGGGCCCACAACTGGCAAAATAAAGTTCAGAGCAGCGCTCTTTCACTCATACAGTTTTATATGCTTTCAAACAAGTGCAAACTAGTAAGTGACTGGTCAGTGGTCACTTTTCAATATATTTTACATTTTTTGATTTTGTAAACAACAACAACTTATTTAAACAACTTAACACACAATTATTAAATAATAATAATCTCAAATATTTGTAGAGGCAGAACAAAACCCAACTAAGTAAACATGTGGGTCACACCCTCTGACACATTTAAGTGCAAAACAAAGACAAAATAAATGGTTGTATTCATTTGTAATTGCTAACATGGGTCATCTCCCTTTATACAATAATACAAACTTTTACTTAATGAAACATTCAGCGAGGCAATAAGTAATAGCGCTCGTTATATATTTTTGCTCCTCTTTGATTTTTTGGATCCCGTATCGAGATCGAATTATCGCCCATCCCTAGATCATACAGGTAATAATTATACAATTGTGAAGTTTGTGTTCCCACATAAATGTTGGCTATAAAAACCCAAGTTAAAACAGTGATTTGTTTTCAGTAAAATTATGAATTGTTGTATTGTTTTCTTCTATGACAAATATCTCTTATACTTCATATCTCGTGCTCCTGATTAAATGTAAAAATTTAAAAATATTTTATTCACACACAATTAAGTCACAAAAAGGTATCTCTATTTTGCAGGTCCGATCTGCTGAAGCGTTTCCTACAGCGAGATTATCCACAACTACTCTTCCATAAACCTGTGCGACGGAATCTCAGCGAGATGGTGTTTTGTGAAGGATTGTCAGCTACAGACTTTATGGAGCCAATGTCGACCTCAAGTACTGAGACTGAAAGAGATAGTGACATTGCAGAAGATATCGGTGAGCTCTCTCGTGACACGGCACCTTACACAACACATGAGGTCCACAGTTCAGACAGAAAGTGTACTTTGTTCTCTGCTGGCATCATAGTGCAACAAGTTTTGCGAGGTACTTCTGGTATGACAATGCCATGGCCACCACTGTCAACAGATCTGAATATTGATGCAGCTGATACAATGGTACCTGTGGGGCCGTTCAAACTGATTGCCTGTTGTACTGGAGCATCAAATGAACCTGTGTTTGATAAGAAAGTACAGTTGCCTGAGGATACCAACAGGAGATTATTGTCCATATGCCAAGACATAGTATACCTAGCATCAAGTGGTAAAAAGCCTACACCTAAATCCCTTGCATTAGGACTGACTGTTAGGCACTTAACTGGCTCTTCCCAATTGTTAGATATTCTGAGCAGACTTGGACACTGCATATCAACATCAAGTACCATTGGTTTTGAGACAGCCTTAGCCGAATATCAGCTGGCTACCGGAACAGATATACCAAAGTGTATGTCAAAGCAGCATCCAACCGTTTTGGTGTGGGATAACATTGACTTTGGGGAGGAGACCCTGTCTGGACGAGGTACTACACACACCAAACAAATGGAATAATGGTTCAGAGTAAAATGAAAAGCGAAGACCATAGAAGGACTAAATTCATCAGAAAAGGTTTAAGGACACTGCAACCACAAAAGAGTGTTCTGGACCTATACATTCATACCAAGAGACAGGGCCCTCAAGAGCTAAATATTCCTCTGCTGGAGTATGCTACTGTCCCATCTATGGAGCTGGCACAAAAAACTGATACAATCTATGTGCTGCTAAAATATAGCTGTCATGCAGTATCAGACACTTCTCTTCCAGGATGGACCAGCTCACTGCCAAAATCTGCTCTCTACTATCTACCAGTTATAGAGGCTTCCCCTACAGAAATGACCACTGTACGCACCATACTCACTAAAAGTGTGGAAATTGCTGATCAACTAGAGTTGGAGAGTATTGTCACTGTGTATGACCAGGCTATATACGCTAAAGCACAGCAAATAAGGTGGAAAGACCGAAATCTGATGCAGCGTATCATCCCAAGACTAGGTGAGCTCCACACAGCCATGTCTTTTATGGCAGTGATAGGCAAACGTTTCAAAGAAGCAGGACTACAGGATATGCTGATTTAATCAAATGGGGTAGCTGTTGGTTCAATAAATGGAGTTATTAGTGGACATCACTACAACCGTAGCATTCGTGCACACAAACTCCTATTTGAGGCAATGCATATCTTGCGGTTGAGGTCATTTCTCCAGTCCCTTCCTGAGCAACAGCACACTCGTTACATATCAGCCATGGAAGATCTAGTACGAGAGTACAAGTCTGAGGCAGGATTTTCATCTAACTCAGTGTCTGACATATTATCAGATATGCTGTCCTGCTATGATAGATATGTACATGAGATGAACTCTGTTAATCCCACCTTTGGACTTTGGAGCTCATACATTGAAATTGTTCAACTATTACTGAGTTTCATTAGAGCAACCAGAGACTCTGACTGGAGCCTTCACTTAGCAACAGTGAGACGTATGCTGTCATGGTATTTTGCATATGACCGCCAAAATTATGCAAGGTACCTATCAGCATATTGGGTTGAGATGATCAATCTTCCACAGACTCATCCACACTGCTATAAAGAAGTTACTGCAAAAGGAAACTGGACAGTACAGCGTAAGGATGCTAACATGTTCTCATCCATAGCTTGTGACCAAGCAATAGAACAAACCTGCAACCGTGATTCAAAGACCAAAGGCGGCATAACTGTGCTAACATTGAACAGAGGTGCCGTCCAGCGATGTATACTGTCTCATCCTGAACGTTCTGCAATCACAAGGCAGTGTGAAATGATGGCTGGAATACAACATGAAGAGAGGGGTCATAAAGAGTTGGATGCAACAAGAATTGCAAAAGACAATGCTGCTGATATATCTTTGGTTTCAGCGGTTGAGTCTATGATCAATCCATTCCTGCCTCGTGAAGATCTTGTATGTATTAGCTCTGGTGTTGTTGCTACAAAGACTGTCAGAGATGACATACAAAGTGCTTGTGATAAAGGCGAAACAGCTCTGAAAAATTTCATCCAAGATCGAGTCCAGTCATCAAAAACAGACTTCTTCTCTCCAATAAAGTCCTTGAAGCTCACTACGTTTGGGGATCAAATGAAGAAATCATCCAAGACAAAAGATGAAAATCAAGTCATTCTAAAAAATGATAGGAAACTCTTTGCACGACTGTTAGTGATAAGTCAATCCCAGTCTGTAAACTTGAAAGAGATTCTGACATATTCACTTGGCAATATCTCATCCCCGCTAGCCAGCACTGATGGTTCATTAGCCAAAACAAATAAGCTGCTCTTCTAGCTTGTGTAGAGTCAAAGAACATGGACTGTCATGTGAACAAGACTGTTGGTGATAATGGTGCCCTACTGATAGATGGCATGGCATTGATCAGGAGTCTCAAGAATATACCAGACACATTCGGTGAGCTTGTTGATGATCTTCTTCAACTTATCATAAAGATGGGTAGAAAGTTCAGTTGTCCAAGGGTCGATTTTGTCATTGATCGCTACCCGGCAGTGAGCATCAAAAATGCTGAACGATCAAGACATGCTGTTGCTGGACAACAATTACTGCAAATATACAGCATCAAGCAGAAGACTCCAAGTCAATGGACCAAGTTTCTAGCGAGTGGTGAAAATAAAGAAGCCTTGACAGATTTTCTCTTTGAGACATGGAGAACTGTGCCTTTACAAGCAGAAAAAAAGACATAGCTGGAAAAGACATAGCTATCTTTGTGGCACACAGAAATGTATGTCATCAACTCACTCTTAAAGATGGCATTATGTCTGTCAAAGAGGTAGAATCTTTGACTTGTGACCATGAAGAAGCTGACACAAGGCTCCTACTTCATGCAAAACATGCTTGGAGTGAACTTTATAATAAGATAATCATCCAGTGTCCTTGCAATGATGTTGCTATCATTTCAAATTCACTAATGGCTCAGCTTCCCTCAGCAAAGATGTACTTTCTGACAGGAACAAAAGACAGGCAAAGAATGTTAGAACTCCAGGCTATTGATTCTGCTTTGGGTCCTTCACTAACAGAGGCACTGATAGGACTACATACATTCACTGGCTGTGACTCAACTAGTTCATTTTATGGGAAAGAAAAAGAGAAACCACTAAATATAGTGTCTGGAAATGCAGAGTACATCAGTGCATTTGTTGCTTTTGGGAGGCAATTTGAAATGGACAGCACCACATTTGTGACCATAGAACGTTTTGTGTGTGACCTGTATGGAGAAAAGGTATCAGATGTTAATTTGGCCAGATACAATAGGTTCTGTGTCCAGGCCTCTTCTGAACAGGCATTACCTCCAACAAAAGATGCACTTACAATGCACTTCAAGCGTGCTAACTACCAAGCTGCAATTCACAGGAGAGCATTGGATCCTTTTATAAATGCTCCCAGTCCAGACGGCTTTGGATGGATTGTCAAGGAGGGTGATCATCATATCTTGGATGACTAAAGATCCAGCTCCTCCACAGATTTTGGGGTCACTCCACTGTGGGTGTAAGTCTGGTATTTGTACAGGTGGAAGGTGCTCATGCCACAAGGCTAACCTGGCCTGCACTGACCTATGTAAATGTCTTCATTGTGACAATGTGAGATTAATTGAGGATACTGTTTCATGTGAATCTGATAGTGAGGACAGTGATCTTGATATTTAGTGATGTGTATATGATAATAAAATGAATACAGGACATATACATTTAATATAAATAAATCAAAATTAAATATTGTTTACAATAATCATTCCTGATTACATGTACAGTTACTGCTCGTGTAAGCGAATTGACAATTCTCCATTAAATGTTATTTTTAAGTGTTTTTTTTTTATATATATATATCATATTTCGGCTTGGTTTATTTTGTACTTCAAATGGTAATTCGGCATTTTTGGGTTTATATGATAAACAGATGTGAAAGTGAAAAATTCCCTATGTTTTCCCTTTTTTTCTAAATGGGCACTTTTAGCATAATTTTTCTCAAAAACTGCAAGGTTGTGTGCGGAGAACTTTTTCCTAAGGAATCTCTATATATTTCTGATGTTAAATATAAAAAAAAGTAGGTAGTGCCCCACGTGGTGGAACAAAACCCTATTTCTAGGCCTCTTTTAGGCTACCGACAGCGGCCTAACAGTAACAGAAGACCGTACCAGATATGGATTATGCAGCAATGTTTACTTTTAGAGAGGCCTTGATTTAATGGACTTTATAGTGGAATTTTGCCGTCTCGCCGTCAGCACTCCTTTTGACGACGAGACAATCAAGTCGTTGTATTGGATCAGGGTAAATTACATCCAGTTGACCTCCAAGACACCCATGGACTTGAATGGAGGGAGGCCATCATCAGGTGTCCAGACTACAGAGCCCAGCCAACCATCACCCAGCACTGTGGAGAATTCGCATGACCCCCCACAGATGGAGAGCGCCTGCCTGCTGCAAAGAGTGAGCCAGAGCGCAACCAAGTGAGGACAGCGCAGACCATCGCCCCGGAGCCCCAGAGTGAGGCTGACCAGGGTGTGAATCAGTGACATCTGTGGCAGAGGGAATACTGGTGGACTTGGACAAAGAGGACTGGCTGATAGAATAAGACACTACTACCTCCTACTCTATCCCACCCTGAATCTTCTGTTTCTTCATCATCACCACTAGTAGAATCCAGCTTTAAGACGAAGTCGTCAAACTGTATCTGTGGACTTTGAATTACTGTCATTCATCCCGTCCAACTTTCCTATCTCTCCCTCTCACCACAGAGCTCAGCCAGTCCTCCAGCACCACCTCAGCTGGATGCCTGCAGCCCTTTGTCTTCCCCTGTGACACCTTGTGCTGTTGTGAAGCCTCATGCAATCACCAGGTCATGCAATCACTGGCTTCGCCGAAGCTTCTTCCTCCCACCCTCTGATCCACCAGAGACCCTCGTCCTTGCGGCTCCACTAGGCTCCTTCGTCCCTCTGGCTCGACTTCGGATAGCAGTCACCCTAACTGCGCCGCAGACTTATAACCCACCTGCTGTGCTCAGTCTCTCAACTTCTTTGGCTCCAGCGGGATCCACCCTCCCTACGGCTCCACCTTGGTCGTCGGTCACTCCGGCTCTGCCTCAGTCCTCGGGCACACTTGATTCACCTTGGACGCTCTTTGCTGTGGGTGAGCCTCGGTCTCCTGTTCCAGCGGTATCGCTAAAGTCCATGGGCTGTTCCCATGGATGTCATCAGCCAAGTTTACATTGTGATTAAGCTATCTACTTTTACTTTGGAATTGTGAAATATTATTAAACTCAGTGTTTGAACTCTTCGTAATCTTCGTGTGTTTGTCTGCAACACACTGTGACAGTTCTGGATTCAGTGTGGAATTGTTACACTGGTGAAATGGTGTGTGGTCTCTTTAATTGGTCACTTTAATTGCTATTCACATTTGCTCATATGCTATTATAATGCCAATGTGCACTGTGGCCTGACCCTGTGTTAGCAGAACACTGGCACATGGCCAGGTACATGTGAACCAGCCATCTTGCCAGCTCAGATGTAGAATCACCTGGCTTTAGTAATTACAGCTGGCTAGACGCAGCTTGGTTGCATATCAGTATTCATGAATTGTTAGGCCTCCTATATCAGAACATTACAAGACTACATTACTAACTTGTGATCAAATTTCAATATGACTGTGCTTACAACCGCACCTGGAAAGATAGGGAAAAAGGTGCTGCCACCAGTAATCCTGAAATGTTTGACAAGTAAAAGTAGAAGTTGAAGTTTGTGCATCTGAGCACTGCTATAGAAAATGTAATGTCAAGAGCAATGGTTATCAACTGATACATTGACATATTCCTCTCTGTGTTTAAGGATGTCAAGTCTTTTCAAGGAAAAAAAGAGATAAGAATTTAAGAAATGAAAAGGAGTCACTAAAACAACACCAGAATCTGAATGCATCCGTCAGATAGAAATATTTGTGTCAAATGCCAACACCAGGTTGAAAAGAATACAAAAATAAACAAGGAAACATGAATAATCTAAATACTTTGTTGATGGAAATAAAATATGAACTTGTTTATTAATCCTCAGTTATCTGATTAGTTTTGGGCATTAATATATTATTCTGATCGAATTATCATAATTCTATATTTCTTCGTATTAGTTATATTCTTAATATTTGTTAATTATATTTTGGAAGTTAGTTTTGCACTCTTAGTTATTTAACCTATAAAGACCTTTATTTTGAAAGGCGGCTTGCCGGAAATGCGAACAGATCGCCTGCGCACAGGAAGCGCGCATATACAGAGATTGCTGACAGACGGAGACACGGAACCATGCGGTCACGGATTCACGCATCTGATTTATAGTATTAAGGTCACCTCAAAGTGAATTTAGGCATCTAGTCGCTGTTTGTTTTTATGTTTTTGTAGTATTTGTTTTGTGTCTGTTGTTTAGTACGTGGTTGGAAAGGAGTACAAGGTATACATCAAGTATATTTATGCACTTGTATAATGCTACATAGCATATCTTGTCTTTATGATTGTTTTATATGTGTTTGTTTGATTTAAGAGTAATTTAAGTTGTTTATGATAAATGTTAGTATTAATTTCATAATTTGTTGCTATATCGTCTACTGTTTTGTTTCATTTATACGTATGTACATGAATGATTTTCAAATTCCAATAATGTTAATTTATCTGTTCTAGCTCTAACGGCGTTGTGAATGTGTTTTGAAGGTGTTGAGATGGCAATTTGAAGGTATTAAGGACAATAAACCAACAACATCAGTGAGAGAGCGAATTTCCTTTATTCAACTGGGCTGCTACAGTAAGAGCTTGTTCCCATTGATTCCACTTGCTGATGTAAATGATGACAGACCAAGGATCCAGGTCGTGCACTCCTGTGAAAGAAATGTATGCATTAAAACCTTCTCAAAGCAGAGATACAGACGAAGAGATAGAAGATCATTCTGATGGTGTAAAGACAGATGAAGTACGTCGCTCTGGTCGACAACAAATTCCAACAGAGAAGATGCTCGCGTATCAAAGAGAGGAGTCACAAAAGGCTCATGCACTCATATGAGCAATGGGAAGCCGAGGCTCGTAAGGCAAGAGGGCAGCTGAAAACCGATATTCCTGAGAGTCAGATAGCAACACTTACAGACACATTGGAAAATGAAAGAGACAATGTAATGAACGCATACATGAAAGTTCGAAGTTATGTTACTCCTCCCACTGATACAAGAAGACGGATTGATGCTTGTGATGCTGTAATGAAGGATATAGTAAAGATTGCTTATGAGAGGATCTCAGGTGTTGATGGAGACCTAGATAGTGAAAGAGTAACGGAGCGTCTTTTCTTGAATTGCTTGATCGAGATTATGCTCGCTCCGTCTATGGTTCTATGGTCTCACGTATCAGCTCCAAGTCAAGTACATCCATAAGTCAACCTTCACTGAATTCCATACTGATGGCTTAACGAATAGAGGCCGAAGCAGAGCTTGCAGCAAAGGAAGCAGAATATGCAACAATAATGGAGGAAAAGGAACAAAAGGAAAGAATAAAACTTCGAGAAGAAAATCACAGAAGAAAACTTGATGCTCAAAGGAGTGAGTTTGAAAGATTACAAGCGGTAAAGAAAGTAAGAGCAGCTAGAGCCAGACTAATAGTGTATGACAAGGAAGAAATAATTTCCTCTGCTAATCAGAACGATGGGCTGCAGCAACCTGTAAGCGTTCCCACACAAAACCCTGTGTATTCATCCTCAATTGAGCCAACACTCAATGAAAATGCATAATCGCCACCTCCCAATCCCGATGTGACTTACCTTACACATGCTTTTCAAGACAGTATAATGCTGAACAGACTTTCTATGCCAGAGACTACAGTCTTTAGTGATGACCCCATTCACTTTATCGAATGGAAGGCTTAATTTCAATCACTCATCGACAAAAGACATATCTCTTCAGCAAACAAGTTATACTACTTGAAGTATGTCACTGGTTCTGCTCGGAAAACTCTAGAAACCATGTTTTACAGAAATGATAAGGAAGCTTACAAGGATGCATGGAAAAGACTTCACGAACGCTATGGACAGCCGTTCATTGTACAAAGAGCATTCCGAGAGAAACTTGACTGCTGGCCCAGAATCCAGCCAAGGGATGCTGAAGGACTCCGAAATTTCTCAGATTTCCTTAATGCATGTAAAGACGCTATGCCTCATGTTAAGGGACTGGAAATACTGAATGACTGTGAGGAAAATAGAAAACTCGTCAGTAAACTTCCTGATTGGGAGGCTGCCCGCTGGAATCGCCAAGCTACGCAAACACTGAGTGAAACTCAAGATTTCGCTAAATTCATGTCAGTTGACGGCAAGGTAGCCTGCAACCCAGTCACTTCCTTCTATGCTCTTCACACTTCTGAAGCTAATAAGGATACATATAACCTCAAGGTTGGTAAGAACAAAGCCAATGTTTTCCACACAAAGATAATCACACAATATGAGAAAATCCGAAGCACACTACTAAAGTCTCTAAACCATGTCTGTTCTGTCGAAGCAGTGAACATCAAATTCATGATTGCTCTAAACTCTCTGCAAAGTCTCTTGAAGAGCGGAGACAGTTCCAAAATGATACTAAGCAGTGCTACGGATGTTTGAAGCTCAGTCACAGTGCCAGAGACTGTCGTTCCAGACATAGCTGTGTTACCTGCAAGGGAAGACATCCTACCTGCTTACATGATGACAGCTTGATTAGAAGGGTAAAGTTCTCCCCTGACCAAAGCCCAGAGAACACACACAAAAGGGTTGTAACGACATCTTTAAGTGTAGAATCTGCATGCGCATCTGCTAACACCTCAATGATTGTGCCAGTGTGGTTGTCCTCACAAAATGTCCCAGCCTCGGAGAAACTCGTCTATGCTCTGTTAGACACACAAAGCGACACGGTCTTCGTCGAATATGCAGTAAGTCAAAGTCTAAAGGTTGAATCATGCCCAGTGACACTTAGGCTCACTACCATGGTTGGAAGAGATTCGTTGATATCAAGTGAAAGTGTTTCCGGTCTTCGAGTCAGAGGTTTTAATTCTACGGTAATTCTAGACCTTCCTCCTGCATACACTAAGGAATGTATCCCTGTGGATCACGCTCACATCCCTACCACTGAGACTGCCAGGTGTTGGAAACATCTTGCTCATCTGACAGACAGAATTCCCCTGCTTCAAGACTGTGAGGTTGGTCTATTATTAGGATATAATTGTCCCAGAGCTTTAGCACCCAGAGAAGTGATTCTTGGAGCATACAAAGCCATATGCTGTTCGCATGGATCTCGGATGGAGCATCGTGGGCCCTTCCTTAACACATTATGAGTCGCAAAGTGGTGTTAGCATGTTTCATAGAGTATCTATTAAGGAGATTCCTTCTGTAAAACCAGCTGATGTTATCAAAGTGCTGGAGTCAAGATTTCAGGGATACTAAAAAAAAACAAAAGAGTGGTGTCTCAAGAGGACATTATGTTCTTGAATAAACTGGAAGAAAACATCAAATGAAACGAGGACAGACTTTCGGAAATGCCCCTTCCATTCAAGAAAAGACCCTATCTTCCAGATAATGAGCTTCTTGCTGTCATGAGACTTCAACATCTCAAGCGGAGATTAATTAAGTACTAGGAGTACAGAGAGCATCATGTGAAGTTCATGGAAGACGTAATAGAGAATGGTGACGCAGAAAGAATCATCGATGAAGGAAAGAAAGGAGAAAAATGGTACATCCCTCATCACGGGGTGTATTACTCGAAGATGCCAGGGAAATTACGCGTAGTCTTTGACTGCTCTGCCAGATACAAGAGGTCCAGCTTGAACGATCATCTACTTCCAGGCCCTGACTTAATGAACAGCCTGACTGGCATTCTTTTGTGGTTCAGACAGTATCCAGTGGCTTTGACGTGTGATATTTAGAGAATGTTCCACCAATTCCATGTTGACAAAGCAGATCGAGATTACTTACGATTTCTATGGTGGAGAAATGGAGATTTGGACTCACAATCTCAAACGTTCCACATGAGAGTACATCTATTTGGTGCCTTGTCGTCCCCTGGATGCGCTAACTACGGACTGAAACATCTTGCAAGAGAAGGTGGACATCTGTACCCCCTAGGTTCACAATTCATTATGCGAGATTTCTACATGGATGATAGAGTCTCCCGTGTTGAATGTGCAGAGAAGGCCATCCAGTCTGTGCGATAAGCTCGCCAGGTTTGCGCAATAGGAGGTTTAAGATTGCATAAGTTTGTGTCCAACAACAAGGCAGTTTTGGAGAGTATACCACCCTCTGAGTGTGCTGTGGACGTTACAGCTGTTTATCTGTCCCTCACTGACCAACCTTTGACGAGACTATGGCAATTGTAAATAGCCGAACACTCACAGTAGACAATCTGAATGATCCTAAAAGTCCTGAGCCCCTTACTCTAAATCACCTGCTCACTTTGAAAACTACCCAAGCTCTACCTCCCCCTGGCAAGTTTGTGAGAGAAGATGTGTATGCTCGCAAAAGATGGCACCATGTCAAATACTTAGCGGAGCAATTTTGGGGCTGTTGGCAGAAGGAGTATGGGTCTAACATTGCAACAAGGCAACGCTGGCTTACACCCAGAAGGAACATGCAAGTTGGAGATATAGTCTTGGAGAAGGCAGACGATCTGCCCAGGAATGAGTGGCGCTTGGCAGAAATTATTGAGACAGTGGTTGACAAGGATTGCTTGGTGAGAAGAGTGAAGATACATTTTGGAGACTCTTACGGTGTTGTGAAGGTGTTGAGATGGCAATGTGAAGGTATCAAGGACAATAAACCAACAACATCAGTGAGAGAGCAAATTTCCTTGATTCAACTGGGCTGCTACAGAACTTCTACATGATGTTTGTGATATAACTGATCAATATTAGAGACATTTTAGATCACAGTGAACTCACACACATCATGAGTGTCATGGTAGCTCATCGTAAGATCACTGTTAGATCAAATTGTTGGCTGGGCAGTGTATTAGGCCTGTGCATTTGGTCTTAAAGTGACAGCAGCCTAATAAACCTGATGCTCTCTCTGTCATTTAATGTTAATCAAACAACAAAAGAAAATGAGAGAATCAATCACTGCTCTTCACTGATTAACATTAGTAACTTTAATAAGAATCAATATACATTTAATTCATGTGAAGACTATGCAATGCTTCCTTTTTTACATTTGATTACTTTATTCAATTTATAGTAGGCTATTATTATTAGTATAGGCTAAATGGTTAATTTCATTCATATCTAAGGTATGTTGTAATTGTCCTAGTGTTTTTTTTTTTTTTTTTTTTTTTTTTTTATATTGAATGTTTCAACTTGTTGTTTGTTGACAGTGAAACTGCTCTGAAAGAACAGATTAAGGGGTTGGGGGGTCATTTTAGGTTTTTATGAAAGCACTGACAGGGGCTTCCCGACCAAGTTTTGCTTAGGGCCCCCAGAAGTCAAGGACCGGCTATTTGAGATGTGTTGTGATATTTATAAGGGATATAATATGCCATTATACACAGAGAAGATTTTTGTGCTCTTATGTCTGCATAAAGGTGAAACAACAATGTGTTTCTGGCATTTTCTCCAAAGTTTTACTGAGTTCCATAGAACTGTTGAATCAATTCACTCTGAAAAGAAAGTAGAAATAAAACTTTTTTTAGATGAGACTTTTTGAGATGATTGGTAAACAGCATTTACTGTCATCACGATTGAGCAAAGCCAATATCCAGGACCTTTGCTTGAGCCAGTACACAGCGAGGTTAACTATTTTGTTCACTTGCCCCTGACAGACTGAGGCTAACTCAGATTACTAATGGCAGCAATGTATCTTACTCTACAAACATTGATGAGATGTTGCTTGATGTTGCAATCCTCATAGGGGCTAATGAAAAGACTGAGCATAGAATATTTCTGCAAAAGTTGCTCTCAAAGAAAAGGTTTAATTTATTTGAATCTGTAGACAAACTAACCCTTTATAAACAGAAACCCTTACATATTGAACATAATAACAACATTAAATCATTGAAATGTTATTGAGCTAGCCTATAAAACGCTAAGGAAAAATGCATCACTCCTATTAATTCATCCATTTTCTCTGTCTCTCTCTATTGTGTCTTGAAACTTGACATCATACTGAACAGTACAAAAGAGCACTTTTTTATGGAAAACGAGATGAGCAAAACCTCTTTAACTGATATGTCAACACATACAAAAAGTTCTTTAGGGTGTGCATTATCGACTGGGTCAGGCATATGTTGAGTTCAACATCTGAAAAAAGGATAACATTAATAAGGTAGGTAGGCCTATACTATATCAGGGGGATGGGGTTTTATTATAGATTATTTGAAAAAGTCCGACATTAGCTGTATGCATGAAACAATGTTTTATTTCAAATCTATATTGAAACTACCCTATCCTCTAGGTAAACTTTTTTCATTCAATCATGACTATGATGAACGCATTTTACTAAGGCTGTACAAAGGAAAATTCAAATGCACTCAAGACAAAAACATCTCATCTGCCGACTACAGTGTAAAATGTAGTCAAAAGTTATTTAAAAGCAAATAAAAGACAAACTAACTAAAACATTGTCTTTTGTACTGTAATAATGGATTTCTTCTGTTCTGTTAGGGTTCTGTCACATGTAGCTGACTTAATGTACGTTGCCCTGGAGATAGAATGTCACGAATCCACCCACAACAAATTTTGCAAAGCAATCACAAAAACTCTGGCAAGTATGCATTGCGATCACAAACAACCAAGGACATTAGCTTTTCAGTGAAGGAAAATAATAATTTACGCTGTTGTTTGCTTTCCCTCGTTTTACATTCTACTGTCCTAAAATAAAAATAAAAAGTCATAAACATTTGTAAACACATGACAACAGAAATATCATAAGAACTGTGAAAATTAACAACATTCATCTTTTATTCATCTATCTTTATTGTGTATTGTATGCAATATTACTTTTCATAACCAACACAAAGATAACCCTCCAAGCATGAAAGCTTGATGTTGTGTTGTCATATCACCAGATGAGTGTGGTGGTCCAAAGTGTGGTGTTCAATGACAGTAATTCTCCCATTTACTGTAAGAAAGACAGAATAAAGAGCAGTGATCTGTCGAGTTGATGCCATTGCAGAAGGATCCATTACAGTCCCTGCCTGGTTCAAGCGATTCAGGTGTGATGTTTACAAACAGCAACACAAAAGCCACCCTTCATTCTTCTGCCACAGATTAGAGAACCAAAAAAAACAGCATCTTTAACCACAAAAAATGAAAGCTTTAGCATAAGTTCAGCCAGGAAGACTCAATTGTTACGTCACTTATTACCTTACATCTAACCAATCATGTTCAAATACTTGTAGTATAAAAGATCCGTACTTGCACATGTCTGAGCTCGCAGATGCTGACGCCAACACTCACCTTCATCATCCCCACCACCACCAGGATGGTTCCTGCCCATACCTCCCAGGGGAGAGAAGAAATGCAGATTCCGTTACTCTCGGATTGCGAGCTACGGACTTTGAGCTACGCCAAAGAACTTTAAAATAACACAATGCTTGCTTGGGCTGTTAATAAATTAATGCTTGTTACGTCATTTTGCCTCCCGAGTCTTTCTGGTGGAACTATTTTGGACAACCAGCTTCTCAAGAAAACCCATTCTGGTTGACCAAACCATGCAGCATTAACCATGGTTACAAAGCAAGGTTACCAATGTTACATGGTTAACACACTGCTAAAACGACATTCTACCACAACAAAATTAGCAATTGTTCTGACTCTCGCACACTTTTAAAAACGTTCTCTTCGCTTCTTTGTCCTCCTCCCGCCCCTTCTTCATCTACTCTTACAGCTGACGACTTTGCAACGTTCTTCATAAACAAAACAACAATCAGCGGCCAATTCTCCACACCACAAACTGACAAACACATCATAACAAACACACACTCTCTCTCCTCCCTCTCTCCACTCTCGGAGGCAGAAATTTCCAAACTTATCCTTTCCAATCATCCTAATACCTGTCCGCTTGATCATATCCCCACTCACCTCCTTCAGGCCATTTCTTCTTCAGTTATACCTGCACTTACTCACATCATCAACACCTCTCTCCACACTGGTAACTTTCCCACAGTATTTAAGCAAGCTTGGGTAACCCCACTGCTTAAGAAACCCACTCTAAATCTAGCACTCAACCAGGGGGGTTGAATCCATCGACAAATGCATTCACAACCTTGCAACTATGTTATTGAACGTTAATACATGAAGTAATACATCCTTTCCATTCAACTTTTGGCCAGCAACAATAGAATAATGACAAACAAATAAACAAAGTTGTTCAGCTTTTAACACCTTTTACATGACACTGTTTCTTTTCATGACCATTGGTTAAAATAAAATAAGTTGTAGCGCTTTTAACCCTTTCCTTTCTAGATATAAAAGGGAGCGCTCTTTCATATGAATAAACTTTGTTTTATCAAATCTATTGTGAACTAAGTGTGCTTATTTACTCTAACTTATTTTGTGTAACTGTGTTTGTTGCTTAGTTCCTTGGGTCCCTTAAACTTTAAAATAAATTCACACAAACAATAATGAATTAGGATTTTAGGATTTATCTTCTGTTAATAAAGTAATTGTTTCACCAGAAAATAAGTCCCAATATATATTTATATTCCTTTTGTAACTAAAATTAATAAACTGAAAAACACTCAAGTATACTGTAAATTAACAATTTACATAAATAAATGTAAAATGATCAAGTTGCAGGGTTTTTTCAAAATGTAAAATAAAATAACTTATGTAAATAATCAATGGGAATTTCACCAATTCAAACAGATAAATCCAACAAAAAAATTAATAAATCAATTACACATTTCACATTTGTAAATAGTTATTGTATCCCTCTTTTTTAAATTTGAGTCCCCAAACTCTCTATCTCAAACTCAAATGACTCTTCAACCAAATACTAAGCCGGCAATATCTGCTTAACCTTAATCAATATGAAAAAAGTATTTCATTTTCACGTTGCAGGCCTATTTGATGCTGGGGTACGGTGTAGTCAAAAAATAAATAAAAGACCGCTTGATTCAACAGGGAGCAAACAAACAAAAATACCTTAAAGTATCTAATCAGAAGAGCGCGTTTCACCTCCCGACGGTAGATGTCCATCAAACCCACGATCGCGGTTCGCAGCGATTTCCTAAAGGCCAAAGGAATTCCGAGCACTCAGGTTAACTAATAAGTCATCTGGAATCATCCTCATCTGAAACTGCCACGAATCCTCACACTGACGACTCGCCAACTAAACACACAATCCATCAGAGCAAGATAGACACTGTACAGTCTCTCTCTGTAAATAGTCCATTCGCTGTATATGGGCTTGGGCGTCGTGACGTCATTACTTGGCGTGGCCGCCATTTTGATGGCCTCCTTTACTGCTACTCGGACTACTGTGCACTGTTTATAGACATACACCCTCTAAGTTTTGCATAACAGACATCTTCGGCTACCTTGTTTGTGGTGTGAGCGCCTACACCTCAGAACAGTTCCGAAGCTACAAGTCATTGGAGTCTCATGTGCAGTTCACAAATGGATGGGTTCAGGAGCTGCAGATCATAAAGCTAACTATGCGAGTTGTGAAGCTAACGTTAGGTCTAACGTGACTTTGCTTACAGATTGGCGTGAAATCGTTCTCTCACAACAAACACGCTGTTATCTTCAAAAAAGGACAACATCAAGCTGAGGTTGCCTTCAAGTAAGCAAAACAATGCTTTGAAAACATCCGTTTCGCTGGAAGGGCAAGGGGGTAGCAACAGGACAACAGTAAGTTACAGAGACTGACAGGTCCGATGGAAGGGACAACGTTAATGTTATGAGAGTATTAAAATACGGGATATTTTACAGGAAAATACTAAAACGGGAAGACAGCGGGAAAAGAGCTCAAATACGTGAGAAACCCGGAAAAAACGGGAGGGTTGACAGCTACTAACTACACTTTTGAAACACATAGTTAAAAGTACATGTGTGAATGGTTGTTAGCACTAACGGTTACTAAACTAGCAGCTAGGTGGAGCGGGGTTTACCTTTGTCCGGATTACTGCGTTCCCACTGTTTGCCGCTGGCTTTATGATCTGCAGCTCCTAAACCCATCCATTTGTGAACTGCACATGAGACTCCAATTACTGGTAGCTTCGGAACTGTTCTGAAGTGTAGGCGCTCACACCACAAACAAGGTAGCCGAAGATGTCTGTTATGCAAAACTGCAGCAGCAAATCCTCGTCGGTGCTCCACTCTTTGTTGGAAATTTCATATGGATCCAAACCGTTAATAGTGCCGATTTTGTCCACATACTGGTCCTTGGCTTCCCTATTTAACGTATCCCGGTAAATTCCAGATCCTTTTAGGGATTTTAACATATTTTTTCTTTCTCCCAACTCTGCTTCTTCTCGTTCAACTTGCTGTATGTTTACATTCGCGCGGCCATCATATATGGCCGCCACGTCCCAGAATGCAATGCAGTGTCCAAGCCCTATTAGTAAATGGAGGCTGGAATTAACACAACCAGGAATATTTTGTGGAGAAATAATTCTCACCCGTCTCTGTAGTATAAAACGGCAGCAGAAAATTGAAGGGTTAGTTAGAGAAAGGAGACAGCTGAGGAAGCAATGGAAAAGAGCGGAACAAAGTCAGAAGGAGGGACTCAATCTCTTACAAAGGGCCATAAAAGATAAGCTTGCAACATTACGCAGAGCTGAGCGCCTACGGAAACGCTACAAAAAGAAGGAGCGTGCGAGGGCTAATTTCTATAAAGATCCATTCAAATTCGCAAAGAAGTTATTCACCAGTGAGAAGAATGGCACTTTAAAAGCATCTAGGGTTGAGCTAGAGAGATATTTGGAGGAAACACATACAGATGCAAAAAGGCATAAGCCTATGTCTATTCCGTCAGACATCTCACCTGTCAATCCACCAGAATACCAAATGGAGGTCTGTGCACCTAAGTGGAAAGAGATAGAGCAGGTTGTGAGAAAGGCAAGGGCTTCATCATCTCCAGGGCCTAATGGAGTTCCGTACAGAGTGTACAAGAGTGCTTCAGGAGTTCTACGAATTCTGTGGAAATTGATAAAAATGGCTTGGGAAAAGCAGGTTGTACCTAGAGCATGGCGCAGAGCAGGGGGAGTCTTTATACCCAAAGAAAAAGATGCTACAAGCATCAGTCAGTTTCGCCCTATTTCACTATTAAACGTCGAAGGAAAGATTTTCTTCAGCATTATTGCTCAGAGATTGTCAACCTACCTATTAAAGAATGGCTTCATTGACACTTCAGTTCAAAAAGCGGGCATTCCAGGATTCTCAGGATGCTTAGAACACATCAGTGTTATCTGGCAACGATTTCAATCAGCTAAAAAGGAGAGGAAGGAGCTCCACGTGACATTCCTGGATTTGGCTAATGCATATGGTTCAGTGCCACATGAGCTTCTTTGGGCATCATTTGATTTTTTCAGGGTACCGATGTCAATAACAAATTTAGTGAAAGCCTATTTTGGAGATTTGCAATTTAGTTTCTCAACTCCATAATTCAGCACTACATGGCAATGCTTAGAGGTTGGAATAATGGCAGGATGCACCATTTCTCCACTGGCTTTTACCATGGCAATGGAAGTAATCATTAGGGCATCAAAATGGGTAGTAGGAGGAGAGCGCTTGGCTTCTGGGAAGCGACTACCACCAATCAGAGCATACATGGATGACATGACAACCATGACTACAACGGTAGCCTGCACTAATCGGTTATTGGGGAAGTTAACAGATAATATTGAATGGGCACGAATGCAATTTAAGCCCTCTAAATCAAGGAGCATCTCCATAATTAAAGGCAAGGTAGTAGATAACACATTCTTCATTAATGGTGAGGCAATACCAACAGTTTCTCAGAAGCCAGTGAAGAGTCTAGGGAGATGGTACGATGGGGATCTAAAGGACACAGTTCGAGTGGGAGAAGTTAGACGACAAGCAGTGGAAGGGTTGAAGAGCATAAACAGCTGTGCTCTACCAGGCAAACTGAAACTCTGGTGCTTTCAGTTTGGTCTACTGCCAAGGTTGCTGTGGCCACTGACTGTGTATGAGGTTTCTTTGACAACAGTGGATAAGCTGGAAGCGTTAATAAGTTCATACATCAGGAAATGGTTGGGAGTTCCACGCTGCCTCAGCAGAGTGGGACTTTATAGTAAAGGAGTATTGCAGCTGCCAGTCTCTGCTTTAACCGAGGAGTTTAAGTGTGCCAAGGTCAGACTGGAAATGACTTTAGCAGAGTCACGCGACAAATGTGTAAGGGAGACAGCCCCTGTGGTAAAAACTGGTAGAAAGTGGTCAGCAAAGAAATCTGTAGTAGAGGCAAAGGCTGACCTTCAAATTGGGGATATCGTGGGACAGGTACAGCATGGAAGAGGGGGTTTTGGGCTCAGTTTAGCTCCTCCTAAATGGCACAAGGCAGGCCCAGCCCAAAGGAGGAAGCTGGTAGTCAACGAGGTGCGAAAGCAGGAGGAGAGGATGAGATGTATAAAGGCCATTTCCCAGGCCAAGCAGGGAGAGTGGATGAGATGGGAGAGTGTGGAACAACGCAAAATGGGCTGGCAAGACCTTTGGTCAATGGAAGAGAGTAGGATCAGTTTCCTTATTAGGTCAACATATGATGTTCTCCCATCACCGCAGAACCTAAACCTCTGGGTAGGAGAGGATCCATCTTGTCCTTTGTGTTCATCACCTGCCACATTAAGGCACATTTTGACAGGATGTAAGGTAGCTCTTAGCCAGGGTCGGTTTACTTGGCGCCATGACCAAGTATTGCGATGTTTGGCTTTAGCATTGGAAGGCAAGCGTAGTATGACCAATAAATTGCCGCCTGTTCTAGCAAAACATTACACGCAGAAGACAATATTCCTCCGCCCAGGCGAGCAACCACCAAGAAAAGGTGCTAACACCAATTCTCACCCAGGACAACTGGAAGCTGCTAGGGACTGGAAGATGCTGGTTGATCTTGATCAACGGCTTATTTTTCCACCTGAGATTGCCACCACTAACCTACGACCAGATATTGTTTTGTGGTCTGGATCAGCACGCATTGTTCAACTGATAGAGTTAACACTGCCATGGGAGGATGCGGTAGATGAGGCATATGAGAGGAAGAAACTGCGGTATGCTCATCTGGCCACTGAAGCAGAACAGCGAGGATGGAGAGTCCAGGTTTATCCAGTGGAAGTGGGTTGTCGTGGTTTTGTGGCACACTCTACAACCCGGTTCCTCAGAGACGTCGGATTCAGTGGCCAAGAGTTGCGTCGTACAGTAAAGAACTTATCTGAAGCAGCAGAAAGGAGCAGCAACTGGCTGTGGTTGAGACGGAAAGATTCTAGCTGGCTGTGTACAGGCCGCCATGCTACGTTTTCGTAGAATTCTTGAAACTTGAAAGGTCTGTTGGTTTATTTGTATAGGTTGTATAGTATTTACAGTCATTACGTTCCTGTGTATATTGCGTGAATGACGGGTGGTTGGGCAGATATTGTGTTTTGCGGTAGGTGGTATGCCATACGGAACCGTTGCCACTGAAATTGCATATTAACGCACCAGTGGGGCTCGACAGCCTTAGTCAAACGGGTTGGCGCGTATGGTTGGGTTGCGGAGAGATGGTGAGATTGTGGTTAGGTCTCAGCAGCAACTGTTGGTTTATTTGTATAGGTTGTATAGTATTTACAGTCATTACGTTCCTGTATATATTGCGTGAATGACGGGTGGTTGGGCAGATATTGTGTTTTGTGGTAGGTGGTATGCCATACGGAACCGTTGCCACTGAAACTGCATATTAACGCACCAGTGGGGCTCGACAGCCTTAGTCAAACGGGTTGGCGCGTATGGTTGGGTTGCGGTGAGATTGTGGTTAGGTCTCAGCAGCAACTGTTGGTTTATTTGTATAGGTTGTATAGTATTCACAGTCATTACGTTCCTGTGTATATTGCGTGGATGACGGGTGGTTGGGCAGATATTGTGTTTTGTGGTAGGTGGTATGCCATACGGAACCGTTGCCACTGAAACTGTATATTAACGCACCAGTGGGGCTCGACAGCCTTAGTCAAACGGGTTGGCGGGTATGGTTGGGTTGCGGAGAGATTGTGAGATTGTGGTTAGGTCTCAGCAGCAAGAGGGAAGTAGAGGTCAGTAAGCTGGGCTGAGTTGAGTGGGGGACGGAGGGGGTGACTCTGGGACGCCAGAGTCACTGTCGAGCCCTCTTGAGGTGTCGTGGGCTAGTCGACGAAACACTGAGGACGGAAGGTGCCCACTTGAAGACCCTAGAGATGTTCCCTACTCCGCTCAATCCAGAGGGTTGTTATGGGGGGACCGCACTGTGGTTGCAGCCGTTGTGTGTGCTGACGCGCAATACACTGTATTAACACCAGACATAAAATTCACGTCACCAGATGGAAAGAATGGATGGAGAAGCATAGGTTACTGTAAAGCTACGTCTTAGTTGGTGATTATCTTGGCGAAAGCCGGGTACAAATCAGCATGAAGTTTTAACATCTACTCTCGTGTAATGGAAATCATAAGTTTCTGTTCTCGTTTTGACAACACACTAACTACATAAACTATTGTAACGCAATATAGCATTATCTGCACTATATTTTTTTTATATATTTCTTCCCGCCCCCTTCACCTTAGAGCACTGATTGCACACCCTCCATGGACAAGTGAATACGATTGATTGAACAATAGAAATGTCAAAATACAAAAATAATAAGAATAATACATTTCCAATCAACTTAGTAAACATAGAAACTATCCACAACCATATACATTTATAACATGCCCATGAAATACACACAGACACACAAACACACACACACACAGACACACACACACATATACATAAAAAAACTTGTAAATTATTACCCTGGGTTACACCATAATACCCCCCACTATTTGAGAAAAAAATTATTTCAGTCCTCCAGATGTTCTCTTGTATACTTTCCTTATGTGGGCTTTGAGGTCGCTGGCTCCTTTATGACACGTACGTGCCAGCTTTGCAGGTCATGCATTCTGCTTCACACGGATCCAGATCGACACGAAAACACATCAATTATTTATGTAAATCATCTGTGAATTTACATTTGGGCTTTTTTTTTTACACGGTTCATGAGCCATGTGCCATTGTTGGCAAGCAAGGACTGCTCTGTGTCTCTTGGCTGTTGCCATGGTGCTGAGGATAATGATTGAGATGCAGTTTGACCAATGTTTGCGTTACGTACATGACCGATCGACCAATGGTGCCGTGCAAGAAGGCGGGACCTAAAACAATGCAATAACTCACATCAACCCGATGACTTGTTTATCGTTTATGTAAACAGTACATTCAGATTCATGAATTTGATTGAATTTGATTGATTGATTTGATTGAAACAAAAGGTGGGCATGTAAACAATGAATGGTGACTGTAGAAAACAAAAGACATCCCGGACATTTTGGGCGATCTAGAAATCCCGGCCGGACGCATTTTGTTAGGTCCAAAAAGAGGACATGTCCGGGAAAAAGAGGACGTATGGTCACCCTACTTGAGCGAGTTGTGTTAAACCAACTCTCCATGTTTCTCACACAGAACAACCTGCTGGGCAACAACCAATCAGGCTTCAAAAGCGGCCACTCAACTGAGTCGCTGCACTGCTCTCGGATACTGAAACACTGAGACTGGCAAGAGCAGCTACCAAATCCTCAGTACTCATCCTGCTGGCTCTGTCTGCTGTTTTTGACTCGGTCAACCACCAGATACTCCTGTCAACCCTCATGAAGATGGGCGTCTCAGGAACTGAACTCAAGTGGTTCAAATCTTACCTCTCAGGTAGGTCCTTCCGGGTGTCTTGGAGGGGCGGAAATCACAACTTCTTGCTACTGGTGTTCCTCAGGGATCAGTGCTTGGACCACTTCTCTTCTCCATCTACATGTCATCACTAGGATCTGTCATTCAGAAACATGGCTTTTTCTTAGCACTGCTATGCTGATGACACACACTCTATCTCTCATTCCAGCCTGATGATCCGACGGTAGCTACGCATATCTAAGCCTGCCTAACAGACATTTCTTACTGGATAAAGGACCACCACCTTCAACTTAACCTTGCTAAGACAGAGCTGCTTGTGATCTCAGCCAACCCAACACTCCATCACAAATTCACCATTCAGCTAGGCTCGTCATCCATAACTCCTTCCAGGACAGCCAGGAATCTTTGAGTTGTGATTGATGATCAGTTAAGATTCACAGGCCATATTACTACAACAGCCCTGTCCTTCAGATTTGCTTTATACAACATCAGGAAGATCAGACCCTTCCTATCGGAGCAGGCCACACAGCTTCTTGTCCAAGCTCTTGTTCTCTCCAGACTGGACTATTGTAATGCTCTCTTAGTGGGCCTTCCGGCATGTACTGTCTTTGCAGCCTTTGAAACTAATCCTGAATGCAGCAGCGAGGGTGGTCTTCAAAGAGCCAAAGAAAGCCCACGTCACACCTCTCTACATCAGTTTGCACTGGCTACCAATATGCATCAGATTAAAGGCACTGATGTTTGCCTACAAGACAACCACTGGCTCTGCACCAACATACCTACAGTAAACTCGCTAGTTCAGACTTATGCTGTGTTTGTTTGTGCTTCTTGTGCTATGCCGATGAGGTTGTCTGGCTTATTTGGGTTTAGATAGGTTAAACCTTTTTTGTTTGTCATTGTCCCAGCTATATTGTTTTTTTTTTTTGGTGCATGTCCAAAAAATGTTTGTTATATGGTATGACAGTTTGGCGTGTGTGTGTGTGTGTGTGTGTGTGTGTGTGTGTGTGTGTGTGTGTGTGTGTGTGTGTGTGTGTGTGTGTGTGTGTGTGTGTGTGTGTGTGTGTGTGTGTGTGTGTGTGTGTGTGTGTGTTGGTGTCGGTATTGACCAATTGTTCTATATTATATGTGTTGGTTTAGTAATTTTTAAAAATGTTTTAATTTATTTTTTTATATATTCATATTAACCTGTATGTACTATTTCAATACTTTTTTTAAAAATTTTTTAGGTGTGACATATTAAGATCTGTCCTGGGACAGATGATGTAAAATAGCCTTTTGGTTAATTCTGGCACACTATGCATTTATTTATGTATTATTAGTGTGCATTGTCCCTGTTAAATAAACCTGAAATAAATAAATAAATAAATAAAATAAATGCGCCCTCCAGAAGCTTGCGTTCTGCAAGTGAACGATGCCTCGTGGTGCCATCCCAAAGAGGCATGAAACACTCTCACGGTCCCTTTTCCTGGACTGTTCCCAGCTGGTGGAATGACCTGGCTATCTCAATTGGAGCAGCTAAGTCTTTAGCCATTTTCAAAAAATGTCTAAAGACATCTTTTTCGACAGCACCTGACCAATTAATACTAGCACTTACCTTTTCTATTCTATACAATTCTATTTGGTTTGTTTTTCTGTAAAAAAAAAAAACAACAAAAAAACCTTGCTATGAGTACTGTGCTAGACTAACTGAGACTTGTTTCAGCACTTGTATACTGTTGCCCTCTTGCTGGTCTGATTGCTTCTATTGTTCTCCTCATTTGTAAGTCGCTTTGGATAAAAGTATTGGCTAAATGATTAAATGTAAATGTAAACTAGCATGAACCAACTTAGACCAATTCATGCTGCACTCTCGAAAAAAAAGGTATAAAGTTGTTACTGGGGCAGTACCCTTGTGAATAAAGAGTGCATATTAGTACCTAAATGGTACTAGAACCTTTTAAAGGGTACCATCCCAGTGACAGCTTTTGTACCATTTTTTCTGAGAGTGCGTTCAAAGTTGATCCTGTTTCTGCCTGTATTAAGTGCTGAAATCTTCTAAATGGATCACAGAAAACACATCTTAATACCAGATAGAAACAGCAGGGCCTCTGACAGTAGCTTCCTGCACTGTATTTAGTGGAGCTGCAACATCGCTACTGAATCTACAGTGTGAAACACACAGCTTGACACGACCAGTGTATTTTGATTACAGAATGAATGAATCTTATGACTTGGTTGTCTTTAGTGAATGAAAAAAATACAGGGCAACCAATAGTTTGTTTCTCGAACGATGGAATCCAATGAGCCGGTATTTTTTGAGTCAAATGCATAAAAAATAAAAGTCTGATTAAAAAGTCTGTGCAACATTTAAACATGCCTTTTGCAAAAAAAATCTAAATGTACTCATCAATTGGCAATGGAAATGCATTCATTTTTTATTTATTTATTTACTTTATATGTTTCAATGATTACAACCAGCACAAACTGTATTAAAAGATGTCTAAAGAGAAATCAATAAACTATAGGCCTTCTGATGGAAAAAGGAAAAGCAACATGTTCAGTCCCTCAGTAGCCATTTATGACTACAAATCAACATGTGTGAACTTTCCCAGCAGAGAAGATTCCAATCAAAATCATGTAGCAACAGAGTAGCAGATCTATTCCCCCAAGACCAAACATATCAACATTGTCATATCCGGCCAATCTTGTCATTTTCATGCCAAACACTCCTAAAGTTACCATGACATAACTATTTTTCTTGTACTAAGTCCCAATCAAAGTCAAGTTCTTTATAAATTTACGACAAATAACTAGAGCCTTTTACTAAAGGTTCTGATACAAGACATGGCAATACAAATCGACCAATACTCTCCAGACAACAATGCAAATCCTTTTGATATCTACAGTATACAGAAGAAAGGCATTGCAGCATCTAAGCTCAAGGATGAACAAGCTGCATCATATCTGACTGTCACAAGTGGCTGCGGTAATGATGGGCCATGAGTCAAGGAGCTTACAACAAAGCCACAACCAAAGCTAGATTATGGAAATGTAAAAAAAAAAAAAAGCTAGATTATGTATTTGTTTTCTGTTTTTTTTTGTTTGAGAGAGAGAGAGAGAGAGAGAGAGAGAGAGAGAGAGAGAGAGAGAGAGAGAGAGAGAGAGAGAGATAAGAGCTGTTGTGAAAGGTACTAGATGATTTTTGGTGTGAAGGGGCAGCAAAAGCTGTGGTTCTTAAGCGCACAATTTATCCCTTGTAACAGAACAGCCATTGTGTTGATGTAGCAGACATCATTACTGAAAGGCAATCATTTAAGCTCAGCATCTCTTGGGGATATTGTGTTTAAGCTGTAATTGCTGTCAGCTTCAACAAAAACAAACCTTTTCAGAGGCATCGGTAGTTATCTGAGTAGTTTTTGCTGTTGTCTTTCTTTATGACAAGAAGTAGGAAAACGTGACAGGCTTCACTATACAGTGTTAATATCAGAAAGTGACTCAGCACAATGACAATATGCTAGTCTATGGAAAATAAACATGTTCATATAGGTTTAAGAAAACACTCGGATTGTCACTTGAATCCCCATAATGTGCGAAACGTTTTCCAGCTTTGCTCAGTGTAATTTTCTTGACCTGATATCAAATGTCATTTTCTGCAACTGCCCCATAATCAAGTCATTTTGTGTCATTTTTTTATGAGAAATCCAAATATTGTGTCTCTGGAATGGATTTTTCATTTAATGCCGAGAAAATAATTCATGCTCATGGCGGTTCCTGAGACTGTGACCATTTAATTAGCTTGAGTGTTGATAAAAACCCACAAAGGAAAGCAGAAGGAAAGCAGTATGAGATGAAAGAGAGAGAAGTGGAAGTTCTCCAGACAACATCAGGACTTAAGGACTGAGACACATCTGATTTGAATCAGGGGCTTATTGAAAAACAAGCCACTCAACTGAAAAGCAGCATAACATTTGTAAAAAAAATATATTTGTCACCCAGTGTTTTATCAAACACTTTCTGTGTCAATATTCTATAAAAAAAAAGAATCGGGGAACAATAGTACGTATACATGTCTGTTTCCCCTCTGAGGCATTTCACCAGTCATAATATCCTGGCATTATAATGCAATTTGGGTACTTTTTACCTGCATTTAAAATACACAGGAAATGTTGGAAATATATTATAAAAATTAAATTTTATGTCCTCAAGGAGACGATTACTCTTCTGCCAGGCTGTTATTGAAAATAAAAAATCATTCTTAAGTGATTTGTCTGTTGTCACGGTCACCAGCTAGTCACCACCTCCTCACTACATTTCCCATCATTTTCCCTGGCCCTCACCTGCATGCACATCCCAATCACAGAGATCTGTCACCTGTCACCAATCTTCACTGATCATCATCCAGCACTATGCGTTTACACTTGGCATAAACATGCGATCCCCATGATCCGATCAAGCAGATCGGACCATTAGCCAATCAGGACATGCTGCATTTACATTTGATCACATTACGAACTCTTCCCACTGCAGTTCACCATTGTCTGGTCTCGTCGTTTTCTCAAAGAACACTTACCTGACTCCTTAACTGCACTATACCGAACTATTTGTCTTCAGTCATCTGCTTCCTTCTTCTGTCTTCAGTCATCTGCCTTGATCTCCAGTTCAGAACCTGCAACAGATACTACCATTATTCATCCAGATATCCATCCAGAACACTATATTCTTCAGTTACTCTGCTTCCATCGTTGCGATCACATAGCCTACTGCAAATAAACCTGTTGATCACTTTACCTGTGTGAATCCTTCTGTTTCATGACATTTGTAAATAGAGGCAAAATAAAATTGTGCTGTGAGTATTCTGTAACAGAACAGGTCTGACTAAATAATTTTCGTTTTAAAATAAAGTGTGCTCTCAGGTAAACAACATACAGCTCTTTGGCAAACGTCACCATAACAGTCTGACATCTGCAGGAAGATGGCCCTGCATTGCAATAAATATAATTTATAGAAAATACAATAATTTGACAAACAACACTGCCATTACTGAGATCAAAAGAATCTGATGTCTTAACCATAAATAGGCTACAAGAAAAACACAGAGAGGAAATTTGATAAACATTAGAGGTAAAAAAAAAATATATATATATACTAAACTGACATTCAAATTTTGGGTACGGCATTTGTCTTTTCTAAAATATATTTTTGAAAAGACTGCTGCAGATGGAGCGCACATTGCAATAATTCACTTCATTCCTGAAGTGCACTTTTTCCTCTGCCTATCAATTATATTAAGTGAAAACACTCAAGTGAGAGGGCCCGTGCTTAAAGGGATAGTTAACCCAAAAATGAAAATTCTGTCAGTATTTACTCACCCTCATATTGTTCCAACCCCGTAAGACCTTCGTTCATCTTCGGAACACGAATTAAGATATTTTTGATGAAATCTGAGAGCTGGATCACTCCTCCATACTAGTCCATAGGTCAAAACTGACTGTTTTGTTTGTGAAGATAAAGCAAAGATTAAAGGTGAAGACAAATAGTGCTATTTGATATTCATGAAAGAAATTTTAACTTTGCTGAATCTTATGAGAATAATTTGAACTGCCATATCCAAGCCATTTTTTTATCATGTTAACTTAAAATTTAAATGAGGTTTGACTAAGCAGTAGACACTAGAGGATGGATACCCGACCTGAGCCCGACGGGCCGGGCCGGGCCGGGTTCGGACAGATATTTAGAAATTATGTTCGGGTTCGGGTCGGGGTCGGTCACATCAGCGCGATATGGCATTGAACATTTTAAATTTAAAACAGCTTATTATGTTGGTAGCCAATGTGCCTGATGCTTTCACGTGATGGAAACGTTCGTTTTTGTGATTAAAATACATGTAAAATTTTACCATAACATCTGTCTTCCTGTGTGCGGAAATTTGTATATGTAGCCGTGACAACGCAACACGTGCATATGCGCGCCTGCGTTAAGTGCGCTTGTTTCTCCGTACGCGCTGATGCACTCATCCTGCTGACATTTCCGAATGTCTTCCTACAGTTGTTTAATAAAAAAAAAGGCTTTCCACACAAACAAACGCACATGTGTCATTAGTATGAGAAAAAAATGGGATTTTAACTGTCGGTCTCGGGTCGGCTCGGACATAAATATCTTTATGCCTGTCGGGCTCGGGTCGGGTTCGGTTACTGCTCTGTCGGACGCGGGCCGGGCTCGGACAAAAAAATTCGGCCCGATCCGCACTCTAGCAGACACAGACAGACAATTAGGGCTGCAACAACTAATCGCTGAAATCAATTATCGAAAAAAATCCAAGTTGCGTCTGCGCACTGTGCTCGGAAACGATCAGCTAGTCACTTAGCTTTACAGTAGTGAATAACACAATTCTTTAGACAAAACGCATATGGAAAATAGTGGAGGACACAGAGTGAGCAGCTGCGAGAAAGGTCCATGACCCAAGTTGAATTATTATTATTAATATTATTTTTTTAATGTAGGTGTGGGGTAAAGTGAGACATTTTTACATTTGCTCTCCTCTAAGCGAGCTAAATTTATATATCAGTAAAATTTACACATTTCCCATTAATTCAGGATGTTTTCTAGAAATGGAAATTATAAGACTGTATTCAGGACGAAGGGCAGTGAAAATATGATTGTTTTTTAAAAAGTGGTCCCAGCTTAGGGGTAAACTGAGACAGACCAGAAAAATAAAGGGGGTAAAGTGAACCAGCTGGGGGTAAACTGATCCACTTACTTTTTATCAGAGTCCTGGCTCCCTGGAAAGCAGACTACTGGTATCACTCAAGAGTGAGTATGGGTGTGGTTACGAGGAGAAAAGTGATCTCGACAAATGCCTCCAACATAGGTTGGGGGGCCCTTTACGAGGGCAGGCCTGTCTCTGGCCATTGTGGGAATCACGGTACGGAAGTAGATGTGCTATATAGTAGGCAGTACGTAATTACGTTGGTCATTAGATAAAATAAGGTTTAATTTAGGTTATTTTTAGGAAAATGGTTCAGTATTGCTGTATTGTGAACTGCTGTAATCAGTCTCACGATCGACAGGGCAAACACCTCATAAATCATATAAGTGGCTTTTTGCTTTGCTTTGTAGTCAGCTCCGTTAGCGCTAACAGCTAACGATAACTGATATTTTTATCACATGGTCAATAGATTTTTTGCTTTGCTTTGTAGTCAGCTCCGTTAGCGCTAACGGCTAACCATAATTTAAATTTTAATCACATGGTCAATAGGGGGGGTGGTGATGGCGCAGTGGAAAAGACTGCGCCATGCCTTTGGTGTGAGAGACCCGGGTTCGAATCAATTTACACGCTCTCACGCCACACATCCATTTTCGCACGCAGAGAAAAATCGTGAAGCAAAGCGAAGCGAAGCACTGACACCGACAGACAAGACAGAGCAGGTTACTATCGATATGAAACAGATTATCAGCTCTCAGATTCTGTCAATTTTATTACAAAATTCAAACAATAAACACCGTTTTGGCGCTTGTAAATGTGACGTGAAAGAACGCTGGCAGATCTCAGTTCAAGCGGCACGTGAACCGAACATCTGTTACTCTTTACTACCAACTTACCGAGATGTAATAAAATCGATCGATCAGTGTTTTTCAACCGCGGAAAGATGTCCACAAAACAGCTGGAGAACAACATATGCCACGTAACGCTACATTTACCTCAGGATGCCTTTTAATGACCCATAGCACGCATGTTAGTTAGACGCATTATAAAATAAAAAACGCATTATATTTAATTTGAGTTGGTTTTAAACCTTTAATAATACCAGCTGACAGGGCTCTCTGTATGTTTACAGCATTAGGTGATTTTTTTTTTTTTGGGGAGAACAATTAACACATTAACGTATCTACTGTACCTATTTATCCAAAGGAATTTATATTGAATCAAGATCAGAATCGAATCACAAGAATTGAATCGAAATTGTGAAATTTGTGTTAAGAAATAATAAAAACAGTAGCATACCAGTAAACTTAATAAAATTGTTTAGTTACCAAATAATTTGACAATCACAATACACTCATTGTGATGCAAGTTTTTTGTTTTTTTACACATCCCCCCAATCCCAATCCACCCATTTTATTTTATGTTACATTTTCATTGTTTTCAAAGACAGGGCCTGTCCTCTTGTCTTTTTGGCTTGTTGTTTCTGATTGCACTTTAATCGAGATCAAATCCCAGAAGGGAATATTAAAACAAAATAAAGTTAAAACTTGTTTTGAACAATTTCTTTGTCATCTGCAGATTGATAGGGAGTAGAAAAAGTAGGGAGAGAAAAAAAATCGATTTAAATCCTAAATCGGATTTTTTGTGAAAAAATCTGGGATTTTTTTTTAGGCCATATCGCCCAGCCCTACTTAACCCCTAGTTGCTCCAGAGGCATGCAACCTCTAAAATATAGCAATTGTAAGTCGCTTTGGATAAAAGCGTCAGCTAAATGGATAAATGTAAAATGTAAATGTAAATGTAAAATGTAAATTTTCAGCTGCAAGAGTTAAAGGGATACTCCACCAGTTTTTCTTATTAAACTATGTTATTCCCTTAACTAAGACGAGTTGATACGTACCTCTCTCGTCTCAGTGCGTGCACTATATCGCTCTGTATTGCCGCAAAACTATGTTAGCACTTAGCTTAGCCCATGCACTAAATATGGGCCAAGCAGAGAAGCAACCAAACACTTCCACGTTTTCCCTATGTAAACACAGTTACTCGAGTAGTGTAACTTGACCTGGGCTGGTGACACAAAATAAACCGTTACGCTTTTCTAAGCGTTTAAAATTGATGACTATATTGTATGGCGGAATACCATAACAAGTGCTTTTGAGCACTTCGACTTGGCGCAATAATATCTTCACTCGTGAAAAGTCCTCTTACCGGCTCCCGCTTCCTCTCGTTGTATTGACGGAAATGTCAGAGGGAGAGGAAGCGGGAGCCGGTAAGAGGACTTTTCACGAGTGAAGATATTATTGCGCCAAGTCGAAGTGCTCAAAAGCACTTGTTATGGTATTCCGCCATACAATATAGTCATCAATTTTAAACGCTTAGAAAAGCGCAACGGTTTATTTTGTGTCACCAGCCCAGGTCAAGTTACACTACTCGAGTAACTGTGTTTACATAGGGAAAACGTGGAAGTGTTTGGTCGCTTCTCTGCTTGGCCCATATTTAGTGCATGGGCTAAGCTAAGTGCTAACATAGTTTTGCGGCAATACAGAGCGATATAGTGCACGCACTGAGACGAGAGAGGTATGCATCAACTCGTCTTAGTTAAGGGAATAACATAGTTTAATAAGAAAAACTGGTGGAGTATCCCTTTAACTAGCTAGCTACATTTACACTGAATGTATTCATTTAGCAATTAACTAAAGTTCTGCTGTTCATATTAACATTAAAGCAGTAAGTACGTTGCTGTGTTTTGGGAGCAAGCTGTTATACTGATGTAGCTGCTGTTAGCCAAATCAGCATATCAATTCTCGATTAGCAATTTCACCTCGTTTATTCATCTAGATTTTGGTGGATAGACTAGGTTAGTGTAATACTGACAAGCTATGGCATAATTTGTACCTTACACTTCTAGAAAGCATCAGCCTATAGACACACAAATGCAGTGGTAATTTCTAGCTATAGTCTCCTCTATACTGGATCTTAAATGGCATTCTGTTGCTGAAGCTGTAGCTCTGTAGCTTAAATGTTAAAATGCTGTATTATTACTAATAGACATTGCTAATGTGACGTCATTGTGACGTATTACCAGTGGTGAACGCAAAGCATTTTGGGAATCCGCGCCACAAACAGAAGGCGCCAGACTTGATTGCATGGAGGGAAGAACGCAGTGTTCAAGATGCCGTCTACCTGCTGTGTTATAAACTGCAATAGTCCTTCTTGCACAGTTTTGAAAACGAATGTTAAGGGTTGTTTTAAGGACATGTTTGTGTATGCTCGTAGACAGTCACTCTGAAGCGGTCAGAGGCGATTCTAAAAGATTCAAAAAGTCGAGACAGGACCATCGTCAAAATTCTACCCACCACTCTAGCTTAGTTCATCCAAAACAAACTAGAAAATACTCAACGTGCTAAATACCTGAATTATCCTTTAAGAACGGATCAATATATTTGTTATCCTTAATTTTAATTAACCCTAACTTTATTCTCATCTGAATGGTAAATAATTGATTTTCGTATAAAATAATACTACCATTAAAAACACATTTTATTTTCTTTTTTAATCAATGTATATGTAACTGCTCTGAAGACAAGAAATGAAAACCAATGCAATATGATTAATGTCCAAAAGATGTAACCCACAGACTGTTTTGAAATGGGGTTGGATGTTGCTTTTAAAACTGTGTGTGTTTGGTTGGGTGATAGTTGTAGGTTACAGCTTGACAAGAGTTTAGAGTGTGAAAAAAGCACAATGTTGTGTTTTATTGCGAGTGTAAGTTACACAAATATAAGTAAACACTTTGCAGTTTGAATGATAATAAACATTAGCATACTTTTGAACAGACGACAGTTTTCTGGTATGGTCCGACAATGTCTTCTTTAGCCCGCTGCATTTTGTAGGATTATATTCTGTATTTCACGCTATTTTTTTTTTTTCATTCCAGAACACTAGCCTGCTATGCCAGCCCATGTAAACGGGCCAAACATACCCATAATTCTTTGCGTTCTGATGACGTTGCCGCCCAGTTGGTCACATGTCTTAGCGATCTCTAAAGTTTACATATTATTCTATTGCTGGACCTCTGTAGTTTAATTGTTATTAATACATGGCTTGGTTGAATACTAATATTGAATGCGGTCTGCTATTTCTTGATAACAGACCACTGCTAAGTATAACACACCATTGCCATGAAAAACAGAGCATTGCCATGGACACATTTCTGTTCATTCTGGAGCATTACAATCGTTTTTAAATCAATAAATTCCTTTATAGCCGGTTACGCTATTACCTTATTCCAAACCGGACTATGCATGACCTCTAAAATGGCCTGCCGTTACCCACAATGCATCGTTCCATGACGTCTATGCCCGAGCTCTATAGCACCTCTCTGGACCCAGTTATGGTTCTCCGTGCTGGTATAGCTGCGGTGCCGCTGAGGAGAGACCTCCTCACGCAGCCAAACCGATTAATCTGCCATCCCCGTCCCGACTTGTGGGACCTTTATGTATTGCCCCTCAACGGGTACTCGGGTGTCTCCCGGAAAGGGTGCTGAAAACGATCACTGAGGCAAGAGACGTCAACTAGATGCCTCTACGCTCAGAAATGGGTGGCATTTTCTGGCTGGTGCGCTGCACGGAGCCTGGACCCATATTTGTGCAAAGTATCGAGTATACTCGCCTTCTTACAAGGGCGTTTGGACGTAGGTCGTACCCCCTCCACGTTCAAAGTGTATGTAGCTTTGATCAGGGGATCGCTTCAGTCAACTTAACCTGACTACCTTTGGCTGAACTGGCCAATATAAAGGCTTAGGCCACACTCATTGTGGAGGGCTCTGACACGCCAGGGCGCGAAGCAGCCTAATTGGTTCTTGCGTCTGAGCCGCCTCGCCATAGGTTCGTGCAGTTGCCACACCACATCCAATGACCGCACTAGCCGTTCATCTGCGTCTGTTGTGCAGCTGCACTGCATTTTAAAAAGGTTGGCTTCAATATTCCACATTTTTAAAACAGGGCTCCTCCTCATCAATATCTTGTCAATATCATGCCAGGCTTGTTAATATTTCTATCCCTTGCAGCTGCTGTTATAGACTTTTTTCCTTCCTTGACCTCAGCGGCTGCACTCTCCATCTCCTCGAGGGGTGTTTTGCCCCAGGTTGTCTTCCTGGTGTATTACCTTGGCATGATGGCTTTTCTACAATGTTTATGACATTAAAAAATAAAACATATGTAATGTAATATTACATTAAAATATGTTTAAGACTAAACTTAACTTGTGCCTCATGTCTCACTTTAGCTACCCCACAGTATTTGTCTCACTTTACCCCACTGCCACATTTTAGAAAAAAACGATCTCTCTTAGTAATTCAGGATACTCTTTAGCTAGCATCATCACATGGTTTTATATGTTAATAGTTCATCAACATGTATGATATAAGTTTTTCTACCTGAATCAATTTGCTTTGGCACAACAGTTGATATTGTAGCAGAACTTCACCTGCTGTTAGCATTCCATTGACTCCCATTCATTTTGGCGTCACTTTGACAGCGAATAACTTTTCATCTGAGGCATCCAAAGGCTTCATTTGTTCATTATTTATTCCCAAAGAAACACGAAAATGTATAAAAGGCTCAATTACTTTGCATCTTACGTTATGGCCCCGTAGTAGAAGCCGTTTTGTAAAAATAGGCTAGCGAATGCGTCATTACCACGCGACCTTCTGTCGCACAATAGAGACATTACCGTGTAGACAGGAGGAGAAGCTCACAGGCAATCTTTTACTGTCTATGAGGCAATCGGGGGGACATAGAGGCATAAAGTCAAGGGAGAAGCCCATAGATAGAGAGCCCATAAAAGCAACGGGACAAAATATTTCAACAAATTTTTTGAGGAATTAGGTGATTCAGATTTGTCTTGTTACAGCTACTAGAAGATTTACAACTGTCAGACTGTCGTCAAGCTCAGTTTGACCCTGCGCAGTCGCTCGCGTGATTTTTTTTCCCAAACCACTTCAGTGGAAATCCCGCCCTGCAGCCGATTTAAAAGTTTTCATTGGTCATGTCAATCACTGTACTGATTGCCTACACCAAACACTGATCCCTAAACCTACCCGTCACTGTAACCTAAACCAATGAAATCGGCTGCAGGGCGGGATTTCCGCTGAAGTGGTTTGGGAAAAAAAATCACGCCAGTCGCTCAGCCATCAGACAGGAAGTGCAATAATCGGGCTTCAGTCTTCTCCTTTGAAATCAATGGGGTCGCTGTGTCCATTTTTTTTATTGTCTATGGTTATTACCCTTTTTAAAGTTTTTAGAGGAGGTTTTATAATAATAAGAATACATGCAGCCTATTTATAGTAGTGGCTATATTGTTCATAATTGTGAAGTAAAAATGTATAAATAAAGGTTAACCCCCCCCCCCCCCCTCTCTCTCACACACACAGAGTGAGAGAGAGAGAGAGAGAGAGAGAGAGAGAGAGAGAGAGAGAGAGAGAGAGAGAGAGAGAGAGAGAGAGATGGACATGGACATGCTTGGCCTCATAATACTCACACCAGGAGTTGTTGCAGACACAGCTGAAGTTCTGTGATTATTTGAATGCAGGTCAGTGGCAGCACACCTCTGTGGTTTCAGGGTGGAGTGGAGATTAATGAAGTTGCCAGAGGTCCAAAACTAATTTTGGGTAAACTGTTGTTGATAACATTTTCATTAGAAATGCATTTTTTTGTGGGAAAAAAATTCTACCTGTAATTTGTGTTAGTCATAGTCATGCAGGGCTAAATTTAAAACTGACATGATTCATATGTTCATGTCAGTTAAATCAGATAAATAAAATTACTGTTCAAAATCCTCATTGTAAAGTTTATCAGATTATTAAAAGAATTTGAAATTGACAAAATCAATCAATCAATGTCCAAGAAAAAAAAAGAGAACAGAATAATTTTGCAGATAGTATGCACTGTTAAATCTTTGTTTGAATCTCTCACAGCAGCTCGTTCATGAGCCGTTGCCGTTGATAAAAGGAGTGAGCGAGTGTTTAGCGTGTGCAAAGATTCCATCCAGGCATTTAGGTATAGATCATGCAAACAATGTCTTTCCTTATTTTTGTGACAATGAATAAATATTGCCTCAAATCCCCTTTCTATGGCTTCTCATTCCTTCATGTTCCAGACTCAGCATACATTAATTGTCCACAATCCGCCTTGTTCCTTGCAAGTTACCCTTTACCACATTCAAAAACTGTGCTTCCCCTTACCTTCTTGTTACCCTGGTGCTCTTATTATACAGTAATTCGTCACAACGCAAGTCAGTGCACGACAAAAATTAGATTTAGAAAATGTACTTAATTTAGCAAAATATTACGTTTTAAAGTTAACTTAAGATTTAAATATGAGGCATATAATCTCTAAAACGTGATCTGAATTTATAATGATATTGCATTTATTTATATATATTATATGTATTATATGTAACATTATCTAGCATCTATGTGTAGGACCCAAGTGTGCCGCACAAGTCCTGAAAAGTGAAGTCAAAAAGTTTCGATCGCCCCCAGGGAGCTGGTCAAAGAAAATTTCATAAACCCTGCCCTCTCCATGCAATAGTGGGACGTGAGACAAACTAAACAATCAAATTACACTTCAAATAAATTTTTTCAAAAGGTTTTTGTCATTTTAGGTAGTTTTTTTTTTTTTTATCATGCTGTTGTAAGTTCAAGTGTTAGTTTTTTTTAATAAGTCTGCCCAGATAGCAGACAGACGTTGATTCAATGTCAGTTTGCTGTCTTTAATTTTGACATTAGCCTACTGTGTGTTTGTAAACGTCATCATCCTGTGCCCGGACGAACTAAGCGCATGGGTGCATGTGAGATCAATGTTTTTTCCGCATTTGTCACATTAAAAGGTATTTCTCTAATCCGTTTCTAAGTGGTTTTAGTTAGTTATTTGATGCTATAAAAACAGGAGTGTGATGTCATGATTGACAGCTTCTCTGCTGAGGCACCAAATTACTTTTTTTTCAGGAATTTGGAGCTTCGACTTTAATTTCTGTACTTCCATAACTGTTTATTTCACACCAACATTAGGAGTTGTTCACACCAACGAACTGAGCTCCCTTTGGCCACTTTTTGCTCTTGAATATTTAAATTGGTAAGGCTTAAACTTTCGTGACGATGCAGCACTGGCCTATCAACTGTCCTGAGAGTTGTTCACGTTGATGTTGTCACAACATTGCATTGTTAGATTCATAAAAATGTATGTCAACCAGACAGTTGACCACACCCATTGACTTCCATAGAATTTGTTTTGACCTTAAATGGAAGTCAATGGGTACTGCGAACTGTCTGGTTACCAACCTTCTTTAAAATATCTTATTTTTGTTCAACAGAAGAAAAAAAACGAATTTATCGGTCATATATCGGCCAATTCCGATACCAGTTGCTGATTTTTTTCTTTGCTTAAACAGTTTTATTTGTTGTTAATTTTCTCTTTCAATTTTTTTATTTTTTTGCCATTTGAAATTAGTGGCAACCACTGCATTTAATCATGATCCAAACAAAGATGCTAAACACATGCAGCATGGCAATTTTTTATAAAACATTTTTTTTTATTGTAGTTTCAATATTTAAAGCAAAAACAGAATGGTCTGACTTTAGCTTTGTGAAATTATGCTACACAAAACCTATACCTGCACCTAACAAAAACAGCAGACAGGCTGAATTAAAATGCATTCACTCTCTGACAGTAGGTGTCGGCGCTTATGGAAGAGCAGCGACATATAGCTTTGCCTTGGTTCATGATTTAAACAAATCTGCGCTGCGCTGAGGTAAGAGGAAAAGAAAATCCGGGAAAGTTGAATAAAAAAAGAAGAAAAAAGAAGAAAGATGATGTCGTCGAAACTTCTCTTTAGAGATTTTAAAATAGATAAGAAAAATATTCAATAGCCTATTTATATTTTTCTTCCAATATTTCGAGCATCGAGAACAGTGAGCTTGCTGTGCCAGTTACAGTATTTTCTGTGTTTCCCCTAACCAAAATTAACCATGGTTTTATTATAGTAACCATCTTTTTTTTTTTTGCCGATTGATTGCCAGTTGTATCAGTTTAATACAAGTACAATGGTTAAACTATAGTGTAGCAAAACCATGGTTTATTTGTGCATACATGGTTGAACTACAATAACCATGTTTTTTTTTGTTTTTTTGTAAAACCATGGTACATTTTCGTAATCTTTCCACCTGTCTTGAGTGAATCAATGTTCTAGCATGAAGAACGTTCGTTTTGTACTCTTAAAGATTATTTTATGCTTCCACTATTTCTTAATCTGAATCACTCCCTGTCCATGTTCTATTCTAGACAATGTTTAAAAATGAAATAAATCACTTTCTGTATTCCTCAAAGTCGCTTTAGAAAAAAATCGTCTGTTCATTAAATAAATGTAAATAAATTGCAGAAATAGCAAGAGTAATACTTGGTTCTGAATTCAACAATGGTCATTTCACATCAATGGGGCTTTAATTTTGACATTAGCCTACTGTGTGTTTGTAAACGTCATCATCCTGTGCCCGGACGAACTAAGCGCATGGGTGCATGTGAGATCAATGTTTTTTCCGCATTTGTCACATTAAACGGTATTTCTCTAATCCGTTTGTGTATTAAACAGGACGTACTATATTCATTTTCGTTTGTAGTCTTATCCACAATGCAGGCAGTAAAGTTCGGACGCTGTGCCTTTCTAATTTCCAAACTCTCGCAGGCAACACGCTGTTCTTCTCGTTCGCAGCCTGGCAGGGGACAGACCGCGTCCATTAATGCGGGTCTACAAAGAATGACAACAGCTAGCTCACAGCCTGTTGTGATCCGCATCCCGAGACCCATGCAAGAACATATAGAGAACGTCAAACAGATGCAAAGCAAGAAGTTTGACAGGCTACCAACAGTCAAGCCGGGCAGACTATTGATCAAGAGCAAGAACCCACAGCTAAACCAGTCTGTTGGCTATACACTTGGAAAATTTGAACAACCTGTTCTGACATCAAAGGGATGGAAGAGTAACAAAACGTTAGGGGATTACTTCTCAATAAATAGCATCCAGAGTGCTCCACCATCCATGCTCAAGCAGAAGGACAAGGGTAATGACACAGCTTCCACCTCTAAAAATACATTTAATTGCTTTCACATTTGTCCAGAACTGGTCGAGACTTTACACAGTCAGAATATAATTCACCCCACCACAGTGCAGATGCAAACCATTCCCAAAATACTAAAAGGACACAATATTCTCTGCGCTGCAGAGACAGGAAGTGGAAAAACACTTGCTTACCTCCTTCCCATCATCCACAGGCTGCAGGAGGAGCCGTTCACAGACTCCGAGAGAAACATTCGCGCAGTGGTCGTTGTTCCATCACGGGAACTAGCAGAACAAGTGACATCTGTTGCTCGATCAATCGGTCAACGGTTTGGAATAGTGGTCAAAGTCACAGGAGGTGGGAGAGGTGTGGGAAACATCAAAGCGGCGTTCACTCATGGTCAGCCGGATATTTTAGTGGCCACACCAGGCGCTCTGCTAAAGGCTCTCCAGAAGCGGTTCATCAGCTTGAGCGAAGTAAACTTCCTAGTCATCGATGAAGCCGATACTATGTTTGACGTCAGTTTTGCGGGCTTGCTTGAGGATATTTTTTCGCATACCCAGGTGGCGTCCAGACTCTCAGAGACAGTTGGTCTTGATCATAAAGCTCAGCTGGTTGTGGTGGGAGCCACGTTTCCAGCTGGTGTAGGAGAGGTCCTCAGCATGGTGACTGACCTGGCCAGCATGGTGACTGTTAAAAGCCGGATGCTACATCATCTCATGCCGCATGTAAAGCAGATGTTTCTCAGGATCAAAGGTGCAGACAAGATTCTAGAGCTTCATCAAGCTTTGAAAAAGGCTGAACTGGAGCATAAAGGCGTTCTGGTGTTCTGTAACTCGGCTTCCACTGTCAACTGGCTGGGCTTTTCGCTGGAGGAGATGGGTGTTCGTCATATGAGACTCCAGGGAGAGATGCCTGCAACCATGAGAGAGGGAATTTTCAGGAACTTTCAAAAAGGGAGTGTTGATGTTCTAATATGTACTGACATTGCTTCAAGAGGTTTGGACACACAGAGGGTTGGACTTATTGTTAATTATGACTTCCCAGAGACCCACACAGATTACATCCACCGGGCAGGGCGCGTGGGTAGAGCAGGTGGCTCCGGCGGAGGGGAGGTGCTGAGTTTCGTTACTCACCTGTGGGATGTGGAACTTGTGCAGAGAATAGAGACAGCAGCCAGGAGAAGAACATCTTTACCAGGGATGGAGTCAGAAATTCAGAAACCCAGCAATAAAATGGATGTTAAAGAAATGGAGAAAAACAAATAGGTGGTTAAAGTATGATCTACAAATAAGCCTTATTAAAAATGTCAAATGTTTGTTGTATATTTGTTGTTTGAACCTTTAAAATAAAAATGTTAAAGAACGTTTTGTCCTAAAGCTTCTGTTCACATTTGTATTAGACACATTAATGGTATAGTTCACCCAAAAAAGAAAATTATGTAATCATTTATGACATCATTCTAAACCTGTATGATTTACTTTCTTTTGTACATAAAAGATCAAAAAAAGGTTTTTATTTATTTATTTTACCCCCATTGACTTTCATTTTATGGACAAAAAAAAGTAGAAAAAATCTTCAAAATATATTTTCCATGTTCTGGCCAAGAAAGAACACCATATAGGTTTGGTATCATTTGGTTCTTTGTGTATTTATTGTTTTCAACCTTTACTAAACATTTAAGAACATTTTGGCCTAAATCTTCTGAACACATTTTGTATTAGACATCTTAAGGGCTAGTTCACCCCAAAATCTAAATTCTGTCATAATTTAAATCATGTCTGAAAGCGCATATCTTTGTAAGTAATTTCTATTCTAGGAAGAAAACCAGAACGCCTTTATTCTTCAGTTTGGCCTTCCTTTGGAACTGTTAAAAATATGTTTAATATAGTTTGAATGTGTATAGTATGGATGTATTCCACATATGCTACATTTGTCATGTTGTTATTGCCATGTGATCTACAGTGTCAGTTGCATCACTTGACTTGCTTCACTGCTATTCATGATGCTATTCACTGTAATTCCTCTCCCGTGGCCTCATGGGATAGTAAAATGTCCATCAGATGCTCACTTCAGAATCTCGCCAGAAGTATAGGTCATCTGGGAGGTTTTCTATGGATACTGTAAATTCAGACATACTCTTTTCACATATATATATTATGTGAGATATTTGACACTGAACAATAAATTGAACAACAAACAGACTCATTTAAGGAAGCTGTAAGTGGTGCTAAGACAAAAACACATTTAAATAGCCAGGTTGTCAGTTTTCCTGTTTTGTTGGTTGATGTGATGTTGGTTTATTTGCATTGTTATTTCAGTGCTGCTAATGCTGCATCTTTTTCCTAATGGGAATGAATGTGATAGAGAGGTCTGAAAGTGAGGCTTCATGCTTCACTACCAATTGTTTATCACGGCACAACAGGAGGGTTGCCATGAGATAAATTTGAACTTTGCAGCAGTGTTATTGAGAAGAGGGTCTTTCATAACATTGATTAGAGAAGACGTAAACAGGGAGCTGTGAAGAAAAAGCAACCTGGTCACGGAGAACTACTCTCTGATGAAGTAAATGTACACGTTCTTGTTTTTTCAAGTCCATTTTGTGAGATTCATGCTTTAATGTATGAAAGACAGACAACCCAACATGCAAATGCCCTTAATATGCATAATGTTATTGACTAGAGTACAGCAACATTTTGGCTTTGAAATGCAACAAATACTTTTGGGTTAAATTGTGCACCCCATTTAAAGGTTAATTTGTTTAATCAGAAATGCAGAAGGAGATAATTGTAGTGAAAGTGTTGATCTTTGTCTGCTTTTTTCACATTAGAGATATTTGGTGTAAAATGTATAGAGAATGAGGTTTTACATATAAACTGTTAATGACCCAAATTATGTTCCAGGCACAAGAAAAACATGACTATGCTTTATTTCAACTCTAATAAATAAAAATAAATAAATCGAAATTTATATTTGTTGATTTACGTTTATTTCAAGAAAACTTTATATAGAAGGAATTGGAAATTCAGGTTGCTAACAATGCTAAGATATTTGTTAACGTTTGTCTAAAAATAATTTGACTCAATTTTAGTGACTGGACAGCAGTGGATCATTTAGTGAAATGCAGCACTGTTTATAAACGTATTCAAATATACATCATATGCTTATAAAGAAAGAAAATAGCAGAAAGTTATCAGTCTGTACTTTGACAGTCATTCCAAAGTTACAGTATGTGAACTGTGCAAAAAAAGAAAAGTGTCATTTTTAGGGTTACCTACAGCACTGTGTTATCATTTGTTGTACTATTATATCACATTATAGAGAGATGTACTGTAATGGAGATGTATTCCACAAGGATTAAAGGCATGAGTGATGGTAGCATTTTTTGCAATCATATTCACCTGACAGGAACCTGACCTGTTGGAAAATATGCCATCCTTTTTTTGTCATTAGGGAAGTTCCTAAGTTTTGAGACACTTGACTCGTTCCTGATTCTTTAAAAAACGTGTTTATAAGAGCTTTTGTCCTGATATCTCACAGAGAGCCGTGAGTATTAGACTGGTAAGAGATGTGCGTGCGTCCAACACACACACACACACACACACACACACACACACACACACACACACACACACACACACACACACACACACACACACACACACACACACACACACACACACACACACACACACACACACACACACACAAAAAAGTTTCCACTGGTCTTTTGTTTAGGACAATCACCAGTCTAAGTCAAACAGTTAGCCATAAGCATAGGATACAGATAGACATCCTTTTAAAACAAGAACCCACTCTAACTTACTCTTAAAGGACCAGAAAACCTAAACATACATTTTATTGTCCATTGAATTCCCCTTAAGGGGGAAACCTTCAATAATATTTTCGTTTTGTAATGGATATAAAACCAGAAGACTGGACATAATATATTGAAACAAATGTCACCAAATATATAATTACAGCATACAAGTAAATATTGAGGTTTATGGCATGTTTATACTGAGACTGAAAGTGTTTGTTGAATACAACATAAACACTCAAAAGGAGTTCAGACAGCACAGTCCATTCACAAACACAGCCTTTTACGAATCACTTCTTTGAGAATCACTTCTTTTAGAGTGAATCTTTCAAACATATTCAAAAACTCTTACAATAATAATATTTTCAAATAAATATCTACATATGTTTGAGTTATTTTCAATAACATTAAATACACATTAAACAATGAACATACAAAATGTAATAAAACAACATTTCAATGACAAACACTATTTACACTTAAATAGTTCACACTTTTTTTCCCTAAGCAAATGCCTTTGATATACATGTGTTGAGATATTATTGGATTTTTACTTCTCAAGGTAGCTTTTTCTTTTTTACTGTCCATGTTAGTCAAACCTTCTTATATGTGCTCCATACACTATGCTATGGTCCAGAAACAACAACACAAATGTTTGCCCAATTACAACAGTTATTAATTATTTTTAAACAGTGCTGATATCTCTAAAATGTTTTGTAGTCACATGTTAGTAGTGGAATGTGTCATGGAGAAGTTCTCCATGCGAATGCGCACCACTTTCTCCACAGGCGGAGGGGAGTAAAAAAAATGGCAAGTGAAGACCTGCTTGCAGGCTTTTCTGAAGTTTTCCGAGAGGAAAGCGTAAAGAATGGGGTTGACACAGGAGTTTCCATAGGCCAGGCAGTGAGAGATGATGCGAAACGCAAAGGAAGCATCATTCAAGGGAAACTGGCCGAACTCCACCCACATAGCAATAATGTGGTGCGGCATCCAGCATATGAGGAACGCAGCGACAACCAACAACACCGTCTGAGCCGTCTAGGGAACACAGAAAGAGAGAGAAAAATTGGTTGGTTAATCATGCCTCAGATGACCTGATTTTTTTTTCTCAGGTATACAGAAACAAACTTTCTTTAAATAATTGACAGAGTTTTTAAAGGTGTTAGCACTTGTAAAAGTTATAAAAGGTGCTGGTCTTTTTTAATAAATGAGAGAATTATTGAGGCTCAACGGAGCGTATGATTCAGACTCTGCTGTAACCGTAACTGAGACAAGCCTATGTGTACAGTATGTGGGCTGGAAATCAAAGGCTGGACAGGACATTTTAGAAAGACAATAGTGCAAGACTGTGGTAGCAAGGGGCATGGGTCAGGTTTTCACTGAATTGAAAGTGGAGGCCGAAGTGGGAAGAGTGTGGCATATTCTTCCTTTTTTCTCAACCTGGAGCCAAACTGTTCTTACAAGGCAAATGACACCAAGTTAACCTTTTGTAGGCTTGATAATGCATACCTCATCCTGCAACAGATGAAGCAACGCATCCTTTGAGTGGGCAGATGAAGCTCCACACCAAAAGATGATTGGTGAGAGCAGAATGAACTCAATTATGAAACTAAAATTAGCAGTAATGTGTAGCGGCAAGAGATGCATCCTCTAATGGATGTTATGTAGTCGCTCTGTTCAAAATCTATACAATAAATGGTGCCTGGCAAAATGAATGATGCTGGAAGAGAGGCTGGAAGGGACGCCAATTTAAAAAAATATATTTTTATATTGACTTCAACAACTTTGTACAGCAGGTTGTTTTTGCAGCACCAGGAAAGCAGATATTCAAGCTTCCTCCAATATATGAACTCATTATTAGAGATAAGACCAGTCTATAGTTGGCACTGGCCATGTGGAGAGCATCTGCCTAACAGAAATCACAGCCCACACATTGTGATTTGCTTAAGGTTAAGTATTGTTTGTAATAGAATAATTCTGAGTAAAGCAACATTATCAAAGATAGGATAAACATATGCCAATATAGATTATATTCAGTATATTTGGCAGATTTTGAAATATTCCAGTGATAGAACATCAAAATGACAATCAAAAAAACAAATCCACAAAGTGCTTTAAAAAGATCTGGATATTTGAAACTAGGGATGCACCGATACTGGTGCTTGTGTACTTGTACGTATGTTACTGATCAAACTGCGTTGAACTTCATTTGTTTACTCCTTTCTTGTTAAATGGCAAAAAACGGGATTGCGGGACCCGCGCTGTATATTTTGACCGCCCACTCCCAAGTGCAGCAAAGGTAAAACCGTTTACGTTGGGTCCCGCGTGACCCCAATCACAATGCAGCCCTCTAATAGAATGAACAGTGAAAGTAACAGAGGCCTGTACAATACATTTTAAAGCTACAATATGTAAAATTTTTGTAATAAAATATCCGAAAATCACTTGCACAGTGTGATATATTTCCTGCAGTTGTGTACTTACAATATCCCAAAAGTTCCCAAAGATTTTTAATTTCAGATAAATTCCAATTTTAAATAATGGCTCGTCTATGTTCACTTGTCGCCTGTCAATGACGTAATATCCGCGTTATCCCTAAGTTTCCGCTGGTACTGCCATAGTAATCATGGCAACAGACGTGGACAACTGCGTTACGTCTACCGGCACGCTCATAATGTTGTTGTTTCGTTCAAACATTATGGACCATGGCAAGCAGACTTTGGGACAAAAGGAGAACTAAAACGAGGATCAATATCAGTGTGGCGTTTTCTAGATGCCGAGAGCTCCACGTCCATGACAAACTTCGACTTGACAGAGATACTTTATTAGACAGGTGAGCAAATGTACATAAAACTAATCAATGTTATATAGCTCAACATGATGAAATGTTAGAATATGATCAGTATGTTATTCTAATGTTGATCTAGCTGACTGATAGTCTCATACAGACAAACTAAGACATAGAATAACATTATAACTTTCATCACACTCAAATGCAGTTTAGTTTGATCATTTAGACCAAGTTAAACAGCGCAGCGCAAACTGACCAGTGTGAGTACTAATGCAGCACTTGCGGGTAGTTCGGTAGAATGAACTGTCCTTATTCCTTTATATCCACGTTAGCAATCTCTCATTAGCAATCGCGACCTGCTTCATACCACAGTCATGTTAAAACATCAATGTATTTACTCATCCATAAACATTATTAGATCCTTAAGCATGATGTCAAGTTACATAATTCCGCTTATGCGTCACCAACCTACGCCTTTGTTATTGTAAGAGGTTAGCGATCCCTAGCGGCGAAAAAAATTACATATTGTAGCTTTAACATTCAAATTTAAGTATGAAAATAACTGAAGGAAATATAAAGTAGCTAAACAAATTAAATCAATGAATATGATTCATATTCTTTTGGATTCTTTACCTAATATAGCTTATTTAAAAATTACAAATGCAATGAAAATACAGTTATCGGTATCAGCAAGTACCAACAATGAAAGTATCGGTATTGGCCTCGTTCTGGAAAAAGTGGTATCGGTGCATACTTAAAACAGAGTGTGGCCGAGTGATGAAGACAAACAGAAAAAGAGAAATAGACCACCATGATTAGTCACAGGATGAAAGTCTACCATAGTGCAAGAAATTTTCTGCTAGATTGGTGTTGTCCTCATTTGGACCTAGACTCGCTTCAGCCTTTAATGTCCTTTGGAGCTTTGAGAGCTTGGCAGAATGATTTAAAATTTGACACTTCTTTTCATACTTTGCTGTACCATGTGAAAGCTGTGCTACATTTGAGAGATATTTTGTAGAGAAATAAATATCATTGTCAGACTGATTATTATTGAGCAATGTTAGACACAAAGCAACAGTTCTGATGAACTCCTGTCAATAATGAAGAGTGACTTGCAGATTTAACTAACCGGCGAGCATATTTAAGCAGATAAGGAGATAAACATTTCCAAAGAGGTGCCATAGAACTACTAATGATGTTTGAAAGCCATGCTTCTTCATGACATCTTTCCCTATACAGTAACTATGGCGTTATTTTTTAGTCAAAAGTTATGAGCGTGTAAAACATGCTCACGAGCACATTATGTTATTTCACACGCGCAAAAATGAACCTTCAGCTGGCATGATAAAAGTACTCGCGCACAAATTCAACAACCGAGAGGTGTACAGGTAGCTGCGAGCGAGCGCCTGGCATACTCTCATAGGTTAACTCTGCTTGTACAGTTGAATCCTGCTCGCGCGCAGCGGGCTTCTGCTCGCGGAGTGCTGTTTTGCTCGCGCAGTGGATTTCTGCTCGCTCAGCTGATTTCTGCTCCCTCGAGTCTACATGACTTTTGACAATTTGGGGGCGGAAACCAAGGAGGGCACTGACCCTCTTATGATTGGTCACTTTCATCGTAATCGCAACCACAGGGACATCTTTGTCCCTTGATGGACAGCTCTCATTACAGGAAGTCAGAGTCAAAGGATCTGACGGAGTTTTAAAAAAAAATGAATTTAAACTGTATATAAAATCCTTAAAAACTTTGAAAGGTCCTAAAGCACAAAAAATATATGATACCCTAAAACACTTCCCAACTAAGATAAATGGATGAACAAAGACTGAATTCTCCCCTTATGTCATGTTATATTATAATTCCTTACCGTTTATTTATTAAAATGTTTATTTTGCTTACAAATATCCTTATTTTTGTACTAAGACTACATTTATATTCTTGTTGTATTAAGAGCTGCTCCCTCTGACTATATTGTCCTTGTATCCTATTCTAAAGAAAAGGAAGTTATGCAGCCATGTTTGTCTGTAAATCTTGATATTTCAATAAAAATAAAAAAAAACTCCGTCAGATACTTTGACTCCGTGCTTCCTGAAATGAGAGCTGTCAATCAAAGTACAAAGACGTCCCTGTGGTTGTGATTACGATTAAAGTGACCAATCATAAGAGGGTCAGTGCCTTCCTTGGTTCCGCCCCCAAATTGTCAAAAGTCATGTAGACTCGAGGGAGCAGAAATCAGCTGAGCGAGCAGGAATCCACTGCGCGAGCAAAACAGCACTCCGCGAGCAGAAGCCCGCTGCGCGCGAGCAGGATTTCACTGTACAAGCAGAGTTAACCTATTAGAGTATGCCAGGCGCTCGCTCGCAGCTACCTGTACACCTCTCGGTTGTTGAATTTGTGCGCGAGTACTTTTATCATGCCAGCTGAAGGTTCATTTTTGCGCGTGTGAAATAACATAATGTGCTCGTGAGCATGTCTTACACGCTCATAACTTTTGACTAAAAAATAACGCCATAAGTAACTACCTGGAACTTCCTATTTACTAAGAACAGCAGGTACAGGTAACAAGATAAACTGTTTGGTGGAGAAACTGTACACCACAGCTACTTCTCACATAAACAACAAAATAGCAACTCCTTGCTCGACTTCAGTATCACTGGGGACAGACATGATTTACTTCAGAAACACAGCTGGAGATTTTACAGGACAGGACCGGATTAATGTAAATAAAAAAGCGAGAAACCAACTGTTTCTTTTCTCCTTTGGCGGTCATTTCATCTTACTTTAATCTGTCCCTTCAATGCTCATTATTCACAATCCATTTTATTTCTGAGGTCACCACTGAATCATTCACAAGGCGACGTCTCAAATGCAGAGGATGGTGGGCTTTATTCAAATAGCAAAAATAAACAAAAAGACAACTAATACTACCCAGTAGCGGAAAAACAAGATCCACCAGCAGGGAAACACAAGGCAGAGCAGGACATGACTAGGAACACAGTTGCATGCAGCAATAATCTGGCTAAAGACAGAGAATACAGGGACAATAAATAGGGAAGATGTTGTGTTGAGAAGCATACAATACTCGATGTTCAATTCATAGTAATTGCTAACTATAACACAGGAATTTCGAACTGCACCACTAGGGACTCTAGTGAGGAATGGTGTTGAATAATGTGAAGAGGACGAATAAAAAGTTGATATGTACACCGCATGGAGTGTGTTCTGTTGAAGGGTGAAAACACCACAAATTGGCGACGAGGATGAGCGCTTCAGTGCCGAGCCCGCCACCGTTTCATCCTGTTAGTGAGGAGCCACTAATTCCATTTGAAACATGGCAGAAAATCTTCCATAATTACGTTCAACTAAGCAGTCACAAGCTGTGCAGAGACGATCAGAGGATCGAAAACAAACAACGACCGGTCAGCAACGTCGACAATGTTTCAGATGTGGATCGGACAAACATCTGGCAAATGATAAAAACTGCCCGGCTGCTAAAGCGACATGCAGACACTGTGGGAAAAAAGGACACTTTGCTAAAGTGTGTAAAGCAGCTTTGAGTGAAGTAAGAGAGGTGGTCGTTCCAGACGTGACTGTGCTCTGTGTGGATAACGTAAAACAAGCTGTTACAGCCAATGATAAAATCACTTGTGAAGTGAATGTTGAAGCACCAAGAGGTCAGAAACATAAGTTATTACTGGTTGTAGATACGGGCGCATCAGTTTCCATACTTCCAGAAGATGTGTATAAGAAACACTTCTCACAATGCAGCCTAAGTAAGCCCACAATTAAACTTGTGACTTATGCAAAAGAGAACTTACCAGTTATTGGCTGCTTAACAGTATTAGTGGGTGTATCAACAAATGACAATGTAGTTCCAGCTACTTTTTATGTAGTGACTGCAGGATCTCCCTTGCTAGGATTAGATTTAATTACACTGCTGAACCTGGACATTGTAAGCGGAAAAGTGAGGCACATAGACCATGAATGTGGATTCTCACCTGCACCTCTTCATTTGACTCAGCATTCCACAAGCCCTGTGTACACAGTATCACCTGTATCTGCTACTCCCCTTGGATGTGTGAAAGGATTCATCCACAAAGTGCAAGTTAATTCAACAGTGACTCCATTGCGTCAAAAATTGAGACGCTTACCTCTCAGCATCCGTAAGGAGGTGTCTACTGAGCTTAATTGTCACCTTACTGTCACGGCAATAATGGCGAGGAAGCAATATGCAAGTAAAACTCTTCTTTATTAACAATGAGTAGAATATGATGGTGCCTGGACACGGGGAGTGGCGCAGGGACGTTGATGGTCAACAGAGTGCAGGTGGAATGAAGAGACGAGGTGATGATGATGAAGGTGAATAATCCCGAACACGGAGACGAAGACACGATCGGGAACCAGGGACAGGAACAAAGCACAGAACTGGACGCCAACCGGGATCAGGAACACACACGTGACAAACACCAAACAACGATCTGGCAAAGGAGAGGACAAACCGGTGAGTATATGAAGGGTACGGTGAATGAGCTGCAGCTGGTGGAGAAAGTGATACCAGCTGCGTGCTGATCAGTGATGATGGGTTGGTCACGCCCTCTACTCACACACCCACACATGAATAACAACAAAGACACGAGACAAGAAGGAAAGAGTGAATTCATGAATCGTGACAGTACCCCCCCATCCTAGGAACACCTCCTGGCGTCCCCAGACTCCCTTAACTGGCGATTGTAATCATCAATAAGGGAGTGATCCAGGATGTCCCTAGCAGGTACCCAACTTCTCTCCTCCGGACCGCAACCTTCCCAGTCCACCAAGTACTGGACTCCGCGTCCCCTCCGTCTTGAGTCCAGAATACGATTGACCGAATATGATGGTTCCCCATCTACGAGTCGCGGCGGTGGGGGAACCAGGGCTGGCGGATTAATGCGAAAATATAACACGGGTTTGACTTTGGACACATGGAACACGGGATGAATTCTCCTGTACGCAGGAGGAAGGTTAAGGCGGACTGCCACCGGACTAACGATCTTGGTGACAGCGAACGGGCCAATAAATTTGGGAGCAAGCTTATTCGAAACGGACCGAAGAGGAATGTTCTTTGTTGAAAGCCACACTTTGGAATCGACGACGTATACGGGGGGCCTACGCCGGTGGCGATCGGCTTTGGCCTCGGTGTGCGCCCCCACTTGGAGTAGCGTCTCACGGGCTCTAGTCCAAGTATGGTGACACCTCTGGACGAATGCGTGAACGGAGGGGACCGCGACTTCGGACTCCAGACTGGGGAAAATGGGTGGCTGGTAACCTACACTACACTCGAACGGAGATAGGTCCGTGGATGATACTGGTAACGTATTGTGGGCGTACTCCACCATTGACAGTTGCTGACTCCATGAGGAAGGATTCTTGGAAACCAAACATCGCAACGCTCTCTCCAAATCTTGGTTGGCTCTCTCAGTTTGACCATTGCTCTGGGGGTGAAACCCTGAGGACAGACTGACAGTCGCCCTCAGTAACCTACAAAACTCTCGCCAAAATTTGGACACAAATCGGGGGCCCCTGTCGGAAACCACGTCTATCGGGAGGCCATGTAAGCGAAAGACGTGGTTAACGACGGTCAACGCTGTCTCCTTAGTTGAGGGTAATTTGGGCAAGGGAATGAAATGGGCCGCCTTCGAGAACCGGTCCACCGCGGTCAAAACTACCGTGTACCCCTGAGAGGGTGGGAGGGCGGTAATAAAATCTAGCGCTATATGGGACCAGGGTCTCGAAGGGACCGGCAGCGGTTGAAGTAACCCATCAGGAGGTCGATTGGAAGTCTTACCAGTGGCACAAACTGAGCAAGCCAAAACAAAACTGTGGATGTCACGAGCCATAAGTGGCCACTAGAATCGTTGCTTGACTAAAAATCTAGTACGACTGACTCCTGGATGACAAGCCATATTGGAACAATGCCCCCACTGAATAACGTCGGACCGTAATCCCTCCGGCACAAATAAGCGTCTCGGTGGACACCCGGGCGGAGGCGTTACCCCTTCTAAGGCCGTCTTGACCTTCGATTCGAGCTCCCATGTGAGTGTGGAGACGAATAGGGTCTCGAGTAAAATGCACTCGGGAGTAGACGGGCGTTCGGAACGATCAAAAATGCGCGATAAAGAGTCGGGTTTTACATTTTTGGAACCGGGCGGTACGAGAGAGAAAAATCAAAGCGACCGAAAAAAAGTGCCCACCGAGCCTGCCTGGAGTTCAACCTTTTGGCAGTGCTAATATATTCCAGATTCTTGTGATCGGTCCAGACAATAAAAGGTACCCCTGACCCCTCTAACCAGTGACGCCACTCCTCCAATGCTAGATTGACTGCCAACAACTCTCTGTTACCAATATCATAATTACGTACAGCAGGAGATAACCGATGGGACAAAAACGCGCACGGGTGCATCCTGTCGTCTATGGGGATCGTTGGAATAACACTGCACCTACCCCCACCTCTGACGCATCGACCTCCACCAAGAACTGCCGTGAAGAGTCAGGGGTAACCAGGATGGGGGCTGAAACAAAGCGGCCTTTGAGTTTGGCAAACGCAGCCTCGGCTGCGTCTGACCACCTGAACGGAGTTCTGGGGGAGGTCAAGGCGGTCAGAGGTGCGGCTAGTTGGCTGAAATTGCGAATGAAACGCCGGTAAAAGTTGGCAAACCCCAGAAACCTCTGTAGGGCCTTACGGGAATCTGGACTTGGCCCCTCCACCACAGCCTTAACCTTGTCAGGATCCATACGTACTCCCACAGACGAAACGATGTACCCTAGGAAAGGAACAGACTGTGCATGAAACGCGCATTTCTCCGCCTTGACAAAAAGCCCATTCTCTAGCAACCTCTGAAGCACTCGTCGGACGTGCTGCACATGTTCCTGGAGAGAAGAAGAAAGAATCAATATGTCATCCAGGTAGACATATATGAACTGATCGACCATATCTCGCAGCACGTCATTGACGAGTGCCTGGAAGACCGCTGGGGAGTTCGATAATCCGAACGGCATTACCAAATATTCAAAGTGGCCCCTGGGGGTATTAAAAGCGGTCTTCCACTCATCCCCCTTGCTGATGCGGACCAAATGATAAGCATTACGTAAATCCAATTTTGTGAAGACCGACGCTCCCTGCAACCTCTCGAAGGCTGAAGACACTTTACCGTGATGCTGTTCAACCCTCGGTTCCCACAAAAAAGAACCCCGTCCCCGCTGGAGAAGAAGAAGGGCGGATGAACCCGGCTGCTAGAGAATCAGAAATATATTTCTCCATAGCCTCCCTTTCTGGTCCAGAAAGCGAATATAACTTGCCCTTAGGCGGAGACTTACCTGGCAGTAAATCAGTGGCACAGTCATAGGGACGATGCGGAGGAAGAGAAGCAGCACGAGACTTACTGAACACTTCCTTCAGGAGGAGGTACTCTGCTGGCACGTTTGACAAATCCACTGTCTCCTGAAAAATAGGGACAGAAACAGACGAACAGGCAGACACAAGACAAGACTCATGACATTGACTGCTCCATGACACAACGGTACACTGCTGCCAGTCCACACGGGGGTTGTGTTGTATGAGCCACGGGTGACCGAGAACGATGGGTGCAAGGGGTGAGTCCATGATGTAGAATGAAAGTCTTTCAGTGTGATTGCCAGACGTGATGAGAGTGATGATTTCAGAGGTGAATTCGATGGTTGGGAGCTCTTGACCATTGAGTGCACGAACTGAGATCTTGTGTGTGAGGGGTTTGATGGGAACATGAAACTTGAGTGCAAACGAATAGTCCATAAAATTACCTTCGGCTCCCGAGTCCAACAGTGCACGGTGGCCGTGGGTGTGTGTTGACCATCTAAGTCTTACCGGGAGGAGCGTAGATGTTGATGAGGTCTTCTCGGCGGAGATCCCACCCGATAGTAGCCTCATAGTTACTATCGGGCTTGGCCTTTTACCGGACAGCTGTAAGCGTGGTGACCAGTCCCACCACAGTAAAGGCATAGTCCCTAGAATCTCCGCCTCTCCTTCTCCTCCCGGGAAAGCCGAGCTCGCCCCACCTGCATGGGCTCGTGATCGTGAGTGGGGCTGTCCGCATCCGCACCGCTGAAACGATGATTCTCAGCTCCACTGGAAAACCGACTGGGCAGAGCCCGTCTCTCGACTCTGGTCAAACGTGCATCAACTCTTAAAGCCAGTTCAATAAGCCCGTTGAGTGATGTGGGCAGATCCACGGTGTAAATCTCTCTCTGGATGCGGTCAGCCAGCCCATGCAGGAACATGTCCCACTGCGCCGCCTCGTTCCATTGACACCCAGCCGCTAATGTCCGGAATTCGATGGAGAAATCTGATACAGACCTCTATCCTTGACGTGGATCAGCAAGAATTCTAGCCGCTTCTCTCCTGGCCACTGCCCGATCGAAAACTTGTTTCATCTCAACGGCGAGTGTCTGGAACGAGGCACAGCATTGGTCTTGGTTCTCCCACACCGCCGTCCCCCATAGTGCTGCCTTCCCAGATAACAGCGTTAGAACAAACGCTACCTTGGATTGTTCCGTACTGAAGGTTCTGGGTTGCAGTGCAAAATGCATGGAGCATCGAGTGATGAATGCCCTGCAGAAACTGGGCTCACCTGAATATGATTCGGGCACTGGTAGTCGAGGCTCTGTCTGGGAAGGGTAAAGGTGGTGTGGGGGGAACAGGTGGCGTTGGTGGCGCAGTGGGAGCTCGCAAAAGTTGGATCTGCTGGGTGAGCTCGGACACCTGCGCCACTAGAGCTTGAACTGCTCTCCCCGTGTCATTGATGTTCCTCTCACAGAAATCCATCCTCTGCATGCTGTTGTCGAAAAACGCTTGAAGAGACGCTGACGATTCACCTGCTGCTTCCATGATGGTCAGATCGTTCTGTCACGGCAATAATGGCGAGGAAGCAATATGCAAGTAAAACTTTTCTTTATTAACAATGAGTAGAATATGATGGTGCCTGGACACGGGGAGTGGCGCAGGGACGTCGATGGTCAACAGAGTGCAGGTGGAATGAAGAGACGAGTTGATGATGATGAAGGTGAATAATCCAGGACACGGAGACGAAGACACGATCGGGAACCAGGGACAGGAACAAAACACAGAACTGGACGCCAACCGGGATCAGGAACACACACGCGACAAACACCAAACAACAATCTGACAAAGGAGAGGACAAAACAGTGAGTATATGAAGGGTAAGGTGAATGAGCTGCAGCTGGTGGTGAAAGTGAAACCAGCTGTGCGGTGATCAGTGATGATAGGTTGGTCACGCCCTCTACTCACACACCCACACACGAATAACAACAAAGACACGAGACAAGAAGGAAACAGTGAATTCATGAATCGTGACACTTACAGCGGGCATAATTGAACCAGTTGATGCTTCAGAATGGGTTAGTCCGTTGGTGGTGGAACGTAAGCGTGATGGACACATTAGACTTTGTGTAGATCTCCGTGAATCTAATAAGAGTGTGATTATGGATTGCTATCCATTGCCTCACATGGATGATTTGTTTACAGAAATTGCAGGTGCTTCACATTACAGTCAAATTGATCTGAGCTCTGCTTACCACCAGCTGCCTCTCCATCCTGACAGTCGTAACCTGACTGCATTCATAACGCACGAAGGCCTTTTCCGTTTCACTCGGGTTCCGTTTGGACTATCTTCAGCGCCGTTAGCCGTCCAAAAAATTATGCAAACGGTCCTAAAGGGGCTGGAAGGGGTAAATAATTATTTAGATGACATTATAGTGTATGGTAATTCTAATGAGGCCCATGATAAGCACCTCCAAGATGTTCGTCAAAGGCTAGACGAGGTTGGCTTGCAGATTAACTTTGATAAAAGCTCCTTCAACCAAGCAAGAATTCCGTTTCTGGGTCATGTCATTTCTAAAGAAGGATTACGTCCCAGCCCAGACCACCTTACTGCCATTTCAGAAGCACCTCGACCTACAGATATGGTAGCTTTATGTTCGTTCCTAGGGCTCACTTCATGGTTCAACAAATTTCTTCCAGGCTATGCTACTGTGGTTGAGCCACTGAGGCAGATGCTCAGAGCTGATGCAAAACGTCACTACAGTGGAGTAGAGAAGCAGTTGATAGCTTTAATACACTTAAGAGAATGCTGCTGGAGAGCCCTGTTCTTTCTATTTATGATCCTTTCCTTCCAACATTAATTTCTACAGATGCCTCAGATTACGGCCTTGGTGCTGTCCTGACACAGCTACATCCTAATGGTGTCGAACGTGTGGTAGCCTTTGCATCTAGGACGCTATCAACGTCTGAGAGGAAATACTCTACTGTGGAGAAGGAGGCACTTGCATGTGTTTGGGCGGTGGAAAAGTAGAGAACGTATGTGTGGGGACATCGTTTCACTCTAAGAACTGATCATCAGGCCCTTACTACTCTTCTCTCCACAAAGGGCATGAATAGAGCTGGCATGAGGGTAGCTCGTTGGTCTGCTACGCTCCTGTGTTTCCAGTATGATGTACAGTACCGTCCAGGTAGCAAAAACTGTGTGGCGGATTGTCTCTCCCGTATACCATTGAGCCACACAGACACCACTGTATCCATTGAACAGGATTTGATTTCTGAAAATCGCAGAAATTCAGCCCTTCCTATCTGCGTTGCCGCTAGTGGACCTTAAAGCTGAATGCGAGGACTGTCCAGAACTGTCTCAGTTACGTCAGACAATTCAGACAGGTTGGCCTAAACTGCAAAAGTCTGTCTCCAGTGACTTACGTCCATACTTCCCGATCAGACATGAACTGGCTGTTGAATCTCCATTGATTTTCAGAGGAAATCGTGTGATTGTTCCTATTGCACTGCGGGAACGCCTCATCCACCTGGCACACGAGGGACATCAAGGGCTGGTGCGAACCAAACAGCGTCCGAGAGAGCTGTATTGGTGACCGCGAATGGACGATCTTGTTCCCACAATCCTATCCGCATGTGTAACCTGCCAGGCCAGTGATAAATCGGCCAAAACATTTACAGCTCCAATGCAGCCAGTGGAGTTCCCAAAAGGTCCATTTCAACATGTTGCTATAGATATAGTAGGACTAGGCATGTGCCGGTATCAAATTTTCATGCTGCGATTAATTGATTGAGCTATTATCACGGTATACGGTATTATCACGATATTTTAATTGCACAAGAGAAACAGACGGATTGGGGGTATCTAAAAAAAAACTTGCATCACAATGTGTAATTGTGATTGTCAAAACATTAATTTTATTTTTTAGTGACAACATGTTATAATGTTTACATGGTTACTGAGGCTACTGTTTGTATTATTGCTTAACACAATTTTCATGATTTCAATTAAATTCTTGGATTTAATTTCAATCTTGATTCAATATTGACTCATTTGGATAAATATTAGGTAGGCTACAGTAGATAGCCTGCATTTAAATGTTTCTCAAGAAAAAATATATCTCACATAGTGCTGTAAACATACAGAGAGAAATTAAATATAATGCATACAATATAAATATAATAATAATATAAATATAAAAATGTAATATGCCGTAATTTTCATTATAATAACAATTATATAATGACAAGTAAACATATATTAAAATAATATAGTGCACATATTTAGCAAAATACTCCTCTCTATAGCTATTTTCTTATAGTCAACTAACATTAAATGGCTTTCCTGAGGTAAATGTAACGTTCTGTGACATAATTGTTCTCCTGCAGTGTTATTGACCTCTTTCCGTGGTTGAAAAACACTGATTGATCGAAAGTACGTATACCTTTCGGTGGGTTGTACTGTATCTTTAATAAAAAGTAACAGATGATCTGTTTACTTGAACCGAGGCGCGCGATCTGTCACGTCATTTACAAGCACCAAAACAGTATTTATTGTCTGAATTTCGTTATAAAACCTGAGAGCTGATATTTTTTTCATATCAAAAGTAACCTGCTCTGTCTAGTCTGTCGGTGTCAGTGTCCTCTTTGCTCCGCGATTTTTCTCTGCGTGAGAAAATGGATGTGTGGCGCGAGACCGTGTGAAAGTGTCAATTGCGTGAGTCTCAAGCTGAATGCGTGAGAGTTGGCAGCCATGCGGGGGATAAATAGTCGGCAGCGTTCCTCCTTCCGCCGTGCTTCTTCTCCATGTGAGGATTGTTTACATTAGACTAGAGTGCGCACTGCATGCACACAGTGCTTATACATGTGATGTGGGGATTGTTTACATCAAAGTGCACATGTGTTTTGCGCAGCATATACGCATTGTTTTTTAAGCGGTTGATGGAAAATAAGCTGATGCGCGTTCTAAAAATCTAAATTCGGATCTATTATTTTTCACGGTATTTCGAAGTCCCCGCGATAACAATATCGTGCATATTCATTACCGCGATTTATCGCATTACCGAATACCGGCACATGTCTAAGTAGGACCGTTCGAAAAGGGAGCTACTGACTGTAAGTTTGCAATAACATTGATTGACTATTTCAGCAAATGGCCAGAAGTTGGCTTTGCTTCATCAGTAACAACAGATACTATTCTGAAATTTCTGACCACTATCTTTGCTCGAGAAGGAAACCCCTGCACCATCACGACAGACAATGGGCCCCAGTTCACTTCGTCTGAATTTGCTGATTTTGTGAAAACACAGGGAATAAAGCACATAAAGACCAGTGTTTATCACCCTCAGGCTAATGGGGCCATTGAACGGTTCAACAGGGTGCTTAAGAAGTGTCTTCAAGCAACTGAAGTGACTCGTAAGCCCTGGAAATCTGCAGTACTGACCATGCTGAAGAGCTATCGAGCGACATCCCAGGCTACAACGGGTGAGACCCCTTTTCTGCTCTTGAGAGGCCGACCTATGAGGAAGAAGCTGAATGTCCTTCTGCCTGTGGATAGAACACGTGTGACACAAAGACAGAACAAAAGTAAACAATACACGGATCGTAAAAGAGGATCTAAATTTCTTAAAATTTTGGTTGGAGATAAGGTGAGAGTGAGAAAGCATTTTCATGTGAAAAAAGGAGAAGCCCGGTTCACTGATCCGTTGTCAGTACAACAAAAAACAGGACCGAGTACTTTCATCTTAAGTGATGGGAAAAGATGGAATTCAGCATGTCTTTCATTATCCCCAGAAAGAGAGGAAATCTCTGCACAGGATGACATATCTGAAAGAGGTTGTACAATCGAGAACACTGCTGTGAGTTTGAATAGGGGTTTAAGACAGAGACGACCACCTTTGTGGAATCAAGACTATGTTTTGGAGTAATGTGTCTGAAGAGAAAAGAAATTAGTCAGACCAAGAAGATATGTAAAGGGTGTAGGTGGAACGCTGCCCTATCTAAAAAATCAAATGTACACTGAATCCTAAAATGTTTGATGAATGTTATTCTGTGTTATGTTAAGAGGATAAAAGTGTGCTAGAAGCTTTCATTATGCTCCGTTGAAATGCCTATTTGAAATTTACTGTTGTTCGGATGCATAAGAGGTCATGTGAATATGCTTCTTTGAGATAAGTTGTTGTTTGAGTAAATAAGATTTGAATAAGGTAATGATCTCAAAAAAGTAGAAATGATTATGTTTGAGTAACGGGGGAGATGTTGTGTTGAGAAGCATACAATACTTGATTTTCAATTCATAGTAATTGCTAACTATAACACAGTCATGTGGAACTGCACCACTAGGGACTCTAGTGAGGAATGGTGTTTTGTATAATGTGAAGAGGACAAATAAAAAGTTGATATGTACACCGCATGGAGTGTGTTCTGTTGAAGGGTGAAAACACCACAGAAGCGAACGAGGATGATAACGAGGGAGGACAGGTATGAGAACATGTGGCCAATGAAAACCATCACAAGCCATGTGCTACACAAAACATGACAACACCTGGCCAATGAAACAATTCATAAGTGAGATGCTCTAGAAAAATGCACGAGACTAGACAAGAGCACATGGTGAGGGAATGAACATTCAAACATGTGTGCTGACAAAAAAAGACAAAACATGGAGCTTGAATGTCTGGGCCCCAACACTGAACTGAAACTTCCGGATCCGAACACCATGCACTGCACACACAACACATCATATCACACAGATAAGAGTAAGCACATGGCCTGAGCAGGCTGTGAACATGATTTCACCAAGTGTAACATCTTCCTGGATCAACATCTTTGTGTTATGCATCTATTATTATCCTCTGATATTACAAATAAGTTATGGGAAGGGTTAGGTTTAGGGGAAGGGATAGGGTTAGGGTTAGGACAAACATTTTTTGACAGGAATGCTGTTCCAGGATCAACAAAATATTTTGATCCAGAAACATTTCTTACTTGGCAAAATCACAGTGAGGATCGAGACGACATGGAATATTTTCATTCAAACCACTGCTGCTTCTGTTTGCTTTTAGAGGGAAAAGCTGCCCATAGACCTTGTTCACAGCAACGGTATCTTTGATTTTTAACGGAAATAAAAGTGATGCTGTGAGGGGTAGACATGGATCTCTTTAGTGGGTTTTACTGTTATTTAATGTGTTTTCGGATTGTTCGGCTGATGAAACATAGCAAAAATATCTTTCTAAAAAATTTCAGTAGACAAACTCTAGACAACATGAGCTGTGGAAAATTGATCTAGGAGCTTTAAACAGGTTTTTAAAACCATTGAAAATCTCTCACAGCCTCACTTGCATACCTGTCATGGCCCTGCTCTAAATAAGGTCTATAACCGCTGGTCAAGGATCAGTTTTCTCAGTAATAACAGCATATTGGCGAAACAGATTTGGTGTTTTCTTGAGAGTGTCAAAGGTTTTCATTTACAAGGTCTTTTTTCGCGTTGAGCAGTGCAGCCAATCACAAACATATCTGATGATTTCCTGAGAGCAAACTGCCAAACAGACGTGTTTAAATTAGAAACTACTCAGCTCTCAAACTCTGGAGTTTTTGTCCCATGCTGAGTTCCGCACGCTCGCTAATACTCTCATTATAAGTTAACTTATAACAAACAAACTTTAGAAATGACGTAGACTAAATAAGAGATTCATTGAGGAGTCAGCTTCATTGATTATAGTGGAACTTTGTGAGATTGCGACGAATTGAGATGAATCACATGAGAGCTTTGAGAGTGATTATAAGGGGAGCGCTTTTAGCTTGCTTTCTAGGCGACATACTGTGCATGTATATATATATATATATATATATATATATATATATATATAATCCATTCAGAATTTGAATGGATTCTGACTAATAATAACAAACTAGTAATAAGACCAACTGGAGTGACAGAACCTTGACACGTTTACTCATCCTCATGTCGTTCTAGATCTTTATGGCTTTCTTCTGTAGAAAACAAAAGACATTTCAGTGTTTTTGTCCACAAGTCAATTGGGTCCACTGTTGTTACATTGGACAAAGACTTTAGTGTTCCTTAGAGAAAGTAAGTGATATAGGTTTAGAGTGACATGAAGTTTTATAAATTATGACATTTTTCCTTTAGGAAGAAATATGGTCAATTTTAATTTCAGGTTAACTATGTTAAATAGCATAGGACACATCCAATATCCAATATTACTTGCAAATCAAAATTATTTATGGGTCTCTTTTGGGTATTTCTTATTCTGATTTAAGAATGGCAATATGCTCCATACAACTTGTTTGTCATGACAGTGCATATAAGAAACTGTATAGAGTTGAAATTAGAAATGAAGCATTCAATGTTTTACAGTCCGGTGTCTCTAAAAGGAGATGGTGTCAAATAGTATGGTGAATAAAACGGTGATCATACATGCCATCTTATTTCGAAGACTGCACCCTCTGAAGGTCACATTTGTGCACCGCATATGTCATTGAGGATGTTTCAGTTCAGAAAAGTAACCATTATAAAATTGACTGTTATTCCTCGTGTGGTGTAAATTGTAATTTCTTTCTTATTTTGGAATGTAATGGTTACTTTTCTGAAGTGAGGCAGCCTCAACAAATGCGAACCTCCAGAGGATGCAGCCTTCAAAATGAGACACAGCCAGAGAAATGGATCACTCCAGGGACGTGCGGTCAGGGTAGGCAGTGCCTCACCAAAGAAAATGTTGACATTACATTTATTAATTCCAAGAGCTTTATTAATTCACCACATTATTAATTTATTTATTTTATTTTTTAAAACTATAAATTTTTGTAACAAAAATTTTCAGGAATACACATATTATATACTCCTTTTGCCATTGTTTGCTCCTAAAAATCATTGTTTCATGCAGAAAATTCAAGGCCATGGCCATTGAGGCAGAGGTTAGCAGTGCCTCTTTGGTCCATTGAACGTAGTTTACGTAGATTTGCGCATGTGCAGTCAGTTCTCATGCTGTCTTGAACATAGACAGTAAAAGAAATGGACACAGCGACCCCATTGATTTCAACGGAGAAGACTGAAGCCCTATTATTGCACTTCATGTCTGATGGCTGAGCGAATGCGCAGGCTCAAACTGAGCGTGACAACAGTCTGACAGTTGTACATCTTCTAGTAGCTGTGGCAAATCAAATCTGAATCACCTAATTCCTCAAAAACGTTGTTGAAATATTTTGTCCCGTTGTTTTTATGGACTCTCTATCTATGGGCTTCTCCCTTGACTTTATGCCTCTATGTCCCCCCGATTGCCTCATAGACAGTAAAGGATTGCTTGCGAGCTTCTCCTCCTGTCTATACGGTAATGTCTCTATTATGCGACATAAAGTCACGTGGTTATGACGCAATCGTTAGCCTGTTTTTAACAAAAACGGCTTCTACGGGGCCATAACGTAAGATACAAAGTAATGGAGCCTTTTATACATTGTCGTGTTTATTTAGAAATAAATAATGGACAAATGAAGTCTTTGGACGCCTCAGATGTCAAGTTATTCGCTGTCAAAGTGTCGCCAAAATGAATGGGAGTCAATGGAATGCTAACAGCAGGTGAAGTTATGCTACAACGGCGGCTCCCGCGAGGCTTCAACTTCCGGCTGATGGATTATCCCCTTGGTCTTGAATTATCCACATTGAGGCAGAGACCGAGCTTGCTTCATGTCACGTCATCCACTCGCTCTCACTCACTCCGCGCTTTAAGCTACATAGCATCTAGCGGCGCCTAGCGTTGGAAGCGTCCTATGAAGAAAAAAGAGCTGTGATCGCTAACGGGAAAGTCCATGCGTCTATCCCTCTGGACCAAGATGTCAATTACTTTGTTGTAAAAGTCCTCTTTGTTGGGTGTATTTCTCAATTTCTCAAAAATTGAGTCTCTCCTTTTCAATGGAAATAAGAGCCAAGGAGGAAAGTCTGTTCTGCTCCATTCACGTCAAAGGCGCCCGCGCCATTCGATGTGTAGTTGCCGCAGCACAGCCTATGAGCGAGCCATACGCTCACTGTGCTAATGTTAGCTGTGCAGCTGCAAATACGTTTTACATATAGGCTTCAGTAAATCGAGGAAAAGGAGTTTCGTCTAAAAATAAAAGTAAGCACCCCCTTTAAAACGTAAATTATTCATTTATTTTCAAAACTCTTATATTGGCATGTGTGTGTTGTCTGATGGTGGGCTATAGGCCTGCTGTGCGCTGACACCAAAATGTTCTCTCTTCCATACCCTGGTGCGCCGTCACCTCTGCCACATTTGTACTGTAGGTCTATCTGTGCGATTATGGTGCATTTCGTAAGCGTTAAAATGCTGTTTTGTAGTTCTCTTTTTTTAATCCTGGTGCGCCATCGCCAGACGTTCATTGCGTGTCTGTGTGTCCGCCTAGCGCAGTTTGTAGGAGCGAATAAGCTGTTTTTGTACTTTAAAGCTGTACTGCTGACACAATGTTTTCTGACTGTAGCCTATATCAAATCCTGTTGCGCCGTCACCAGAGTGACAAGACAAGACCAATAGTGTGTGTGTGGCTGTCTGTGCGCGATTGCGCATTTTGAAGGAGTGACTAGGCTACTTGTCGGTTCGCTGACAACGCGCCGCCTCCCTCTCGTATGTGTCCCGCACAAAACATTTGTTTGTTGTATAAGTCATAAGAAAGATGTGTCCATTAATTTGATTATTAGATTTAGGCCGACTGTATGTATGGCTGAAACCATGGCGTGACCAGGGGAAGGGAAAAATGGCGGCGTGAAGTTAACAGTGTGAATGAATCGGTCCGTGAAAAATTGTCTTTAAACATGTAATTTAAAGTGCATCTCGTTTAATACTATATAATTTATAATCGAAAGCACATCTCGTTTAATACTATATAATTTATAATCGAAAGCACTTGTTGATCATTTAGGGGTCAGTATTGTTGCTTTTTTTTATTCTGCTTTTGGGATATTCGTTGTCATGACTTAGGGCTATCCTTTTATTTAAATTTTCGTTAGTTAGGCCTAATTCGAGTGCTCAAACCGTTGGAAGAATTTTTGAAATATGACAAAAGACAAAAAAAGCAAATCTAAGCCGATGGATTCATCTTTAGATCTCGGTGCAAGTGTTACTGTGGACTTCGACTCATGCTCTGGTTCAGTTGTCCCTCTTCCCGAAATTCCGATAAAGGAACCATCGCACAAAAAAGGCAGGAATGATGATGATGATGAAGATCTGCATTCCCCTTTAGCAATGATGATAATAACATCACTCAAGTCCGTCATTAATGAAAGAGCCGACATCCTTGATAAAGGCATCGAAGAAGTGAAGGTATCAGTCGAATTTCTGGCAGAAGAAATTAAAGATGTAAAGGGGAATGTGGAGCGAGTTGATAAGAGGGTGAAAAATGCCGAGAGACGAATCTGTGAATTGGAGAATAAAGTTCAGGATCTCTCCAGATACAAAAGGAGATGGAATCTGCGGCTCCACGGTCTACCTGAACAACCAGGAGAAAACATAAGGCAGAAAGTTCTGGATATATGCGAGGCTGTTGTCCCAGCCTGGAAAATCTCACGAGTTAATTGATGTGGTACACCGTTTGGGAAGAGTGAGGAGCGACGACACTCTGCCCTCTGGTCAAAAAAATAAAAATCCTCGTGGAATTCTTCTTCAGTTCACAATGCGTTATTTTCGGGATGCTCTCTGGAAAGCCGCAAAGAACTCTCCGTATCTTGCTACCCACCACTTGCGTTTCGCAGAAAACCTGTCCCCCGAGGATCGCGTGCAGCGTAACAAACTTTGGCCACTTGTTGAGAGAGCCCGTCAGCAAGGGCACCGCGCTTACTTCGTTGGTCCAAAGGCGTATGTTGATGGCAAAGAGCTTCATTTGCAAGTCTTGGTGTTCATTGAATGATTTGAACTTTATGATTTTGCTAGTGGTAGGCTTCTGTTCTGCCTTTATTGTCATGTTTCTGATGTAAGTAACAGTTCTCAATCTTCAAAAATGCTTGCTGAAAGATTAACAGACTTTTAGAAAAAGTCACTTTGAGGGTCATCTGCTCCGAATGACCCCAACCTTGTGTGTTTAACCGTGAGTAAGTTTCTCATTTACAGGAATGTCTTGAACTGATTCACTTTTTACAGTTCTGGTGTCTGTTCTAATGTTTCCTAAACTTTCTATTTGTTCAATTAACGCACGAGGGTTACGCAATGACGTCAAACGTAAAGCTATTTTTCTGTATGCTAAATATCTTAGCTCCGATTTTTGTTTTATACAAGGGTCTCATGCAAACTCTAGCGATTTTAAGTTTTGGAAATCCCAATGGGGTGATGAGTTGTTTTGTTCTTATGGTTCAAATCTTTCAGCAGGAGTCTTAACTTTAAAGCACAAGTTTAAGGGTAAAATAATAGAGACAATCTCGGATTCTGAAGGTCATTTTCTTTTGCTAATAGTTACCTTAAATGATTGTTTTTTTGTCCTGGGTAACATTTATGGATTTAACACTGCAAAAAATAACTTGAAATTGTTTAATTCAATAGAAACATATTTAGACTATTTTAAATCTAAATATTCTAATTTGCTTATTATTTTGGGTGGAGACTTTAACCAAACTATGAACAGCTCTTTGGATAGATCACCACCTAGAATATCTAATGGCTCATCAGGCAAATCATGAATTGATTTCACGGTTTGGTCTGACTGACATTTGGAGGGAAAAACATCCTCATGCTTCACAATTTGCCTGGTCTAACAGCTCTGGTTCATTGAGGTCTAGGATTGACTTCTGGTCAATATCTGACTCTTTATCTGATTACGTCAATAAGGTTGATATTTTGCCTTCTCCACTGTCCGATCATAAGTCTATTATTCTGTCTTTTGATAACCCATCTTCCTCAAGAACATATTGTTCATATTGGAAACTAAACTCTTTATTAGAGGATGAGGAAACTTGTCAATCTGTAATTTCTAAAATTCACTTCTTTCTTAATAAAGCTCAAGCTGAAAATAATGTTGGTTCTAATTGGGAGCTATTCAAATACAATATTAGGTTAATGTTATTCAAAACTGGATCTCAAAAAGCCAAGCAATACAAATTAGAGGAACTTAACATTGTTAAAAGAATTGTCTCTCTCTCCTGCATCCCCTTTGAAAATTTATCAGTTGTCCAAAAATTAGAATTGCCTGAACTTCAGAACTCATTAGATAATTTGTATATTTGTAAAGCAAAGGGTGCTTTTGTTTGTTCAAGAAGGAGATGGATGGAAGAGGGAGAACGAAATTCCAATTATTTTTTTAGGTTGAGAAACAGCGTAATCATCTCAATTCTATAAATAGTCTTAACATAAATGGAGTGGTTTTAAAAGATCATAAAGACATTTCTAAGCATTGTAAAGAATTTTATAAAAATCTTTATCGTTCTAGACACTCTCAACAAAATTTAGACTTATTTTTTAATCCTCTTTACTCAGACCGTATTTCCAAAATTGATGATATTGGCAAAAGTTTGTGTGAATCTACTATTCAAATTAAAGATATTTCTGAGGCGATCGATAAGTTGAAACCTAATAAATCTCCTGGAAATGATGGTCAGACCACAGAGTTTTATAAGAAATTCCCAAATATTCTTTCTCCATTTCTTCTCCGGGTGTATTTAGAAAGCCTACATAAAGGAGCTCTCCCAAGCTCTATGTCTCAGGGTGTTATAAATTTGATCCCTAAACCTCAAAAGGACCCTACTCAACTTGAAAATTGGCGACCTATAAGCTTGTTAAATAATGATTACAAAATACTAGCCAAGATTTTTGCTAAAAAAATTAAATATGTTTTAGATAATATAATTGATGACTTTCAGTCAGGTTTCATGAAAGACAGACTTATTTCAAATAATATCAGACTTGTTCTTGATGTTTTAGATTACTCGGATCTGATCCTTGATGACGGTTTCTTGTTTTTTCTTGATTTTTATAAAGCTTTTGATTCCGTTGAGTTTCCTTTTATTCTTAAATCTTTGAATTTTTTGGGTTTTGGCCCCAACTTTATCAATGCAATTCAAACTTTGTACAATAACGCCAATGCTTCAATTAAATTACAGCATGGTACTACTCATAGATTTAATATACTGTAGACAGAGGTATCCGTCAAGGCTGCCAAATATCACCGTATCTTTTTCTGCTTTCTATGCAATTATTAGCCATCCACATTCAAAGTAGTAATTTGAAAGGTATCTCAAAAAGGGGATCGCAAAGGGATCTTTCAGCGGGGATTGAGACGGGCTCTGCCTTATCTCAGCCCTTACCTGGTAGATCCAGTGCCTCAGATCCGGGTTCGGAAGCACGCGCTGCGGATTCTTCCGCCCGGGCTGAGGCATCATCACTTCAATTATCCAGTTCTGAGGATCTGGATGTTGAAAGTATTGATACAGCAGAGACTGGGGACTCGTCACTTCAGTCTCCTGCTAGTGAGGAGCTTATGACGGTGCTCACTCGTGCTGTAGAAAAATTAAGCATTGAGTGGCCAGCTGATAGACAGGAATCTCGTTCAAAGAGTAAACTAGATGAAAGATTTCTGCCCTCTCGTGCTGCACCTCCACGCCGGTGTCTTCCTTTCTTTCCTGACCTCTACACAGAGGTGTCGAGGTCATGGAAAAGACCAGTGTCATCCAGAATATTTAGCCAGCAAACATCTGTTTATTCAAATATTTCTGGGGCTAAGAATTATGGTTATGGGGCGATGCCTAAGGCTGAAGAGACGTTAGCGAGTCATCTATCTCCAGTTACGGCATCGTCATTTAAGACACCGGCATTGCCCACCAGGCCATTAAGAAAAACACCTCGGCTTTGGTGGGCAAAGCTTACTCGGCGGCAGGTCAAGCGGCAGCGTGCTTACACACGATGTCGGTATTACAAGCCTATCAAGCAGACCTATTAAAAGATATGAGTGAGGGGGATGAAATTAGTGCTGACGTAATTCGAGAATTACGTCAGGCAGCAGATCTATCTCTCCCTGCCACCAAGGATACGGCCAAATCAGTGGGCCGTTCTATGGCAGCCATGGTGGCAACGGAGAGACACTTATGGCTGAATTTATACAACATGAAAGAAAAGGAAAAATCTTTTCTCCTGGACGCCCCGCTTTCAACTGCTGGCCTCTTCGGTGACTCAGTAAATTCGGTCATCGAGAGGTTTCAGGAAGAGAAAAAGCAGGCGGCGGCGCTCCAGAAATTTCTCCCTCTCCGCGTTCATGTCTCCGGGGCTGCTGGGCGGGAGCAGCCCCGGCCGTCGAGTAGCTCCTCACATAGGGCGCAACAAAAATAGAGCGTCGCGTCTCGTGCTCCTCCTCAGCCTAACTGGGACGAGACGCAGCGCTCTCAGACGAGGTCTTCTAGGGGCAGGGCTGATCTGAGAACAGTTATCGTTGCCAAGAAGGCCTCGTCAAAGAAGAGGTCCTAACGCCAAAAGCGTCAGGATGCTGAGGGTGGTCCCCACCGAGAGGGGAGGGTGTTCGCCGCATTACACGGTGCCCGTTCTCTCTTGGTGCCCTCAGGGGCCCGTTCTGCCAACCCCGCCTGCGTGCCGGGGCGTAGACGGTCTCAGCGAGCGTTTTCCCGAGGGACGCTCGTCCACTCTGAGGAGTGGTCCGAGTGGTCAGGCCAGTTGTTCCCTGCCGGTGCGCCGTTACAGGGCACTGTGTCTGCCACTCAAAATATTCCAGAGGCCAGTCTCGAGAGACTGGTACCCTTAGTAGAATTTTTGGCAGAGTGGAAAAGCCTTCCAAATGTATCTCAATGGGTCTTGCAGACTATCGAGTATGGGTACGCGATTCAGTTCAGATCACGCCCGCATAGCTTCAGAGGGGTTCTGCCCAAAATGGTGGGCCCCGAGCAGGCTCTGGTTATGGAACAAGAGGTAAAAACTCTTCTGCTGAAGGGGGCTATAGAACGAGTTCTTCCTCCCAGCAGCGAATGGGTTATTACAGCCGATATTTCATTGTTCCGAAGAAGGATGGGGGGTTACGTCCAATTTTGAACTGCGCCTATTAAATCGCTCAATAGGGAAGCTCAAGTTCAAGATGCTGACTCTCAAGCAGATCGTTTCACAGATCAGGTCCGAGGACTGGTTTGTCATGATAGATCTAAAGGACGCTGCTTCCATATTTCCATCCTTCCACAACACAGGAAATTCCTGAGGTTTGCTTTCGGGGGCAAAGCGTACCAATATCGGGTTCTTCCGTTCGGCCTAGCACTGTCTCCCCGAACTTTCACGAAATGCATGGATGCAGCTCTGGCTCCGCTGCGACTCCGCATTTTAAATTATATCGACGATTGGTTGATTCGAGCTCAATCGGAGCATCAGGCGATTCGGCATCGAGATGTCGTGCTCGCCCATATCAAAGGCTGGGGGGCGATCATGAGTGGTCGCCCAGCTCAGGGTCTGTGGCAGGACCATCATCTTCAATGGCATATAAATTGTCTAGAAATGCTGGCGGTGTTTCAGGCTCTGAAACGCTTCCTCCCAGACTTCAGAGGTCATCATGTTCTTGTCCGGTCAGACAACATATCGGTGGTCTCTTACATAAACCATCAGGGGGGTCTGTGTTCGCGCCCGTTATACAAGCTGGCTCACCAGATCCTTCTATGGTCCCAGGGGAAGCTTCTTTCATTAAGGGCGATTTATATCCCGGGGTATTTAAATCAGGGGGCAGACATCCTGTCGAGGCAGGGGCCGAGGCCCGTGGAGTGGAGACTCCATCCCGAGGTGGTGGAGCTCCTGTGGAAACATTTCGGTTGTGCCAAGGTAGACCTATTTGCATCCAGGGAAACATCACACTGCCCACTGGGGTTTTCCCTAAGTCATCCAGCCCCTCTAGGGGTTGGACGCGATGGTACAGGAGTGGCCGAGGTCACGCCTGTACGCATTTCCCCCGATTGATCTGCTCCCAGGAGTTCTGGAAAGGGTTCGCCGGGACGGGGTCAGTCTACTGTTGGTAGCCCCGTACTGGCCGGCCCGAGTTTGGTTTGCGGACCTAATTTCTCTCCTCGACAGCTCTCCTCTAAAGATTCCGATCAGGAGGGACCTTCTCTCTCAGGCGAGTGGGTTGATTCTTCACCCCCACCCAGAACTATGGAGGTTGTGGGCTTGGCCTCTGAGGGGGCCCAGCTCATAGAATCTGGTCTCTCGACTGAGGTCGTGGAGACCATCCTCCACTCCAGAGCTCCGGCCACTAGGAAATGATATGCCTTGAGATGGAAGAAGTTCACCTCTTGGTGTGGGGAACACCAGTTGGACCCAGTTAACTGCCCGGTGGGTGCAGTGCTGGAATTCCTTCAGGAGCGTTTCTCCACAGGGTTATACCACTCCACACTGAAGGGGTACGTGGCGGCCTTAACTGCTTACCACGTCTCTTTAAGTGGAGCATCTCTTGGGAGACACCCACTTATAACTCGTTTCCTTCTTGGCACTTTGAGGCTGAGGCCAGCAGTTCGCACGAGGGTGCCGACCTGGGACCTTGCGGTATTTCTCTCTCTAGCACCGTTCGAGCCCATTGAAGAAGTTTCTGAGAAATTCATTACTCTAAAAACTATCTTTCTTCTTGCTATCTCTTCATTAAAGAGAATAGGAGATATTCAAGCTCTATCAGTCTCTCCCTCGTGCTTGGAATTTTCACCCAGCATGGTTAAGGCTTTCCTCCTCCCTAGACCGGGGTATGTTCCCAAGGTTCCAACTAATGTTGTCAGGCCTATTGTACTGCAGGCCTTCTGTCCTCCTCCCTTTTTGACGTTGGACCAAGAGAAACTAAATCTGCTCTGCCCAGTTAGTGTTCTAGATGCTTACGTCCACAGAGCTGCCCTGTGGAGAAAATGTGAACAATTGTTTTTTGTTTTGGACCCCCTAGGAAGGGCTGTCCTGCATCTAAGCAGAGGTTGAGCAAGTGGGTGGTCGAGGCCATCTCACTTGCCTACGAGTCTGCCGGTCAGCCTTCTCCTTTGGCTGTCCGGGCTCATTCAACCAGGAGTATGGCTGCCTCTAAGGCTATTTTGTCAGGAGTATCAATTCAGGATGTTTGCGATGCGGCAAGCTGGTCCTCACCGCACACATTCGTAAAGTTTTACCATCTTGACTTCAGCTCCACTCCAGGGGCGCAGGTGCTTTCGTCCGAATGTGCGCCTTGACTACACGCGACGGACACTTGCTCGTATGGCGACGTTGGTATTAGCGTTCCCACAGCGTTTCAGGCAGCTCGAGTTCCCTGAAAGGGAAGTCTCTGGTTACGTATGTAACCTTAGTTCCCTGAAGGGAACGAGACGCTGCGTGTCTGTGCCATACTCCCAGCATGCCCGTGAGCACTTGCTTCAGTCTTATCAGAAGCTGATGCGCTTGTGTTTTGGGGGTGCTTATATAGTTTCCTGGTCGATGACGTCACCCGCCTATGACGTTCCGTCTCGCCATTGGACTGATTTCATACGTGCTTCATGACGCACTCACGCAGGGGCGTTCCCACAGCGTTTCACGCAGCATCTCGTTCCCTTCAGGGAACTAAGGTTACATATGTAACCAGAGACGATTTCTTTACCTGCTTGTGTATACTTTTGGAATAACAAATTTGCTGATATTGGTTGGGAGAATTTCTGGCTCCTTCAACAAAAATTATTTTTATCTAATAAAGTAGTTGAACTCTCAATTAAAATTATTCACAATTGCTACCCAGTTAATTATAAATTTGCTAAATTTAATAATAGCATTTCCCCCTTGTGCTCCTTTTGTCATCAGTTTGATGAAACAATTATTCATTTGTTTTGGGAATGTGTGTATTGCTAAATCTTTTGGATTGACTTTTCAAATTTTGTTAAAAGGTATCTATCTTTAAACTTCTGTATAAGCCAAATAATTGTGTTTTTTTGGTGACTCTCTGAATTCAGACCCTTTTCATTTTAAAATTGTTCTTAATTTGCTACTTTTTCTTGCCAAATTTTATATTCACAAGTGTAAATTTTTAAAGAAAACTCCTTCTTTTTTCATTTTCAAGAAAGATTTTGAAATGTATCTAAACTCTTTGAAGAACACAAAAAATTCCACTGCATGTAAGACTCTGCAATGGTGTCATTTAAGCTAGTTTAATTGTTCTTTATGTTTATGTAGTGTAATCCTCTGTATTCTGTATTGTTTATTGTTTATTATTGTCCTTATTTGTATTTGATATTACTGCATAATAAAAAAATAATAAAAAATAAAAAAAGATTATTAGATTTGATTGTGCATTAGCCTCACATATGACTGACTTTGCTGTATGCAGGCAGCGATGTAATGATGCCTGATATGAACTTGGGTTGCTACATTAACTGAATTAATATATGAACATGCCACGTTGATAGGTCACAGCCTACCCATGAAAAGATTTAAACGCACGTTACTGGATCACTCCCAGTAAAACACCACAAAACAAAACAAAATGAAAACATAACAAAACAAATTACAACCAGTACTTTAACATTGTAGAGATGCACAACAATGCATAACACTGTAAACCTGCAACCATGTTTTCTTTTCAGATATTAAAACTTTCTCATTGACATGCATAACAACCATAATAACTTTAAATTGTGGGCACTAGGGCCATCGCAATGAAACATCTTAAAAAAATATAACAAACATGCTTCATTTTTGTGATAGCAGAAGGAAGAGCACCATGGGAAGGCCTAAATATCTTTGTCCACACATCAAACAATGAGCAAAATGTACACACACACTGAGGGGCATTTTTCTTTCTTACATTTTATGACTGACCTTAGCTCTGTCCACTGTTTCACAAACAGCAGGTAAAAAAATAACATTATGTGTGAATTTGTAAATTTTTGATGGTGTGAATGGACAGCAGAAAATAATGGGTGGCTCATAACAGCTTTCAGACTGATTCAAACATAATTACTGTTATTTCCACTCTGCCACCATCCACAAACCAACTGTCGGGCAAAGGAAAACAAGTTGTTTATACAGCCCGATTTGTGAAGGTAGCTTGTTACTATGGGCTGAAAGGGTTTGTCAGTGGCCAGACACCTGTTGTGACCTCCACTGTCTGCAATTACGTTTCAGTTCTCTTCTCCTTGGTCTCTCTCTTGGTCTTCTTTGTTTCTCTTACTATACTGTTCTGCTCTCTCTCTATCTCTCTCTCACAGAATTCTCTTCCCAATTACACAATCACGTTTCCTTCACAAAAGATTGTTGTTTGATATTCAGTATGCATGCAAGTTGTCTTATGAATTTTTGAAGGGTTAGTTCACTCAAAAATGAAAATTCTGTCATTAATTACTCTCCCTCATGTTGTTCCAGACCTTCGTTCATCTTCAAAACACAAATTAAGATATTTTTTATGAAATCCGAGAGGTTTCTGAACAGTCATAGGCAACAGCGTCATTGCAACTTTCAAGGACCAGAAAGGTAGTGTAAGGCGGGTGCCAGAAAGTCTGGGCAAAAGGCTCTCCTGAGAATTAACATTTGAACCCTCCCTTGCATAATTAACAGCAACATCTGAGACGCAGCACACATTGCAACTCACACCTCACCCCTCATTTTGACAATCTCCCCCTTCTCCTCCTCACCTGAAACTCACTGAAAACCCATGAAATGTTAAATGTGTACAAAAAAGTAACTATACATGTTTGGTATCATTTAAAGTGTCTCAGTACGTCTGGTAAAATGGACTAATTCTCCCAACCATAATGAAAAGCTAAAAGTTACAAAATATGAGAAAAGTGATGTGTCCCATAAAAGGTGTTCCCTCCCTCAGATCCTCCATTCTGATCTCACAGTTGTGAGCCCCTCACTAGGGGACCAACTCTAATTATAATGACAGACACCACCATTTGGTAAGCAAATTGAATTATCTGGGTTTATAAGGAAAATAATCAAAAAGATTCACGGAGTCTGAAGTTTGACTACCCACATAACCGCTGTGTGTAATTTTCGTTGCCAGGTAATAATTTCTACAAATTCCTCGATTTCTGAATTGTTGTTATGATTGTATTAAGTTCAAGTGTATGCAATTCCATGAGGGCTATCAAAATATCTTTTGATCGAGTAAGGGTGAATCCGACCGCTTAAGATATTAGCTAATAACCTCTGTTTGATGAAAAAAAAACTGGCGAGATTGTGTTGTGAGACCTGTGAAAGACGCAGTACCTCTAAGTGATATAGTTTCCTAATCTGAGCGGGTAAAACAATTAAAGGGTTAAAGAAGAATAATCAAACATTCACTCACTTATAATGATACCCAGATATCATTAAAACCAGTCAGAGGAAATAACAAGTTTATACATATGAGAAAATGTATTTCATTTAATCTTAAATGTTGCAGAAAAGGAAAGACTTGTAACACGCAGAGACCTTCACCCACTGATCAGTGTCACGGGTGTTGTGCAGGTAGAAGGCAGGTTGAGGCAAAAGCTCTAATTCCAATATTTACTGAAAAACTAATGAAACGAATAAACAGATACACCAGGTTGGCAGAATGGACAAGCACTAAACACTCTGAACATATCCAGCATAACATCTACGTAACAGACAAGGACCGACCAGGACAGACTGAACAGAAGCAAACTAAATACAAGCACTAATCAAACATAACAAGGTGAAGACAGGTGACACTGATGAAGATAACGATGAACAGTCTGGTAAGTGAGGGAGTGGGTACAGGTGTGGAGACAAGGAGGATTCTGGGGAGTATAGTGCAGACTAAGACAGACAGAGGCAGATGAAGACTGTGACAGAACGCCCCCCTTCAAACAGGCGCGACCTCGCACCGTAGAACATCTATGGGGTGGGGGGGTGGGCGCCCTGGAGGCTGACGAGGGCGTGCCGGATCTGGAGCCGGAAGCCTCCAGGGCGGAGCAGGACCTGCGGGAGGCCAGGGCGGAGCAGGACCTGCGGGCGGCCAGGGCGGTGAGGACCCTCCGGGCGGCCACGGCGGTGAGGACCCTTCGGGCGGCCACGGCGGTGAGGACCCTTCGGGCGGCCACGGCGGTGAGGACCCTTCGGGCGGCCACGGCGGTGAGGACCATTCGGGTGACTGTGGGCTCTTGGGCGCCCATGGCGAGGGGCTACATTTTTGGGTGAACTAACCCTTTAAGCAAATAAAATGTGTTTAAAAAGTGTTTAATGGAGGAAACTTTTTTTCTCTAACTCAAGAGAATTGATGACAAAAATTAATCCTTGGGCTCAAACTCTGCTCTCCCTCTAAGATAAAAATACAAATTATATGTAATGCCTTTGCAGAAAAAAAAGAAAAAAACAACACATTAAGCAAAGTTTGAATATATACATGGAGCCTCATACACCCAATAACAACAAATACACACCAACTCTAGAGATACCGACATTACTTCCTTAAGAAAACACTAATAAACATAAAAAGGATAGATAAGATAATACCAATTATTATATTGTAATTAATTTTACCAGTACCTATAATTGAGATGTTTTACCCATGATTAAAGTTTTAAAAGTGTCTATCCTACTACTTCTGACTGGCAAATTGAAATTTAATGCTAGAACTAAAAGAGATGGATACAGAACAACATTCAGGTAGAGTGCCTGTACATTTACATCTGTAATGTAACATCCGTAAAATTGCATTTTGAAGTACATACTTTTGTTAGTGCTATGACCCTGATACCATTAGATCCTTTTAGCTTTGTGCACTAAAAGTAAGAGGAAGAACGAGAAAGGCATTCTTGTGTTTAAAAAGCTAGATGGAGCAGAACAGAACAAACTGCACACATCTCAAAACATATTTTTAAAATCTGAACCGTTTTTAACAACACAAGAGTCTTGTCAAGTTTATCCATCTTTAAACCTTGCTTCAAAATAATACTTTCAAAAACGATACCGAATTTCAAACATATTTGCTGTGGGTTAAATTTCTTTCTACCGGCTGTTGTTTACTTATTATTTATAGACACCTTCATTTCAGACCATTAGTCACTACTGCAGGTAGCATGAAGGTCACAGGCTCAGAAGTGCACCTTTAATTTAACAGAGCCGAGTGCTCACTAAGAATTAACTCACTCACAAATCCTTTCAGGTTTCACAGAATATCAATGAGAACACAATAAGAGACACTACCTCCCTCTGAACCTTTACCCGCTGTTGCAAGCATGACCCAGTGCATGGTGGTCATTAAATATGTAAAAGCTTTAGCTCTCTGCAACCCCCCCAAAAAAACAACCTTTAAGTTGTTTTGATACACAGTTTATCCTCTCGGGGCATCGCACATCTCTATACTTCAATTACAAGTAAGCCTTTTCCTTACAGCATGCTGACTCCTTATCTGCCACATAATGAGAAGACAGATGCTTTGGCAGGAACATCAATCCATTGATCTCAAAGGAAATGGAATCCTTGCTGTGGTGTGCAACACCAATGTAATGGGTCTCCCTTTGATGTGGCTGTTAGCTCAGACTTTTGTTGAGAACCGAGTGTCCCTTGTTTCTGCTTTTATAACATTATGCACTCTAAAACATTGTTCAACTTCTCATTCTTAGTCTTTAATCAGATTCAAAACAATTCTAATGACCGAGTGATATTAATGGTGTGAACAGTTTACATCATCAAGTACTGATCATCAATGTATTAAAACAACTTTAAACCATTAAAACAACACAATGTAAAGTGAAAGCTAAACAAACTCAGTTTTTTTATTGTATGGCAACCTTTGATAGCAATTTTAGCTGCTAGTTTGTAAGTTTAATTGGCCACATTTACATTATACAGATTATATCTTAGCAAATCGTAAGTGCATTAATCACATTAACGGCAATTAATAGGACAAGTATCCATGAAATCCATAATCAATTCAATGTTCATTTAATCATTTTGCTGCCCAAAAAAATAGTCAAGAAGAGACATTGCCACTGGACTAGGACAGCAAATCTGAATTGGATTCTAGCACATTCCGGCATATCACTGAGCGTCCCTATGCTGTATGCCATCATCATGCTTTACTGCTCACACAGTAATGTGCTCTGTTATTTATGCCAAACAACATCTTTTAATACAGAGGGAAAAAAGTTCAAGTTGAAAAATTCTTGCAGAATGATTTAAACGATACCCTGTATCCAGGCCCTTACACAATAAACCATAATTTATATGGTTATATGGAGTTCATATTTGCATGATCCTTAAATGAGATAAAATTAAATATATTTGGAGTGCTATGCTATCTATTATGTAAGGGCTTGAGCATGAGACTTGACTTGGTAAATATTTAAATATAAATATTTAAAGATAAATGGATTACTTTAGTAATAGAGATTACTAAAGAATATTCAATACATAATAGAGATAACATAAATAGTGGGGTGGAGAAAAGATGCTAGAAGTATTGTCACTAGACTGAGGTATGGGGCCTGTTTATATAGGCTGCTCGTGTAATGAGTGATAGGACATAAGGTAAGATGAAGTTTTGTTTAGAGGACCATATATGTCCTAGGGTTCTGAATATTTTCATATGCTACTGTATGTAGGCATTTATAAAACACACAGTTCAGAGTACTGTATACGGGTTCAAAACAAATTCTTCTCTATCAACAGAATTTGTGACAGGCTGTAAATTACCAGAAAATCATTTTGACTGGCCGCACAGTTTGTTAAAAACAAACACAAATCACATTTACAAACCACATTTACAGTAAAGCACTTGCAATGGTAGCAAAGGGCAATGCATTCCAGAGGGTTTAAAAGCAGTTACATGAAACTAAAATTTCTGTTAAAACACTTGTATTAATTCTGCCATTCAAACGTGTGTAATGTGAACTGTTAATGCTGCTAAATCAGGCTTTTAGCACTGGGACTATTTATATGGTCATGGAAAAGTTGAAGGATTATGATATAATTCAATGGATAATACTGTACAGGATTTGTCAATGGATAATAAACATTTTGTCTGTTCAATTTCTTTTTTTACAGAATTTCAAATTCCATGATTGAAATATGTGTTCGAAGCATAAAAATGTATATTAGCATAAACGATGCTAACACAGTTCACAATGTGTATTGTAGTCTAATATAGTTTCAATTTATTTTAGACTGGGTGATCTAGGATCTTTGCCATAATTTATTATGACAAGGGTTAATGGTTAGCCATAAAAAAATTACAGAAAAAAAGAGATGCTTGTTAATTAATAAGCTCTTGTATCAGACTTTTTAAGAGTAATACTAATGACCAGAGCAATCACCTGGGATGGAGACAACCAGGAACATTGTCCCAGTCCGATGGAGGCACCATTTAACACAAATGTAATCTTTTTGAATGCTTTAGCATGTTGTTTAGACTTTAAAACAATTATTTGTCTTCCCAAAGATCACAGAAGACAATGCTGCAATTTTAACAAACAACAACAAAGATTTTATTACATTAATTTATTGGGCGTAATTCATGGAGACAAGAAGTATGTCATCTTTCTGGATTCTTAAGAATCCAGAAAGATGACATGTCTCCAATAACTTTCTAAAGGGTTCGGTAGAAAAATGTGATTCTGAGTTCTTCAGTGTATCTAGGGGACGGACGGTCTGACTGTCTGTCTATTAGGGGTATAACGGTACAGAAAAACAACAGTTCAGTATCTACCTTGGTTTTGAAATCATGGTTCGGTGTGTTTTTAGGGGGAAACAAAACATTACATTGGTTCTTTTTTATTAAACAGTGTTTACTGAATTAACTAAAAAAGCCTGTTAATCAATCAATCCTGCTGCAAGATGCTGCAACACACTCTTCATACTGCAGTTTATGGTGCTGTTGTAAATAAGGGAAGATTTTTGAAGTGCAAAATATTTTACCACATGTATATTTTAGTCAGAATTATTGCACTATTCATTCTATTGCACTCAGTCTGACTGACAGACATGCCCACGCCAATGCAGCGCTCCTTGAGTGAAGACAGAGTTATGCACAATGGATACAACTGTAAGACCTAGGTTTTGGTTCGTCCAGGAGAAAAACTGAGTTTCAAATTACACAGAACACACAGAAGTTCCGTGATGGTTAAAACAATGCTACATTCATTCGGTACACAGTGGCGGCTGCTGGTCTTTCAAAGAGAGGAAGCTGTATTAACTGTCTTTATAAAGTATATTATTATTAAACTGTCTGTACACTTACAAAGTTCTCAGTGCTTTGGTTTGTATGTAGAGACCCTCATTAAGCTACCGTGTTAGTGTGGGGCTATTTTGAGCCTTGTTAGTGGTATTAACTAGCGATCTCTTTTTACTTATTATGCCCCATATACACTGTAAAAATGAATACGAATGAATATGCTAAATCTAATCAATAAAATTGAGGCAACAGATTACAAGCAATATTATTAATTAAATTTAACAAATTAGAATTGAGTAATAATTAACCAAATTAATTCCTTAAAAGTTAACCATTTAAAATGAGTAAAATTTACACATTTTCTTAAACAAAAATATCGGAATAACAGACTGACGTCAAAGATGATTTAAGAACACTTTTTTTTTGAAGATTGAACATTGAAGACACCTGATGTTAACAAGCCGAATCACTGAAGGAGAAAACCGTAATTGGTATGTTACCATTATGGAGATTAGTGTTTGCTTAAGCTGGGCTCTTTACTCTTAATTAATTGACTTTAGATTTTGTTTGGTTGTTGTACTTCAGTTATAACAGCCAGATGAACAACTAGAAAAGGTGATCTGATGGTGTTGGTTGTGTTTTAACATATTCATTATTTCACAATCATTTGACCTGAGTCACTGAGCTCATATAGAGTCCTATTTCTCAGTTAAGTTTACTTTATATTTAAAAGTAAATAATTATAGGAGTCCTGTCCTTGTACAGCTTCATATTTTTAGCGTTTTCAGTGAGACCAAATCAATAATAAGACATTTTTAAAGGTACTTTATGTTGGCACACACAGACATCAAGAATTAGCGTATAAACCTCAACAATGGTGACAAACAGATCAACTCTGAACACAAGCTCATTATTTATTCATGCAGCAATGCATGATGGGAGCCATGAATGAGTTTTGATTGGTGGCATGCAGAATGCACTGCAACATGCTTTATAATTGTCACCATTGTTGAGATTCACAGGCTGATTCTTGATGTCTGTGTGTCTAAAAACTAAAAAAAAAAAAAATGTATTTGAGATATGTTTAAAAAATTCTTAGGATTACATTGTAAAGGTTACAAATATTATGCTGTACATGGACAGTGCTGCTATAATTAATAAAGTAAACCTAAATTGGGCTCTATATGAGTTCCATGACTCAGGTCAAATGATTGTGAAATAATGGTTATGTTAAAACACAACCAACACCATCATATCACCTTTTCTATTTGTTCATCTGGCTGTTATAACTGAAGTACAACAACCAAACAAAATTTAAAGTCAATGATTTAAGAGTCAAGAGCGCAACTAAAGCAAACATTAATCTCCATAATGGTAACATACCAATTACGGTTTTCTCCTTCAGTGATTCGGCTTGTTAACATCAGGTGTCTTCAATGTTGGCAATAAAAAAAAGTGTTCTTAATTCATCTTTGACGTCAGTCTGTTATTCCGATATTTTTGTTTAAAAAAATGTGTAAATTTTACTCATTTTAAATGGTTAACTTTTAAGGAATTAATTTGGTTAATTATTACTCAATTCTAATTTGTTAAATTTAATTAATAATATTGCTTGTAATCTGTTGCCTCAATTTTATTGATTAGATTTAGCATATTCATTCGTATTCATTTTTACAGTGTACTAGCGTTATAAGCTAAACAGTTTTTAGAGATAAAACTCTTTACACTCGATTATCATGAAAACAAATCCCAGAGAACAGTCGACTCGGTACCAATGTGTTATTACACCCCAGGTTAATTTTGCGCCGGAGTTCTCCTTTAATGAATGAATGAACAAACAATCTAAAAAAAAGATATTAAAATCGAGAGAGGAAATGTGGGAAATAGGTTAAACTAAAAGAATGTGGTGTATAATTGTGTAAAATTTATTATGAAAATTGGCTAGCAATTTCGCCAAGCAAATACCAAGAAATAGGTTGCAGCAGTTTGTCTTTCGACTACACTTGCAAAATCCGCGATGGGACTGAGCTCGAATAGCTTGAGCGTCAGCGACTTTTTATAGTACAAAATCGCTGTCAATCAAAAGGAGATGCAGTCTTTCTACACACCCTCCAATCATCGCGCAGAGAAGCTGAGTGTCTGTGGGCGGGACATAATCGCAGATTTATCCAATGACCGTCTAGTTTCGAAGCACTGAAAAAAAACTGATCAAAGCAGCCCTATTGAAGTCAATGTACGCTCGACTTCAACAGGGAAATGCACTGTGACGCTCCGGGAAGCATATTTTTTTTCACAGGATGGTAGGGGAAGACTCATGAATATTCATTAGGGAACTCATCCCTGATTGGTCTTAACCCCAGTGACTGGTAGGTTTAGGGGCGGGGTTAGGGGTAGGTCAACAGACCCCCAGGGACGGGTAGGTTTAGGGGCGGGGTTAGGTGGTAGGTCATCAGACCAATCAGGCATGAGTTCCCTAATGAATATTCATGAGTCTTCCCCTACCATCCTGTGAAAAAAAATATCGCCTCCGGGAATGTATGAGAAGGAAATCGAGTCAGCCGACCTGCTATACATACAGTCGGCATTGCTCATAGTTGGGGGGCGTGGTCGGCGTGGGGGAAAACACCGCGAACATCATGTGTATTTGAATGACAAAATGTCTAATTGCGAAGCATTGACGCCTGCCGACCGGCAACGATATATTTCTAAATTAACTGCAATAGATTACGATTGCCCATATTTCATTAAAAACTTAGTCAATGACCCGACCAAATGGCCGGATGTGTCGTTTCCAGACATATTTTGCTAGCTGGTTGAATCTCCATTCTCCAGGTAAGCTACCGGTAACATTAGCCTATAACTCAATCATATGTTGCATACTATAACTCCATAAAACCTTGTCAGTTACCAATTGTACGTATGCTTCACTCCAAACTATTAATCCTTTTGTAAAACGGTGATCAGTAGTACGAGGAACAACTATAGGAATCTTGTAATATTTTAGGACAAAATAAATATTATAGTAATCCTATAGGAATACTACAACGTTAGTATTTTGGGACATACTATAGAAGTACTATAGAGGTATTACAGAACATCACAGAAGTATTACACTACTATTTAGGCCTATTGTGTGTAGCCATTTTGTCCTCCTTTCCGGTTCTGTGTGTTAATGGATGTAGAACTTTAATTCATAATTTGTTTGTTTATTGGCGGTACAGAAAACGACACAGCACCTCTTCAGCATTGTCGCGTGTATTTCAATGAGCGCCAAGGCAATGTTTTCCCCCACTGGCTAAATTCACATCACGTGACGGGGCGTTCCCGGGGGCGTTCCCAGACAACCGACTGTATCTATATGTAACTGATTCTGAATTAACTTGTGTTCGAGATGAACGTGTTCTAACGCATTGTTAGTCAATAAAATGTTAACACAATATTACATATTTGACCATTAATTTTTTAACATTATAGGGGAAGCCGAGCTTCCCTTGCAGTCTTAAAGAAATCCCCACTGGTACACATTACAGGATGGATACCCGACCCGAGCCCGACGGGCCGGGTTCGGACAGATATTTAGAAATTATGTTCGGGTCGGGCTCGGTCACATCAGTGCGATATGGTATAAATTTAAAACAGCTTATTATGTTGGTACTGTGCCTGATGCTTTCACGTGATGCAAACGTTCGTTTTTGTGATTAAAATACATGTAAAATATTACCATAACATCTGTCTTCCTGTGTGCAGAAATTTGTTTATGTAGCCGTGACAACGGAACAAGTGCATGCGCGCCTGCGTAAAGGGGGGGGGGGGGGTTGTACAATTATTACGTATACGTATTATATACTACGTATATTTATAATAATCAACTCTAGTCGCGCAGCACGTAATCTTCACTTTTAAACATATAACCAACCGCAATATGACCAGGTCGCCTATAGCCTACACCACATTACATAGAAGCAATGTTATGGATATCCATAAAACACTTGACTATACAACATATTAGATGTAACACCACCCAGCCAGCACAGCCATGTGGGGCCCACATGGGATTGACCTGGGCTATCTAACTGGGACCCAGCCAGTTTTGTCCATGGTTTCCATGTAGGCCCCACATGGGTTTACCCAGATTAAATGAACACTGCTAGGTGTGCACACTACAGGCTGTTAAATGTAACACATATCAGTGTTGGAGTTAATGAGATAATTAATTGATTGAATAATGATTGAGCATTATTGATGAACACCTGCTGTTAACAAGCATAATCACTGAAGAAAAGAGAAACACAAGAACTACTTCCAGCCACAGCCTTAGATGAAATCAACTGAAGATAAAATACACAAAATCTCTCAAGATCTGATTAAACAACTCCACAAACAGCATTACCTGCTTCACTTATTACCAACCAGGTTTACTTTATTTCTGGTAGACATCTACAGAAGTTTGTATTGAAAATTAACAGAGGTTAAGATGTTGATTATTTATTGAAAATAATAGTTTGGTCTGATGTCACCATTGTGGTGATAAGTGTTTGCTTTAGTTGGGCTCTTGACTTTTTAACATAAGTTTTTCTCTGCTCAGTTGTATCTGATTGTTATGTTGAGAACAGCAAGAGAAAATGCAATCAGATTCTATAAACTGATTGATGATTAGAATACAATCATCATGAAGTGGCTTAACTCACTAATATTGTGTGTGAGTTTTATATGGGTGACATGTTATTCATTTTATTTTATTGTTGTGATTCTACAGCAAGAGATCCAGCACATTTTTATCAGAACATCAAATGATTTTTAAAACACCATTTACACATTTTGGACTTCTGCGATTTTTACTCACACACAGACATCAAGAATCAGCATATGAATCGCTACAATGGTGACATGCTTCATGGTGCAATGCATTCTGGGAGCCATTGCTAAGTTTTGTATGAATCACCCAGAATGCATTGCACCATGAAGCATGTCACCATTGTTGAGATTCATATGCTGATTCTTGATGTCTGTGTGTGAGTAAAAATTGCAGAAGTCCAAAATGTGTAAATGATGTTTTAAAAATAATTTGATGTTCTGATAAAAATGTGCTGTGCCTTTTGCTGTAGAACCACAACAATAAAACAAAATGAATAACATATCACCCGTATAAATCTCACACACAATGATTCTATTTGTATCATCAATCAGTTTATAGCATGTGATTGCATTTTCTCTTGCTGTTCTCAACATAACAATCAGATACAACTGAGCAGAGAAAAACTAATGTTAAAAAGTCAATATCCCAACTAAAGCAAACACTTATCACCATAATGGTGACATCAAACCAAACTATTATTTTCAATAAATAATCAACATCTTAACCTCTATTAATTTTCAATAAGAACTTCTGTAGACGTCTACAAGAAATAAAGTAAACCTTGTTAGTAATAAATGAAGCTGGTAATGCTGTTTGTGGAGTTGTTTAATCAGATCTTGAGAGATTTCGTGTATTTTATCTTCAGTTGATTTCATCTAAGGCTGTGGCTGGAAGTAGGTCTTGCGTTTCTCTTTTCTTCAGTGATTCTGCTTGTTAACAGCAGGTGTTCATCAATAAAGCTCAAGCATTATTCAATCAATTAATTATCTCATTAACTCCAACACTGATCAGTGTTACATTTAACAGCCTGTAGTGTGCACACTGAGCAGTGTTCATTTCATCTGGGCAAACCCATGTGGGGCCTACATGGAAACCATGGACAAAACTGGCTGGGTCCCAGTAAGATAGCCCAGGTCAAACCCATGTGGGCCCCACATGGCTGTGCTGGCTTGGCAGAAGCATCTCTCAAACATTGCATTTTAAAGCAGTCAACAGAGAGATATGCATTGCCATGAGACATAAACACGTACGCACATACACTCGGACAGACAGAGACTTTGAATCTACCGGTACTTTGAGTGGAGGCAGCGCTGTCCTGTCTCTCCAGTCCCTCCTGTCAGTACAGCGGGAGGTGACGTTTCTCCGAGCAGAACCTCCTCATCGAAGTATTCTTCCACTCGGAAGGAACTGAAGCGAGTATGCCGGGGAAACCTCGTTTTGAAACAGCTTTCAAAAATGCGCGGTAACTGTTGAGCGGCTTAGTTGTACGTCACGTGCGTATCCTAACGTTATTTTTAGTAAAGGCTTATTTATACTTCTGCGTCGGACCAACGCCGGAGCCTCTACGCCGTAGACTACGCTTTGGTTTGAATTTATACTTCTGCGTCGTTGTCCGCGTTGACGCACGCAGAGGGAGCATGTGAAACCCGAGGGAGCGGATTGAGCAGACCAATCACAGCGCTTTCGTCCGCGTAGAATTGACGCGTTGTTCCATTTTTGAGAGGTGCACGTCAGGGTACGCCGGAGGGTACGCGCGCTACACACAGCCTACGGCGTAGCTACGACGTATGTTCGACGCAGAAGTATAAATTGGACTTAAGGCCGTGATAGGCTGTTGCAGTGTAGATTCCCATCAATCAAATAAAATCACACCATTGTTTCTTTATATTTTTAACGTTTTAATGATAAAGAATGCAACACAAAATTAGCAACTATGATAATATTAAAATTAAATTCTCTGTGCCTCAAGTGGGGGGGGAGCACAAGTATTTTTTGGGGCGGGCCCGGCCCCCTATGGCCCGCCCGAAGTGACGGGTCTGCTACAGTTGCTTAATAAAAGCAGGCTTTTCACACAAACAAACGCACATGTGTCATTAGTATGAGAAAAAAATGGGATTTTAACTGTCGGTCTCGGGTCAGGCTCGGACATAAATATCTTCATGCCGATCGGGCTCGGGTCGGGTTCGGTTACTGCTCTGTCGGACGCGGGCCGGGCTAGGACAAAAAAATTCGTCCCGATCCGCACTCTAGTACACATGCATACTGAAGCGAAAAACCCATGCCAACATTTTTCAGTAGGAATACTTGCACTGCTACACTACCTGTCTGTCCATCCATCCATCATTATAAACAGTGATAACCAAAATTTTACATTTATTATCCTCTCCACATTGTACGACCTCAGCTCTCATGGTGTTGAAGAAAAGTGAATGAAGAAAAGCAGTCACTCAGTAAAAGCACCACTGACAAAAAAGAACCACTTGGCTAAATACTTTGAATCAGAGTTTTGAATATTACTTAATTCAATAAAGATAATGGAATAAGGCATTCACAATGTACAATATCCTTCATAATGACATTTCCTTGAAACCTCTTTTATGACATGTGTGACATTTGGCTCTGTCACCAAAATCATAATTAAAATCTTAACTCCCAACACTTTATCACAGGGAGGAAAATAATTTAAGTTGAATGGAACGTTTGACAGACATCTGTCAAAGGATTTATAATTCAGCGCTAGTGGCCAGATTAAGAGAATCTATTATTTATTGTAAAACCCAAACCCATTCCTTTGCTCTGGGACAGAGGCTTTTTTGTTCTCTTTCTTTCGGAAATTCAGTGAGTCATTAGAGTCAATCTTTCAAACGATTCGTTCAAAATGTTTATTCATTTACGAACGAAGCAAATTACGTGCTGAATTCAGAACCGCATACTAGCCTACTCTTACTCTTTCTGCCATAGAAAGATGTGGTAAAAGTAGTACGTAAAGTATACTAATATGCGGTTCCGAATTTAGTAATGGTCTTTATTAATGGATCATTGAATAATTTTCTCAAATGTTTAGTTCAAAACTGTAGTTTCATACAGGAATGAAACACCACTGTGGTTTTGTTTGGAACTATTTTTGTTAGTGAAACAGACAATATTTTTTCTAAAATTCAAGGTCTTGCAACCGCCAACACAAGACAGCGTCACTACATCACAGCAAGAGTAAACAGTTACTGTTATCATTAAGCTAAGTTTATGCAAACTATCTGACTGCTTCACCTCTTACCTGTTATCCTCCCCAGCTGCTATTCTCCACTCCTGCATATAAACTTACCTTAGTGTTTCACTGATACCTGCGTTGTCCTCTTCTGTTGTTGAAAGAATACTAGACCACAAAAAGAAAAAAAATTGGCTGAAGATCATCTCCTCTCCCTCTGTCAAAATGGTCGTCCTCTGGAGTGGTATGTGGAGGAATTTAGAGTTTTTCCATCTGGTGAGTTTGAGCAACACTACGCTCATGCCCGCTTTCAAATGGATGATGAGGTAATTCGGTTCCTGTATCCTGGTCGTTGTGATTCACCTTTAGTCGTTTCCATTAATTTCATCCTCTGGCTAAATGGTTCTGATTCAGTGGTTGAAGTTAAAGAGGACAATTACAACCCTCATCCAGTCCCATCCTGAAAGCATTTGGGATTCTCACCCACTCTAGAGTCTGCTCCAGAATGCTCTCCAGAGTCCGCTTCAGTCCCAGAGTCCAGTCACAAGCCAATTCCAGTCCCAAAGTTTTGATACCAGTTCGTTTCAATGAGAAAAATTAACCCGTCCTTTCAAGTAAGCGAAATTCTCAAGCCCGCTCCATCCTAGAATGCAGCTCCTTAGAATGCAGCGCTGACCAGTATGGCCTTGGCCATTTGGTGTGTGGGCTGCACACGTTGGCTCCAGCCCCTGACAAGAGTCAGAGTCCGCTCCAGCCTTTGAGCCCATTCCAGAGTCCTCTCCCGCCCAAAAGTCTACAGCTCCTCCCAAGAAGATTTTATTGGGGGCTGTACGTCTCCAACCATCGCCCTAGATGCTTCCTGTTAGCCCGAGAGAACACTACAGACACAGTGTTATCAACATGGGAAAATCTCAGAGTAAAACTGGGACCTGTGAAAAATGATATACCAGTGTTTTGCCAGATGAGAAGTTTATCTATGTGTCATCTTTTTACTCTTTTAATTCATTTTATAACTGTATCATCTATATATCTCTTTTAATTACTTTTAAAACTGTTTTAATTTTCCTTGCTTTTATTTTTATTCCTTTCTGTGTAAAGCACTTTGAATTACCATAGTGTATGAAATGTGCTATAGGGCAGTGCTTCTCAATTCTGGTCCTGGGGACCCACAGCTCTGCACATTTTATATGTCTCCTTTATCTGACACCCAGTTCAGTTCATAGAACTCTTTCCTAACGAGCTGATGATCTGAATCAGGTGTGTTAAATGAGGGAGACTTACAAACTGTGCAGAGCTGTGGGTCCCCAGGACCAGGATTGAGAACCACTGCTATAGGGAATGTGAAGGTAAATCACGCAGTGTTGCATTATGGGACGTGGGCGCCATGTTTACAGGCACGATCTCTGTTTACCCTTTCGCCAGCCGTTGCTATGACATTTAATAGTGGGTGTGTTTGGCTAAAACGGGGTAAAATTGAAGAAGAACGGAAGAAATTGAAAGAAAAAGAGAAGGGACCCTACCGGGAGAAACTAAATGCCAGTGCCAAAAAAACGTTATTTGGACAAACTGTCCACGATAAACAACGTTGATCCGTATGATTTAGTTTTGGTGTTTGTTTTGCCTAGGCTAAGTTGATTACCATTGTACAAGACCGCCTAAACCGAGACCAAGACACTACCAAGACCAGAGGGTATCGAGACCAAGACAAGACCAAGACCAAGACAGACCAAGTCGAGACCAAGAACAAGACCAAGTCGAAACCGGAGGGAAAACAAAACAGATTAGTGTACAGTGTTGGGAAAGTTCACTTTCTACATGAACTAGTTTAAAGTTCAGTTCAAAAATTTTAAAATGAACTAGTTCAGTTCAGTTCATACTTTTAAATGTTGAACTAGTTCATTCATAGTTCTTTTTTTCCATATGTTGCTGCGAGCTATTATTTTTCAAAATGATTGCCACAGCCCATATAGACCTACAGACAGCAATTATTTTATTGGCGGGCAAAGTTTGAACAGAAATGTAAGATTTTTCCCATCCTCACCGACCTTGTCATAAAACTCGTTTAAATGATCATAGGACACCTCCTTGCTGCATTTTGTTTTGATCACGCATGCGCGGTGCAACGCTGGTGGCTGGTGTCGCCAGATTGGGTGTTTTTTCCGCTACAATATAAGGCCTGTTTACGGTGTATTTTAGCCGGCTTTTCGCCTGGAAGGCTCTATAGAAATCTGGTACCCTATTGAACGAAGTTAAAGCCCATGTTGCAGGTTAACCACCACTGCCGATTAATGGGTAGATAAATCACTCAAGATATGTATATCATTTTTAAAATGTCTCAAAAATGGTCTTAAAGACCAATTTTTTGCGTTTTTGGTATTAACAGGTTTTTTTTTACGCAATTCGGTGATGACGTCACGTTGGGAAGAAGTGGAGGAAAGGTAGCCTCGGCCTAGTGTTAGAACTTTGGTGACTGACTGGGTTGAGGAAGAGGTGGCCAGAGCCAACATGTATGATGGCCCACAGCCGTATAATTTCGAACCTGCCAGACGTGAGAGGGCAAAAGAGGAATTGTCAAGAACTGATGGCTGTCAAAGCCAATTAAATGCATGGTCCGAGGAGAATGAGTGGAGAGTTGGTTAAGTGTCATGGTGAGTTGCTATCATTTAGCAACGCAGCAATGAGCACTGGAGCTAGTCTACGAGCAGCAATGCACAATAACAACACTTTTTTTTTTACTGTCATTGAATAGCACCGAGTGAAAAATCAACATTTTCTTTATATCTAGTGGCAGTGATCATGACGTTAATAATAATAATAATAATAATAATGCATTTTATTTAATGGCGCCTTTCATAACACCCAAAGTCTCCTCACAAGCAATATACAGGTCACTGCATAAGACAAAACACACAACAAACAGGTAGCATACAGATTAAGTGCAGTAAAGACTCAATAAAACATGTTATAAAAAAGCCTGTATAAAAAGATATGTCTTAAGACGCGTTTTAAAAGTCAACAAGCACTCGCTATTGTGAACATCAGTAGGAAGAGAGTTCCATTGGCGGGGGGCAGCATAACTAAAAGACCTGGCACCCATAAGTAAGTCGAATCTGAGGTACCACAAGAGAAATTGAAGATGAAGATCTGAGAGAACGTGAAGGAGTGTAAACATGGAGAAGTTGAGTAAGGTATTGTGGTGCAAGATTATGAAGTGCCTAACAAGTAGCAAGATTTTGAATTCAACTCTATACTTTACTGGAAGCCAGTGCAATTGCTGAAGAACTGGAGAAATGGGCTCAGTATAAGGTGATCTAGAGAGAACACGAGCTGCAGAATTCTGAACCAACTGGAGCTTATGTAGCAGTTTGGAGGGAATACCTGTGAGAAGAGCATTACAGTAGTCTATACGTGAAGTGACTAGTAGGTGAATAAGAACTGCAGAATTATTATTTGAAAAAAAAGGACGGAGACGGTTAATATTACGCAAGTGTACGCATGTACGCATGTATGTGGGGAGTGTGCTTAACTGAAAGGAAACAACTATAAAGGACTCGTGGAACTACCAGTTCGGTTGCACTGTCTTTCCTATTCTTCTTCTGGGCAGACTTCAAACTCTGACAGACGTTACTCGCCATATAAATGAAGGTGACTTGACTTGACTTGATTCATGGGGATTAAAAAAAAAGAGTGAAAGGATTTTTACCATTAGGGTGTATGTCTACACACACTACTGACACATTTATGTTCAAACTCCATGTAAAGTGAATTTTGCATAATATGTCCCCTTTAAAATGATATAATATATGTTGTAATTAAATTAAATTAATTAAATACATTTTATTTAAAAATGTAATATGTCATCTATGAAGGTTTATGAGGTCTGCCATTCTCCACTAGCATTCATACCCATGCATGAATTTTCTAAAATACTGTGGTAATATAATGCCAGCTTGCCATCAAATCCGGTAAAAATCTTAAAAAACCCAGTTTTACAGACCATACTATTATTAAATGTTGTCAAGAGCAGGAAAAGAATACATATCCACAAAACAAATCTCTTACCTTTCGCTTTGACCGTTCAGACTTCTTGGACATATTTTTCATTTTTTTATGAAGATGATATAATACCTGAAATAAAAAAGCCACATTAATGCCAAAGAGTGTATACTATTACACTTCCAACATTAAACAACATATTACATGTTTACAACAGGTATGAAAAAACAGTAGTATGACATTTACACATAATAAATACATTGATTACATTAAATGCATGAGTAAACAATCTAACTCACATTAAATGTAATAAAAGTAGTCTGTTTAGTGGCATTCTTCTGAACTAGCAAATAAAAGCCATACTCTTCATGGAATGCTGATCTCCATACTCTAATGTAAATGTTTAAAGTGCACATGGAATCTGGGGGGCGCTAGTGAGCGGGCGATGGAATAGAACGTGTTTGGCTGAGCTCCTACCTATTTTTTATCTAATTTTGTATTAAAAGCAACATATCTTCTGTAATTATCCCCAGTGCGATTTATAACGTGTTCCTGAACACATAGTGAGTGTAATGAACGAGCCTTGAAAAGAGAGATGGCCTCTAAGCTTCAATAAATACAACGGATCCTGCAGTTCTAGGCCCAAAACCTCCTCGACGCAGAGTTCAGCTTCTGACCGTGCCCACACATCGACTCCACCAGACATGACCGCAAACGAAATAGATATGGAAGAATTGAAGTCGCAGATCCTGATATCCTTAAAAGCAAATGTTTCCGCAGTGAAATGGACTGAACCTAAGAACTCTCTCACTGACAATTTGTGAATGTAAAAGTGAATGAACTACAAGCTGTGGTGAGTACTTTAAAATCGGAACTGAAAGAGCTGAGAAACAAATCCGAGGACATGGAGTGGAGGATGCGGATGTGCAATATTCAAATCGGGGGTGTAGTGGAGGGACCGGGATCAGCTTCCACGCAGTCGGTCTCTAAATTACTATCCGAGGTACTGAAACTGGATAAATAAGTTCTGGTAGACCGCTTGCATCGCAGTCTAAGACCATTGACCCCCGGAGGAAAGCCATGGGTGATTGTAGCAAAGCTACACTACTATCAGGATTGTGTCGAAGTCCTGCGTCGAGCTCCAGTTGAATGGCGATTCCATCGCAATATTCTTGAATTACACTGCCAGTGTCGCCAAAGCACGAGCCACAAATGACGGACGTCAGGAAACTATTACGAGTGCAACGAGGTGTTCGATATGGCTTACTGTTTTCTGCTCGAATACGTGTCACTCAAAATGACATGGATAGAGAACTCCTGGACCCGGATAAAGCCATGGCCCACGTTAAGAAGTATATCATCGCTGGGGATGAAACCGGAATATAACTGAAGATTTTTTCCACTTCAACATAAATCCGGTGGGAAGTTTATAGCTAAGTTACCGGTTGTGATGCCGTTATGTTAAATCAGGTTGGGACAAATTGGTCAGGACAAATTGGTTGGGGGCTCTGCTTAGTTTGGTTTAAGAGTTACCCATATAAGCACATAATGTGTAGTCTCAATTTTGGGGGGTTCCTGGTTCATCATGTTCATGTCGATGACAAAGGTAGGGGTAATGTCAGACCATTTTCTTGTATTTTCTTTTTCTTAAAAGTTTATGGACTAATACTGAAGTCAATGTACATCAGGATATATTATTATAACATTGTACTGTTCTCAGCTCCATATGACCGATATTAATATGGCTTCTCAAGTAAATGGTTGTTCAGTTAAACTGGTGAGTTGGAATGTTAAATCTCTCAACCACCCTGTAAAATGTAAGAAAGTGTTTGCTCATTTAAAAGATCTTAAGACTGATATTGCATTCCTTCAGGAGACTCATTTAGGTGTCTCTGACCACTGCTGGCTTAGAAGTAAGTGGGTGGGCCAGACTTTTCATCCCAACTTTAAATCTAAGGCTAGAGGTGTGGCAATAATTCTCAGTAAAAATATACACTTTGTGGCAACGAGTATTGAGTCTGATCCGGATGGGTGATTCCTAATCGTGGTGTGACATTTGTATGGGCTCCCTGTTATTTTAGCCAATGTTTACGCCCCAAATTGGGACAATCACCTTTTCTTTAGTAATTTTTTCTCAAAATTGCCAAATATGGTAACGGATCATCTTATCCTTGGTGGTGATTTTAATTGCGTCCTTTCCTCCACTCTGGATCATAGTGCATCCAGAACTGTTTCAATATCTAAATCAGCACATACAATCCAGAATTTCCTTAAAATATATGGAATAGTAGCCTGGCAAGCTAGACCTATCAAGATGTTAGGTCTGGAAACTCACAATTAGCATACCACAATCCGAGGGTCGGGATAAACGGTTGTCTTTCAAATTCCCTCTGCACGCAATAGGACAGCGCTACAACCAACCAGAGCAACGAACGGCTGTGGCTGACTGAGTACCATGCGTTTTTCCACCAGCGGAGCTAGTTGATATATTAAACTTTTGCCGTATCCGGTCGTCAAAACTCCGAACACATCTTCCTTTTTTAAGAATGACTTAAGTGACGTTCTCTTAACTCCAAGTCATCCAGAGTTGCGGCCAAAGCCAATTCGAAAGACCGCTGTTCGCCAGCAGCATCTTCTTGTTTTCAAGTAGCAGGGAAATCACGCGGAACTATGCGCGGAACCGTCACAACTCTGCCATCATTATGTTAAGCCCGCCCACCAACTCTATACACGATGTGATTGGCCTGACCAGAGTTTGTTTTTTCCAGCTCAAAAGTCTATGGAGAGTTGCTAGACCACCCTTTCTGCAAAATAATTTTTGCTGCCGCTAGGGTGCGTCTAGATTTCTAGGCTAATGGAATAGCTGATGTCTGGAGATTTTGCAGACCCGGGCCTACTCCTTTTTCTATCCGGTGCACAACTCTTGTTCATGAATAGATTATTTCCTAATAGACACAAGACACAAAGCCATAATTATTTCAGACCACGGTCCACTGGCTATGACAATACATATTACTACCAAAGAACCAAATTACCGTCCGTGGAGATTCAATTCCACTCTCCTCTCAGACGAGACTTTAGTGAATTATATTGCATCTTAAATAGACTCCTTTCTTAATGTAAATATGACTCCGGGAATGTCTGTGTCAACTGTATGGGAAGCGATGAAGGCATACCTGAGAGGCCAAATTATCTTGTTATGTGCAGGTCAGAGTAAAATCAGACAGGATCAATTAAAGAAATTGACAGTTCAGATATTAGAACTCGACTCTTTGAATAGCTGTTCGCCATCTCCAGCAAGACTTAAACAACATATTTTGTTACAAACTGAATTCAATTTGCTGGCAACTAAACAAGCAGACTGCCTTATCTCTAAATTGAGGTGTAATTTTTAAGAGTATGGGGGAAAGGCTGGGAAACTTCTGGCTCACCAGTTGTGACAGCAATCATTTCATCATGTTATTTCTGAGATACCTGATGATCAAGCCCTGAAGCACATGGATAGTACAGAGGTTAATTCTTGTTTTTATAAATGTTATCAGTCGTTATACTCCTGACAACACAACAAGTTGCTAATATGCTACAAGGCAAAATCAGATATACTGCATACAATAACAATTTTAGAAAACAATAACATTATGATGTCTAGAAATCAATTTCAATAGTAACGTTACATTGGGTTTAATTTGTCTTTTAATGAGATCTGTGCTGAGAGTTTTCACGTGAATAAAGAAATAGATCAGCGATTTAGCTTGTATATCTTAATGGTCTTGTGGTTAAATGTTTTGTCAAGCGTGTCAGAGGTTCTGGGTTCTAAACCGCACACGTGTAGTTTTTTTTTTCTCTCATCAAAACAGAATATGTTAATCTGTGGTTACAGTATATATAAAGCAGGGATGCGTTTGTGTGCATTATGTTTTGTGATTTCACTGAAATGAATAGAGAGTCTCCGCAACGGTGATAGATTGATGCGCGCGTATGATATCTCTTTTCCACCAATGCTAACCAGGTGCTGGTTCTGGGCTGGTTCTTATGCCAGTTCGGTGCTGGTTCTATTCGCCAATTATCTAAGAACCAGCTCGATTTTCCACAGACTGTAGAGCCAGAGTAGGGCTACCTCCGTTGTCCTTGCAACGCGTCATGACAACAATAACAGCAATGGAGAACTACATACTCTTGCTCATAAAGGGAATTATAAGTTATGAAATGAATGTTGTGTGTTTAACATAGGGTGACCAGACGTCCCGGTTTGGGGTATCTGTGAAGACTGCGCGAGCCACAACAGAACACGTTATCCATGCAACTGATCGCCACGGCAACGAGCACTCAGCTTGAGTTAAAAAAACAACAACACATTTTAGCGCTAGATCGTCTCTTATTTAATAACGAACTAAATGAATTCTCTGCTAGTTAAATGGAGATGTTTTATTTATTTGTATTAGGTAAATCCATTCCTCGAAATGTCTCACAAAGTGGTGGGGGACAATATTGACCCTGAGAAAAAGCTGTGGGGAGTTGTCCCACCCATAAATTACGCCTATATGCACAATAAAAATTAAAGCTCCACTTTCACATGAATGCTTTACTTTGCATGTCTGACTGTTTGAATCCATGTGCTAACACATTATCACTGTAAAGCTGCTTTGAATCAAACAAATCTGTATGGTAAAAAGCGCTACATAAATAAAGGTGACTTGACCATCATATATTCTGCTATAAACAGCATATAATAATTAGAGCACCATTTACTTGCCTCAAAAAAGTCTGGTATTGTTATTATTATTATTATTTATTGCTACACTTCAATATGTGAATTATTCAATCAGAAAATTAACACTTTTAGCGTTGTCAGGCTATAAAGGGTAACTAAATCCCTGGTCAGAGCCTGACTCCACCCACTGGCAATATTTGAAAAATGCTGGAAAAGTGGGCAGAGCCCAGCGGAGGGGGGGGGGGGGGGGGGGGGGGGGGGTGCATGCACCTGAGACGCATCTCTCTGTAGGCAAGGGCGTGGTTAGCTGGTACCCTCTGACGTCAGAGGGTACCACAACTTCCCATAGGAAAATTCAACTGCAGTAGCCACCGTTCAACCTGAAGAGGGCAGCACTCAGACGTTTTTACACCATATATTGAAGAATTAAAACACTTTAAACCCAAACGTCAAAAAATGTACTCGAATCAATGAAGAGCATTTATGAAGCTCCATTCTTACAGATCATTTACTAAAAAAAGTTGTTTTAGTGTTTAGTTACCCTTTAAAACAACGGCGCAGCGCACTTGTTGATATTTATGTTTTGAAAAAGTTTTTGATTTATGTTTTGACTCCTAACCAGTTTTCTACATAAAAAATTGTCTTTTTATTTGGGCTAGTAAAATGACCAAACAGGCTTTATTAAAAGTCGACATTCCTTCTTTAAAACCCAACGTCTTGCAAATATCCTTTATGGCTCTTCTCCGTCCAATACTTCAGAAGTTATTCTGTCGCTTTAAGCTGAAAAGGCATTTGACTGGGTGAGATGTGATTATCTCTTCTTTACTCTTAAAACGTTTGGTTTCGGATCCAACTTTATGTCTTAGGCTAAACTTTTATATTCAGCCCCATTGGCGGCAGTACGTACCAATAATAACATATCACCTTTTTTTTTAGCTAAAGCGCAGTACAAGGCAGGGTTGTCATCTATTGCCACTAGGGCTGCAACTAACGATTATTTTGATAATCGATTAATCGGACGATTATTTTTTCGATTAATCGATTAATCGGATAGAAATTAAATTAGATTTTTTTTTTATTATAACTAAATAAAACCGTAAATCAGGGTATTTATGTGTAAAAGTGTACTTTAAAAAGTGCAAAAGCCACACATTGAGTTTTACTAATATAAATATTTGCATTGTTTTTAATGATAATTGCTGATGGCAAGTTGACAAACATGATTATTGTTAAAAAAATTATATCCAACATATTATGTTTTAACACAATTTTTGTTGAAACAAATTTACACAGACATGTTGTTCAGATGTGAATATCTGAACTAAAAACAAACTAAAAACATCTAAAATATATAATTCATTTAATTTTTATTTAAAATTAATTATATATAAGGAATATAAGGATAAAGAATATAATATATATTATATATATAATATATAAAAGAATATAATATAAGGATAAATTGATTAAATAAATATAGAAAGACTGAAGACAATTGTGTGAATGTAGAGCCGCAGTAGATCGCGTTTGAAAAACAATTAAAACTTAGTAGACAAATGCTATAAAAAGAGAACGGAATGGAGGTAACGTTACCCAGCAAGCTAACAGGCTTGAGTAAAGGACAGGAGAAATTATGCATTAGTGCACAAGCATTCGCAGTAAACCACTGAGTACAGTGACTAAAAAACAATATTTTACTGCTGCTGTTATTAACTGCCTTTGTATTTAATGCTTCACTTTGTAAACACCGTTTTAATTTAACCTATTTCTGCGGTAGCGCTATTTTAATCCATCACTTACGTTGCGAGCGAACTGATTGCGCAACCTGATGCTCGAGACAAAATACAGACATCCCGGAAGTCCCGGGAGTCTCCCGCATATTGATTGCGGCTCCCTGATGCCCGCGAATTAGTTCAAACTCCCGAAATCTAGAGCGCGCAAGCAAGAGCGCGCATGCGAGACAGAAGAGACTGCTCCAAAGTACCGTGTAGCGCGCGCGCTCGGCAGAGCGCCTGAGGGAGAGAGACCTTGCGTGTGTGTGCGTACCAGTAAACGCTCCCCGTGACGTAAGCAGACCAACTAATCGATAATGACATTCGTTGACAACGATTTTCATAATCGATTATAATCGATTTTATCGATTAGTTGTTGCAGCCCTAATTGCCACTCCTATTCGCAATTGCAATTGAACCCCTAGCCATAGCCTTGAGAATATCTACTAATATCAAAGGGGGAATTTAGAGCCAAAGGTATCTTTTTTATGCAGAGGTTATGTTGTTGTACATTTCTGACTTCCAAATTTATTAAATTTACTTACTGAATTTGGTCAGCTGTCTGGTTATAAAGTTAATTATTAAAAGAGTGAACTAATGGCAATTGGCTCCATGATTCCAGATGTGCTCCCCTCTTCAATCCCTTTTAAGATCACTACGACAAAGTTTAAATATCTGGGGGTCTGGTTTACGCAGAACTTTAAGGAGCTTTATAAAGCCAACTATCAACCTCGTTTAGCTAGTCTGACGCAGGATTTTGAAAGATGGGACTCCTTGTACCTTTCATTAGGTGGAAGGATTAACATCATTAAGATGACTGTTTTGCCCAAGTTTTTATACGTTTTCCAATGTTTGCCAATTTTTCTCAAAAAATCTTTTTTTTTTTTTGTAATTTAAATACTCAAATTATAAGTTTTATTTGGAATAAAAAACGTTGTAGGGCAATGGATAAAATATTACAAAGGCCCCACAGCTTAGGTGGTCTTGCCTTGCCTAATTTTCTATACTACTACTGGTCGGCGAATATCAGGGCAATTCTATACTTGTTGGAGGAAGATGAGAAAGCCAGCTGGGCAGAGATAGAGAAATCATCCATTCGATATAACCCTCTGTCGGTATATGTTCTAAGCTGCCACTGGCACACTCAGTATCTAACCTTACACTCTCCCCAGTTGTACTACAAGCTATACAAATTTGGTACCAGTTCAGACTTCAGACATCATTTTGCACTTAACAATCTTCCGCTTGCCTCACCTGTTATACAGAACAAACTGTTTCCCTTGTTGTCCCACTCAATCTCTCATTGATTTTATTCTTGAGTACAGGTGTGGAATAAAACGGTCCATAAGTACTGTCTACGGACTACTCAATCTACACAATCTGACTGCCTTAGAATCTTTAAAACAAAACTGGGAAAAATCAAATATCAGATGAAGTTTGGCAGGAAGCAATCCGGAGAATACATTCATCTTCTATTAGTCTCAGGCATACGATTGTTCAGTTTGAAATTGTACATCGTCTTCATTGGTCTAAAGACAGATTGGCTAAGTTTAAAAGTGATGCAGACCCTACATGTGACCGATGTAAACAAGCTCCTACTACTTTATATCATATGTTTTGGTCATGTCTGAAATTGCTAGAATAGTGGGGTTAAAATTTTGAGACCTTTTCTAAAATATTTGGTAAATTCATTGCTCCAGCCATGTCGACAGCAATATTTGGCGTTGTTAGTCAAGATTATAATCTAAGCAGATCCCAGTCTGACGTTATTGCTTTCTGTTCCCTTCTTGCCAGAAGGCAAATTTTGTACAAATGGAAAGACTCTTCACCTCCAACATATGGACACTAGATAAAGATGTAATGTATTACATTCAATTGGAAAAGCTTCGATGTTCTATGTGTGACAGGTTGAGAATCTTTAATATTCGTTTTGGCTCTTGGCTCATTAGAAGTAGTTCATTTTTAATGGTTGCGTATATTTCAAATGGCAAGACATGCCCACTGGCACTGAACCGCGGCTTGACATTGAGCACACCTGTGCGGCTCAGTCATGGAGGTGCGCCATGTTCTAGTGGCGTGATAAAAAGCCCGTCTAAGTGGGCCATTGTAGGAAACTACCATTGGAACTCAATCTTGTGCTAATTTACATCTATTTCCCTCTCCCCCACTCTCACTCCCTCGTGGTGAGATCTCCCAAACTCTCACAATAATCAATATGGTTTTAATGTGAACAATTATCATACAGTTTATACATGTTTGATATCATTTTAAATGTCTCAGTGCGACTGGTACAAATGTCTCATTTCCAAATAAGTAAAACAAAAGGTAATAAGGTTTTTAAGAGTAGAGATAATATGCACACAAAAGAGGGTGGGATTGTCAAGCCCTCCTGTTCTCAAAAGGTTTTACCTCTGAATGCACTTTGTTCTAGAGCATTTGATGTTATGCATTGATTATGAAATTGTAATGATACATTTACCTGACATATTAAATTGTGATATTTGATTATTCTAATTGACTTTGACATTATTTTCATTCAAGAGTTCAAAAGAATAGTAAAACATTCACTCACATTTAATGATGCACAGATATGATTAAAGCCTTTTTCATTTATGGAGTCAGAGGAAATAACGAGTTAATAAATATTACAAAAATGTATTGAATTTAACCCAAAAAAATACTTTGCCGCGAGAAAAGACGGAACACGCGTGAGACCTTCACCTGTATTATTGAAAACCCTCATTGGACCAATAGACAGGCTTACACAGGCTACCCATTCCTAAATCCCCCTTGCCCTCCCCGGTGAGTTGTTTGCTTTATTGCTCTTTTTCAGTCGCAGATCACAGTCTAAATGTATGTTTGTCATCAGGAATGTGTGTGTGTGCGTAAAGTGGCGAGCGCAGGTTGCATAAAGCTCACTATGGCCTAAGAATTTCCCCTACGAGGTAAGAAACGTTATTGTGGGTTTTCTCTTTTTGGAAGGGGTGAAATCAATTGAAATTGATGCACTATTCATGCTTTTATTGCAGGTGAGGCCCAAGAGCGCTAACTGCTGTTTTTTTATATACCCATTTGTGTCACTGTTTCATTGTCCTGTTCGTATGGCTGACTGCAGTGGACGTTGCTTTTTCGAACCGCTGTATTTACCAAGCTCTTTAAAGACTTCTGCCCTAATCGGTCTGTATGAAATGTGTTGAAGTATTGTTCTTTTCTGTTCTGTTATATCCTTGTTCCTTAAATGCTTTGATGTAAAATTTTCTTAATCTTTTAGTACAATAAAAAAACATTGAGAAAAAAAGGGATTGATTCCGGGATCGATCCTGGGATGGGGAACAACTAACATTGGTGGGAACAGTCCCGGAACGCGTCCTGTGTGAACAAAAGGCAGGACCAATGCCATAAGGGGTGTGTCATAGTGATGTTGCATATGTCGTCGCAATGAAGTACTTATCGTGTGACTCTGGGGTTTTTAAATGCAGATTAAAGCTGCAGAAGGTAACTTTTGTAAACAAAAATTTGTTAAAACTATCATTATGTCCTGACAGTAGAATATGAGACAGATAATCTGTGTAAAAATCAAGCTCCTCTGGCTCCTCCCAGTGGTCCTATTGCCATTTGAAGAAATACACCGCTCCCGGTCAGAAACAACCAATCAGAGCCAGGAGAGCCATGTTTTTTCCTTTTTTTGGAAATGCACAGGGAGAATTTTTTTTGTAACCGCTCACACACCTGTTTATTTTTCCTTTGATTTGTCGTCTCAATCGTTTCTTTGCTAGATTTTCATATGTCTGCAATATGCTAGTTAATGTCAGTCACTCCCTGTATATAATATGTTTTCTTTTCTTACAAATGTATGACCTTTGGAAGTGCAATTTGATTACCATATGCTTAATAAAGTTGAATTAGCTAACCTTCTATGTCATTTTTACTCTTCAAAGTGTACACTTGCAGGTGTTGATTATAATTCATTTACTTTTAGGCCCATAAATAATAATAAGGATAAACAATATTTAAAAAGTATATAATTATCTTACATATGACTAATTAAAAATGAACCACAAAACACAACATGCTAAATGGAGGATATCTATCATATAAAAAATGTAACTGTCAGAACGTCTTCTCTCAGTTGCTGAATGTCGCACAACAACGTTGCAACAGCCCTGTCGCGTTTTACAATTCTACGTTGTTACAATGTTGCGAGCACGTAGACAGCGACATTACCGTGGCGGAAATGCAGCGTGCCACAGACGTTGCCGCGACGTAAATGTGTTTGCTGGGAGGTCTCGTACAATTAGGCATCAGACGAAAAGGCATCAGAAATAAACGCATTGGGCAAAACGGCATCAGACAAAACAGCCTCAGACAAAAAGGCATCAGAGACATAAAGGCATCGGGTGAAACGGACTCAGGTGGAGTTTAGAGGTTTGCATAGCCCCGCCCCATGTGACGTCACATGTACGCGGTTTTGATCGGATACAACAACAGCTGATTGAGGCGGTAACCCATCATTATATATTTATATAATATCTTTCATCAAATGTTACACTAATTATACTGTATACAGAAGAGAGCATGCCTTTTGCGAATTTTATTTGCACGTTTAAAAAGTTAGCTTGTATAGCTTGTATGTTGGCAAACTATCGATAGTTTTCACGATCGTGAAGTTAAAGCGTTCTTTTCAACATAATTTGTTATTTCGATATAATAGCTTGTTATTTCGACATAATATCTCGTTATTTCGACATAACTTGCTATTTTGACATAATAAGGGGACATTCTAATCTGCATTAAGCCACATTATGCGTTTTATAATGGTTTTCTATGGGAGGAAAATGCTAAACGTTTAATTAAACGCGTTGCGTTCATATTCTGGGCTCATCTGATTTTTTTAAGTATAGCCTTGTGGCGAGGGACGGCCGAGGGACGTGAGAGAACGGCGCGAGGCCGGTGGTGCGATTGCTAATGAGCAACACCTGTTTAGCACACCGGTCTCGCATCTCTCACGGAGGAGCGGAAGCATAAAGGGGGAGCGACGACATTAATGATCGAGAGAGGAACAGGCCTGATTTTAGTTGTTCTGGTTTTTGTATTTGTGTTTTATTTTAGCCAGCAGTCGTCCGCGAGGGGCTGCTGGCCGTTATGTTTATTTTGGGTAAGCCAGCAGTCGTCCGCGAGGGGCTGCTGGCGGTATTTTAGTTTGTTTATTTTATTTGAAATAAAGTATATATTGATTGTTCGCCGGTTCCCGCCTCCTTCTTCCCTGAACATTGCTACACTGGTGCCGAAACCCGGGAAGAGGGAAGAACGCGCTGTCAGAGAGCCCTCGCCGTTGTGGGGAATCCGCGGTGCCATCGAGCGGGTGCGCGAGTCGCCGCCGCTCGCCGTGGGCCGGAGCCTGCTGCCATCCGCCAGGGAGGGGAGGAGCAGGGAGCGGGGGAGGAGCGGCCATGGACGCTCGAGGCGGTGCACTGGAGTGAGTTGCCGGTTGGGCGGTCGAGCTCGCTGCCGGCCGCCTGGGTATTGGAGGGGCGGCTGCCATCCGGGAGGGAGAGGAGGAGTCGCCGCCGCTCGCCGTGGGCCGGAGCCTGCTGCCGTCCACCAAAGATGGGGAGGAGCAGGGAGCGGGGGACTCCTGCCGTCTGCCCAAGGCACCCGAGGAGCCGTCGCCATCCACCGGGCGGCGGAGGAGCGTCGAGCCGTCCACCGAGGGCCATCCAGCGTCACCGCCAGGCACCGCGGAGGAGATCGCCCAGCTGGTGGGGGACCAGATGGCAGCGCGTTGTGGGAACCGGACCATGTTTTTTTTTTTTTTTTTTTTTTTTTCTCTCTCCCCTCTCTCGATCTGTCGCTCTTCATGCTTCCGTCTCCGTTTCCCTCGGCTTGTCGGTCCATACCCCCCAGGGATCGCCGCCGCCGGGGGGGAGTAGGCACAGGCTCGTGGGTGCCCCCCGGCCTGTGAGGGGCGATGGGGGTATGTGGCGAGGGACGGCCGAGGGACGTGAGAGAACGGCGCGAGGCCGGTGGTGCGATTGCTAATGAGCAACACCTGTTTAGCACACCGGTCTCGCATCTCTCACGGAGGAGCGGAAGCATAAAGGGGGAGCGACGACATTAATGATCGAGAGAGGAACAGGCCTGATTTTAGTTGTTCTGGTTTTTGTATTTGTGTTTTATTTTAGCCAGCAGTCGTCCGCGAGGGGCTGCTGGCCGTTATGTTTATTTTGGGTAAGCCAGCAGTCGTCCGCGAGGGGCTGCTGGCGGTATTTTAGTTCGTTTATTTTATTTGAAATAAAGTATATATTGATTGTTCGCCGGTTCCCGCCTCCTTCTTCCCTGAACATTGCTACAAGCCTACTTTATTATGATTTTAGTATCATAATGATTAATACATGCACGCACAATTATCCGTGAACTTGATAAATGTTGCAATCTGCAGATATGTTTTACTATGCACAAACAAATGCCTTTAAACTTATGTGTGTAAAATTCAGAATTAAATTAATGTGCAGCAATAGAGAGTCTGTAAGTCTACTATAGCCATTAAATAAGCGCATTTAGTTTCATATTTGTTAAAATATTATAATGTTATTTTTTTTCCATGTTGATTATGAAAAGTGAACAGCATGAGTAAGATAGGATGCGCAATATATGGGACAGACCACACATTTTGACCACTTCATTAAGTTTTGTTTTGCAGAAAGCCTTTCTTTAAAGTGAATTTCATTTTGTATAAATTGTATCTTAATTTTAATAAATTTTTCATCAACCAATTGCCTAGATTTAATAAATAAGAAGCAAATATAGCAGACAATATAATCATTACATGAAGTCGCCGGCGCGGTCACTTAATGCACGTGAACAGGAGCGCATCTCATCATAAACCAGAATGCTGCTTGCAGTGGCAAAACTCGCTACTCGGTTGCTAGGTTGTACATGATTGCATACGAGCCAACAAACATGTCTGTACGATGTTCTGGTGCTGAGATATGTCTTAAGAACGCTTAAAACTATCGATAGTTTGCCAACATACAAGCTATAGCTAGTTGAAATATGTCATCTAACTTTTTAAACGTGCAAATAATGCATGTTCCCTTCTGTATACATTGTAATTAGTGTAACATTTTTTGAAAGCAATTATATAAATATATCATGACGGGTTATCGCCTCCATCAGCTGTTGTTGTATCTGATCTGAACCGCGTGCATGTGACAGGGCAATGCGAACCTCTAAACTCCACCTGATGCCGTTTCGCCCGATGCCTTTATGCCTTTTAGTCTGAGGCTGTTTTGTCTGATGCCGTTTCGCCCGATGCCTTTATGTCTGATGCGTTTTAGGGTACGTTTACACGACAAGGATATGCTTAAAACATACAAGTTTTTTCTTTGAGTTTTCTGTGTACAGACGACACCTTTGTCAAAATGATCACCGTTCACACGGATTCACGAAAACGCTGTATTCTGCTGCCAGGTCACTAGATGGCGACGAAACACTATTGACAGAATACGTAATGTGCATGACGTCATCGTCTTCACATATTCTGTTTTTGTTGTTTACACGTAGACTGTTTTCAAAAACGTGAACTTTGAAACCCGCTTTCAGGCACCCAAAACTGTCGAGTAAACGAACGGCCAAAACGCATTAAAGGTTTTACGTTTTTAGTTGAAAACAGTGTCATGTAAACAGCTGAAAACAGTGTCGTGTAAACAGCCCCTAAGTCTGAGGCTGTTTTGTCTGATGCCGTTTCATCCGATTGCCTTTATGTCTGATCCCTTTTTGTCTGAGGCTCTTTCGTCTGATGCCTAATTGTACGAGACTTGACACGTGACATTGTTTTTCCTGAGACCTGAAGCTTTTCAGTCTTATGCCGTTTTGTCCAATGACTGAAGCCTTTTAGTCTGAGGCATGATGCCTTGTCTTCATATATCTGAGGTCTGAGGATGTCCTAAAATGTACACCGTAACTCCGACTCTTTCTTGACCCAAGAAATTAGGGGTGGTGATGGCGCAGTGGATAAGACACATGGCTTTGGTGTGAGAGACCTGGGTTCAAATCCACTGTGAGACACCAATGTGTCCCTGAGCAAGACATTTAACCCCTAGTTGCTCCAGAGGCTTGCGACCTCTGAAATATAGCAATTGTAAGTCGCTTTGGATAAAAGCGTCAGCTAAATGAATAAATCTAAATTATTAAAACGTGTTCTCATCTCATGCAGAAGTAGGCTTCAGTCAAAATGCTGCATCTGTAACGGCATGAGAGGATAATGTGTGTCCGTAAATTTCCGCTGACATGTTGAAATACTTTGAGTCAGATACAAAAATGATTAGGATCTTTTTTTTACCTCACTATACCGGGAAATAACCTGATTTAGCCTATTAATAAACACTCCACCTTTGCTAGCAAAATATAATAAAGTATATATAAACAAGCAAATTAATAAGTAAATAAGCAAGTTAATAATCAAATAAGTAAGCCCCTCACGATAATATCGTGTATTGCCGATCTCACAGGCTGATGACAGGACGATATGAAAATGGAGCATATCGCCCAACACTAGTTCAGTCAGTCTTTGTCTGATCTATGTTGTATATAGCTGCCTGCTCTGCTATCCTTTATATTATTACCACTGAACCTTCGTGTTGGAAATTTATCCTCATCTTCGTCTGCCTTCCTGCAACCACATGTGACAGAAGATCGGACCAAAACTACAAAAGAGGCACTATGAATCTTTTCCTCACCCCTAACACTCCAGTCAACCAACTCTTCACCATCTTTCAGTATGTACATCCTATTGAAAAGTATGTGCAGGATTCTCTGGAACTTTCCAATCGGGTTGTATTAAGTGATAGTGCCAAAAAGATCATGTTTTGGTGCGGCTAAGAGGATGAGCTTTATAACAAGGCACCAGCAACAGCTACCACTTGCTCCTTATAGAGCTATATTGACCTTGTACTGTGGCTATGTGGTTCGTCCCTCACAGTTGGTAAGGTCGACGAAGACACCACCTTGACTCAACTACAGTCATCCTGGTCAACTCCAGTCTCCCTAACCTTCTTCCTGAGACCTGATCTCCTACCCAGCTACGCTCTCCCGCCTTCTCCTGTCCAGCCTTCATCCTCATCTCTTCTGCCTCCTGTCGGCCCCATCACTCGCCCTCTAGACGCCAGTGGAATGGTGGGCTCGCTGAGGGGCTTCCAGTCCTCAGCGCCATCATGGGCAGTGGATGCCTTTGATCCTACTCCAGCCACCGTGACCAGGATTCCACCTCGGACTATCAGGCCCCTGGCTCAATCTTAGCTCCTACCTCCTTCATCTCCGCCATGGCCCATCTGTTCACCAGTTCCACCAGGCTCCCACGTCCCCCCGGATCCGCCTTGGTCACTCGTCGACCTTCTATCACCTCTGGCTCCGCCTCGTCCCCCGGCTCCTTTGGACTCTTCACTCCCTTCCGCTACTCCTTGGTCCTCTGTCTCCACCACGCCCTTCTGTGTCCCCGTCTACGCCTCAGTTGCCTGAGCCAGCATGTCTCTCTGAACCCTCTGCTCCACCATGGTCCAGCATACCTTAGTCTTCTCCCTGTCATCCTCCCTAATCAGTTCTGCCTCAGCCTGAAACCTTCTGCCCTTCAGCCTCCATGGCTCCCCCCTCCATCAGCTCCACCATGGGTCATGAGTCTTACCGCTGGATACACCTTGCTTCTGCCTGGACCCTCTTCTCCCTGTAATCTGCCTACCTTCTCCAGCCCTTTGCCCACTCCTGGTACCAGCCCTCTGCCTACTCCTCTTCCTCCCAAACCCCATACATCCCCTCCATCTCTCTTTACGGTGCGAGGACGCGCATTGTGGGGAGGGGCATTCTGTCACAGTTGTGTTTTAGTTTAGTTTGATTTCATTCGACTTGTCTGCCTGTCGTCACATGTCGTCTTCATTGTCAATATCAGTTCATCTGTCACCTGTGTTCAGTTAATCATCGTCATCTTTGTTTGCATTTAAGTTCAGTCAGTCTTTGTCCGATCTACATTGTGTGTTGCTGCCTGTCTTGCTATCCTTTATATTAAACCTTCGTGTTGGAAATGTATCACCTTCGTCTGCCTTCCTGCAACCACACGTGACAACAGCATCATTATTTTACAGTACTTTTACACAGAGATTGGTAGGTCTATTAGTAAAATCTGTTGACTTTTACAATCTTTGTTGCATTATATGCCAACGGTTACAGTTCAAAAATGGGGGGAAAAGCACTTGCAAAAAAGTTTGCATGCCTGTAACTGAAAAGTATTACAGATCTCATTTCCTTTTTGATTTTTGTTCTTAAACTTTTCAGTTGGTCTCTTAATTTAAGACCCAATATGATTAATTTTCAGAGATACGGGAAACCCAATGTGGTTCCATGGGTAAATTGTCAATGGTCAAAAACAAAATGTGAGTCACTTTGCATACAACCAATACTTTTTCTTTTAAAGAGGAATATCTGAAGAACAAAAATGTTGAAATTAGAATTGTATCTATTTTTTTTTCTATCAACACAATTGCATAGAATATAACTGTCAGACCCTTTTTATATTCTTTTTACAAAATTTGTGTGCCTAAAAGTATTAAAGATATCTCAATACCCTCCAAGATTCTCATTCTGAAGAAACTTTTCTTTTGGCATTTTTAAAGGCAAATATGATTCAATCCCACAGATATGAAGATCTCCATGTTAAAATAGTTTAATTTCAATAGTTGAAAGCCAAATGTGGGTAACACTTCAAACAGCTGAAAGTTATTGTTTTTAAAGAATGTCTGAAGAACAAATAATATTGAAACTAGAAATGTATCTTGTTTCCCTCTATGTGCCAATATATATATATTTCAGAAGTTTGCATGTCTGTTACTCGTGGTGTGTTACAGATATCTTAATATAATTTTCATTCTGATTATTGTTCCTATGAAACTTTTTTTGAGTCTTCATTATAAGACGAGGATGTAAATGTGGCAGCAGTTACAATACTGTGTATGTTGAACTCTTGGTAGCTTCAGAAGCTGTTGAAATGAACATAATTCCTGTATCCAAATATCCCTGAAACTGAAAAAAATATAGATTATTATAAATACACGTTTGAGAGCAAGGTAATGTGCCCAAAGTTGACCATTTCAGTGTATTTTTGGCACTCAGAGAGGTATGTTGTATGCAATTATTTTGATAGAGGTAAACGAGATATACATTACTAGTTTCAGTATTATTTGTTCTTCAGACATTCCTCTTTAAACACAAACCCCTAGTTTCACAGAGAAGTCTTAAGCTAGTCCTAAACTAAAATCCATGTCTGAGCTGTTTTAACTGAAAAGCAACATGCAGTGACATATCTTAGAATTGTTTTGTATCAAGATGCACACGAGTACTGTTTTTTCTAAAGCACCTTTATAAAAGCTACTTAAATGTTTTAATTAATCTGAGGCCTAATCCTGGTTTAGTCTAAAGCCTTGTCTGTGAAAACGGGACAATAAGCAGCTGTTTTAAAAGTTACCCACATTCTGTTTTCAACAATTTGGACATATTCGCATTGGGATCCCCATATCTATGGGTTTGAACTATGTAGGGCCTTAAAAAGAAAAATTAATTAAAAATTAGAATCTTCAACGATATTGAGATTTTAATACTTTTTGAGTGAAAGACACAGACTCTTTTAGCACAAATTTATGTCACTCAGACATATAGCATATATTCTATGCAATTGTGTTGATAGAAACATTTAGATGCATTTGTTTCAACATTATTTTTTCTTCAGATAGTACAGGAAAAAATTATCAGCTTTATGCAGAGTGACACACATTTGGTTTTTGAACACTGAAAATGTGTACAATTTACCAATTTACTCAAGGAGCCACATAGGGCTGCAACTAACGATTATTTCAATAATCGATTAATCTGTCTATTATTTATTCGACTAATCGATGAATCTGATAAAAAAATTAAAAAAGCATTAATTTCCAACCCTTTATTCAAAAACAGAACTGACAGTGCAAATTCACAGTGCAAAAAATCTTCAGAAAGTGCACAAACAGGTTGCTCCTTGAACATCCCTGAGCTGTTAAAGTAGTAATAAAAAAATGGACTAACACAAAAAACATACACAAGTATGCTTTACATCTGCCAAATATATAGGCCTTTTAAAAATAAAGTGAACAATAAGAACAATAAATTATTTATAAAAAAATAAAGAAAAATACAAATCAAAAAACTTAACAGGATTTGTTTGAACGTCAGAGCTTGTTCTCTAGACTACACTTGCACACACTCACAAACTCACACTCACAGATGCACACATTCAAAAACTTGTGTTTGCTTTGTTTTTTGTCAAAGATGTTATAATATTTAAGACAAGTCTTTTTTGGACTTTTGCATGGATAATAGGTAATAATAATAGCAATAATAATAATTATAACAGAAGATATCCTATCCTAATCCTATCCTAATATTAATTATAAAATACAATGTATATAAAATATAAATACAATATAAAATAATATAATATAAAAAAACAAATACAATGGATTGACCATCTCCTATGGCATGTAAGGTATTTTGCAGCTCATACTTTCCAAGCATATTGTGGAGTTTCTCTGAGTCATTTGGAGTAAAGATTGAAAAATTCAGTGCTGCAATTTGTGAAAAAATACACCTTGTAGTGTTACTTGGGACAGACAAGAAAGTGTTTTCATCTTCTGTCTACCTGATTCAAATGACAGTCTGCTAATTCAGTGGTAATAATTTAATTGTTGTTTTTATATATATTGTTGTCCATTAATCGAACTTCCATGACTCTTTAGTAATTATATATTACTTATTACAGTATGAAGTATGTACCAATTTACTAATGCTCAGACACACCCAGTCTTTCGCGCGCAGACACACTCGGTCTCTTTCGCGCACTGTCGCTCGCGCCAAGACACACTCGGTCTCTCTCGCGCGCAGACACACCGTCGCTCGCGAGCAAACACACGGTACAGATCCACTTTTGCGACACGACTGTAGCGTGGTGTCGCGACGCCTCCCCACATTTGTACTTTGATGGGCGTTCCTCAAGTTTACCGCTATGGGTGTGGTTTTGAGCCAGCCGCCAGTCTAGAACAGAGGACCTGCGAGAGACTTCCCCCCGTCTACATATGCTCTGCTTCTATTGGATAGTCGCGTCGCGTTCAGCGGAATTCATTTGCATAAAGATGGGCATCGGCCAGCTTTTTGACGCGCAGCATTCTTCCAAATGAAGCGCCGCCTTCCCGGGATGCGGGCGCGTTAATGTCGCGTGACGTCACCCATAGGAATAACGGTACTGATCCACTTGTCCGTGCGACACTTCAGTCGCGCCGCACTCCGCTTTATTCCTATGGGTGACGTCACGCGACTTTAACGCGCCCGCAAAGCATCCCGGGAAGGCGGCGCTTCATTTGGAAAAATGCTGCGCGTCAAAAAGCTGGCCGATGCCCATCTTTATGCAAATGAATCCGTCAAACGCGACGTGTCTATCCAATAGAAGTAGTCTCTCGAGAGGCCTTTGTTCTAGACTGGCCGCTGGGTCAAAACCACGCCCATAGCGGTAAACTTGAGGAACGCCCATCAACTTACAAATGTGGAGAGGCGTGCGACACCACGCTTCAGACGTGTCGCAAAAGTGGATCTCTACCGTAACGGTACTGATCCACTTGTCCGTGCGACACTTCAGTCGCGCCGCACTCCGCTTTATTCCTATGGGTGACGTCACGCGACTTTAACGCGCCCGCAAAGCATCCCGGGAAGGCGGCGCTTCATTTGGAAAAATGCTGCGCGTCAAAAAGCTGGCCGATTCCCATCTTTATGCAAATGAATCTGTCAAACGAGACGCGTCTATCCAATAGAAGTAGTCTCTCGAGGGGCCTTTGTTCTAGACTGGCCGCTGGGTCAAAACCACGGCCATAGCGGTAAACTTGAGGAACGCCCATCAACTTACAAATGTGGAGAGGCGTGCGACACCACGCTTCAGTCGTGTCGCAAAAGTGGATCAGTACCGTAAAGTGGAGCGCGGCGCAAACGAAGTGTCGCACGGACAAGTGGATCTGCACCGACACTCGGTCTCATATCTTTCGAGCACTGTCGAGTATGGGGTCTCTGCAGAACAAAACTGAGTGTTTCTCAATTTGTGGGTGTTTATAAATCATGCAATGAAAATTATGCCTTTCACCTGACCCCGCCCCTAAACCTACCCTCACTGTGACATGGGCAAATCAGGTAACGCGGTCGAAACGCCCCTCTGTTTATGGCCTCCCCCACTGATCTGGTAACGGTGCAGATCCACTTGTCCGTGCGACACTTCTGTTGCGCCGCGCTCCACTTTATTCCTATGGGTGACGTCACACGACTTTAACGCGCCCACAAAGCATTTGAAAAAATGCTGGGCGTCAAAAAGTTGGCCGATGCCCATCTTTATGCAAATGAATTCCGTTGAACGCGACGTGACTATCCAATAGAAGCAGAGCATATGTAGATGGGGGGAAGTCTCTCGCAGGTCCTCTGTTCTAGACTGGCCGCTGGCTCAAAACCACACCCATAGCGGTAAACTTGAGGAACGCCCATCAAAGTACAAATGTGGGGAGGCGTCGCAACACCACGCTACAGTCGTGTCACAAAAGTGGATCTCTAGCGTCACTCCTATAACTGTCCTGCAGAGACCTATATTTGGCACTGTCGCTCGCTCACAGCCACACTCGGTCTCTCTTGCGCGATCTCGGACACATTCGGTCTCTCTTGAGTCCACTTGTGGAGTTCGCTTAGCTTTTGTCCAGTCTGGCGCCTCATAGATCTGCTCCAATCCACGCTCAACTTTTTTTTAATTCAATTGACTGGCGTAATAATCGTGCGACACAACAAATCGATAATGAAATTCGTTGCCAACTATTATAATATTCGATTTTATCGATTCGTTGTTGCAGCCCTAGAGCCTCATTAAGATCCCTATATCTCTGGAAATTAACCATATTGGGCCTTAAAAATTAAGATACCACACGTTTGTTAAGAATTGGAATCTAAAAGGTTATTAAGATATATTTAATAGTTCATAAGTTTCAGGCATGCAAACTTGGGGCAAACAACAACAACAACAACAACAACAATAACAACAACACAAGAATAACAAAACCAAAAATTTGAGCCAAGGAAGTTTCTGAAATTCGGTTGATTTGACACAGAATGACCCCATAGTGAATTACTATGGCAATTGTGATAATCATGTTGACACTAGTTAAAGGAAACGCACACTGTAATAAAAAAGTCAGTTCAGAGTAAGCAATCACGCACCAAGTTTTCATTTTTAAAACGTGTAATAATTTCGTAGACGCTCCAAAAAACCTTCTCATCCTCACACTTTTAATTTTAAAGGTAAATCAGCTCGTAGGCTACAACATGAAATGCATAGCTTTGTAACAGGCATAAGTCTCGATCTACAAGATTGTGTCTTATGTCGAATCCTTACCTTGGCATAACAGCATGTGATCAAAACCAGCGGTAACAGATAGCCTATCACGAGAATGGTCACTTTATAAGTGTGCTTGGCCACCCGTTCGGTCCAAATCTCCCAGCAAAACGTGCTGTTGGGAGCCTTAGGGTGATCCGTCAAAATTTGGTGCTGCGCAACCGGGACTGCAAAGATAAAGGAAAGCATCCAAATAACACTAACGCCAATGAGCGCATTCCTCCGGTTACGAATACAGGGGGACTTTTTGGAGAGCACCACTGCAATGTACCTGTCCACGGACATGGCCACGAGCGTGAAAATGCTCACCAGCATGCTGACCGTAACAAAATAGTGCACAAATTTACACAGAAACGCCCCGAAGATCCACTCAGGAAGTGAGTATATGGTGGCCTGAAACGGGACGCAAAACAGAAGGAAAGATAAATCTGCTATGCTGAGATTTATGATGAAAATGTTAGTGGTACTTCTCGAGCGCCTTGACTTTATTTTCCCAATGACAACCATCACTAGAGTGTTTCCAACGATTCCCAAGAAAAATATACATCCAAATATGACGGGCACAATCACTATCTCCGGACCAAAAGTGTCGGTCGTTTGGTTCTTTTCCATAGGCTCCTCTGTCCAGATTACCGTTTCATTGCGGGATAACCCCATGTTTACAAAGATTCGAGAAGCCCGGTCGAAACAAAATAAAATAAGTCCGTTCAGAAGCACAGAACAATCACTCCCCTGTTTGGTTTCTCATTTTCTCAAGTTAGCGCGCGCTGACAAAATCCTTGGCTCGGTTGTAGAGTGCTCCAGTTACGCTGGGAAATGCACCGGCTGGGTATGAAGCACTCGAGAGAACGCACATCATTCACTGGTGAGCGTGTTCTTTCCAGGGAAGACGCTGGAACACTGGCACCAGCTCACGGGAAAGTTTTCGCCCGGAAGCGTTCAAAAGAACCTATGTTGTGATTTGGTCATGATCGATTCAGTATTATTATGGCGGAGCTTATCTGAAGTTTAATTGGCATAATAACTATGTGTTACTTGTCTTAACGATAACTCGTTGGGTCAAAGGACACTATCATGTTTCTGTATGTCATTATGAACTTGGCTTGGAAACATTCAGAGGACCTTTACGCTTGTTCTCACATTATCTAGGTGTCACGACGATAGAGATAACCAGGCGCAGACTCAGTGACTTGCTTGTTTGTAAGCTGCATCTGATCATCATAGCCTACTGATGATTTCCACAACTCACAGTACTGATTTGTCAAAATATTTTTTTTCATAAGTTTCATTAGTAGGCATACTTTCATTACCCTGTTCGTTATAAGAATCTACTAACACAAGCAGCATTCCACCCACAAAAATAACCTTAATAAAATGATGCAAGAGTGTTCAATGAACTCAATAAAAGAAGAATATCCTTACACTGTTTCCGGGATTTTATAGCAGCTGTTACTGTGCAGTTTTAAAATATGTTCCTGAATAGAATGTTCCATTTTGTTATGCGAAACAAAATTCTTTGTTTAAATAAAGCAATCTTTGTTACTCTAGGGAAATGTTCTATAACACACCTGCTATATTATCCATTTACAAATCAAATTTAATAGAAAGGATTCTTGAAGGGGGAAAAACATAAAAAAGCACATACAAATTTAAATACATTGAGGTAAAGGCCTACACACCTGACATTAATTTATAAAACAAGAAGTAACCGTGTTAATGAAAACTATGAAAAGATTTGATTGATATCCAAAGAATGAAAGCAGAAAGCCTTGCACTTTAAGCAAAACCGCAAAGGGCAGTTAATAGACTTTTGTCTAAAGCCAAATGAATAGATTAATCCATGAAGGTGTCTTATTATAATTGTAAAAGCAATATAGCAATGAATATTAAAGTTCAGTGTATAATAGAAAATTGCTTAAAAAAGATGTGGGAGAATCATTCAAAGTGGAATATATATATTTTTTTAATATGCTGGTGCTCTGATATACATGCACACTTTCCTGCATCTTTCACACATTTTTAGCTGTAGGCAGGGAGGGATATTTTTCCATAATGTTCAAGCTACTCTTTTCTATACAAAGAAAGTCGATACTGATTTTGAAGCTCCAAAAAAATAAAAACACCATTCAAGTAGCCCATACGTGCTCTGTCAGTATGAGATTTGTTGTTGAAAATTAATATGCAACATGTATTTCTGGGATGGTTATTAGAATTCTCAGACTTTGTTTTAACAGTCTGACTTCTTAAGGGACGAAGGTTATTCTGGAGTTGGTTTGTCTGAAACACCTGCAAACAGTGGCTGTTCAAGGCATGCATCCTTGTTTTGGCACTGTGTTCTTCTCATCAGACAACATGTGGCAGATTTCCCATAGAAGAGACACGGGAGACACGGGAAGTGCCAAACCAGACTGTTATGTATCGGAGGAGGATATGAACTATAGTGATAGGATCATACTTGTGTCCTTTTTTCCAGTGTGGTGAAGTGCTGTGGTTATTTAATTGGTTATGGTGGTCCCAAGGAACTTCAGTGACTCAATCATAACCGCAGCTGTTACACCTATTTTCTAGAAGAGGTGGATTCATTTCCAAGAGGTAAACGAGTAGCCCTGATGCACTCTAGTGCTCATATAGAATTGTACAGGTTTTAGCCCAGGTGTCTGTGATCCACTGACACAAAGATGGTGTTATATTTACTTCTCTCAGAGCCAAAGTTCACAACTTGCATTCTGATGTATTTGCCAAGTGTAGCAGAGGTGTAGCACTGTGCCCCTCAGAAGCAACATTCTAAAAACTTTTACTATAATTTACTCAATTTTGTTGATGAAACATTTTTACATTTAAAAATGTTGATTAAATTTAAACGCAATGAATTACATAATACCATATGAACTGATTAAATATAAGTAAATTAAGTAGATCTGAGTAACTGTTTTTGGTATATTAGCAAATAAAATTGAGTAGAAATATTTGAGAAAACATAAAAATAATATTAATTGTATTTTTTTGAATTGGTACAGTAAATCTGTTTCATGCAGAATTTTAGAATAATTGTAAGTAGGTAAGCTGTAAGTGGTTTGAACAATTGATTACTAAGGGCATTATTGCATGAAACATTGAGCATTACACAATTACTTGAGGCATATTTTTTGAGTAACACTTTCTTCACCTGACTGATCTGAGTATCTATTTTCTTTCTCCCAGCACGGACAGAAAAATGAAAAAATAACCACAATGGTGTGAAGTAGCATCCAGTAAAAAATTATATTATCAATAAGTTATGACAACATATGTATTTACATTGCTTTAACTCATCAAAATATATATGTTTAAGTCAGTTTAATGTAATTTAAGTTGAAATGGCTTAAACATCCCAGTTGATTGTACTTAACAATTTAAGGCAGCAACTTTTTATTTTCAGTGATATGATCAAATGTATTTGTATCTTATATTTCAGATTCAGACATTTCACCCTTAAATCAGTTCATCTTTGAAAACTAGGGTTGTGCGGCAGTCAACGGTGATTTCCACACAGCATTTTGAAAATAAACATTGAAGAAAGTCAAGGAGAGGAAAATGATATGGTTAGTGTTGCAATGTGTTAGCAGGGAAGTGACTGATAGGAGAGGGGACTGAGATATTTAAGGGCTGGGTAAGAGTGATAATGTTTCCAGCTGCTAGAAAATAGCTGGTGCAAGCTTTTTGAAAAAAATCCTCTGTGCCCATTTGGGGGGGAGAAGCTCTTTCAGTTAAATGTTATTTTAAAGGCTTTTGGTTGTCTTTATTAAAGGTGATTGTTTAGAACCTCCACTTCGGGGAGGGGGTGTGATGAATGCTTTGCTTTCCCTTCAATCAAGGTTTCTAAATGACCTCTTTTTTATTTTTTTACAACATTCTCCCTGCACTCTTTCTGCAATACACTTAATCTTTTTGTATTGTTGTGTTTGATTTAAAAATCATCTTCTCTAATCCCATTGGGTTTATGGACTCTCTGGCACACAGATTTTGAAAACTCCTGTTATGTGTTTATGTATAATAACCAGAATCAGAAACCAAAATAGTTTTGTTGAATTGTGAGTTGTTGTTTTTTTCATCTCTGTCATTATTCCTATTTGCCTTTTGAATGAGTGTCATAGTGTTCTGATACCTAGAATAAGATTAAGCGCTGTCAACATAATTGATGTTTCCATACTCCTAATTTTGAGGGTTGTTGAAGTGACACGTTGCTGAGGTTATGCAACCACACGACCAATGCTGTTGTGTTGCACAGTACAGTCAGTTTTTAAAGCAGACATTTAAAAAAAACATTCCCATCGGTGCACATTAGACACTAGACTGACCCAAATGACATTGTTCTAAAAGCGTTTAAAAACATTATATTATTATTGTGGGATTTTGTAGCCTTGTGTTTTTCATCAGTCCTATTTTAATTTAGTTATTTGTTGAAATGAGAGGGATTATTGCAATAAACATGTTTGTGCAAACAAAGAGCAGTGATGTTGCCAATTCATCATTGCCACCACCAAATCATTATTCATTAATTTTTCATTCATCTTCAGAAAGCTTTTGGAAATTGCATGGAAAACTAGTACAAATTTGTAGACTACTTTAGAAATATCAGTGTGTTTTCCATTCACTTCAGGAATAATGTGAAAGTAGTGAATGAAACAGGAATATAAAATGAGTGGTATTTTATTTACTGTCCTTGTGTTCTTTTCCTCCACAAGTCAAAAGTGAGACTGACATCATCAGAATAATACAGAACAAAAAATAGCTACAGTTCTTTCAGTGTCTGATTGAAAAAGGTAAAAATGTGTTATCATGACAGACAGTGGTATGAGTGAAGATTTAAAAAACTCCATGAGAATTAATCTTTTCATAGCCTCGGCACGCGCGCGCGCGCACACACACACACACACACACACACACACACACACACACACACACACACACACACACACACACACACACACACACACACACACACACACACACACACACACACACACATTTTAACATTTTAACATATGAGCATTTTAATTTTGTTATATATATATACATATATACATATATACATATATATACATATATATATATATATATATATATATATATATATATATATATATGTATGTATATGTATATATGTATATATATATAACAAAATTAAAATGCTCATATGCACTTCAGTGCCAGGAATTAGGTACTGCCTCACATCTTTTTTTTTTTTTTCTGTATCCATTCTTGACAGGACATCTCAAGGAAGAAATAATGGTAACACTTTATAAGGATCAGTTCGTTAACAGAGGTTAATGCATTGGGCATCATCAACTAACAATGAACAGTACTTTTTACAGCATTTATTAACGTTACTTTCTCCGATACCAGTAATTTTTTTAGATTTCAGTTAATGTTAGTAAATTATAAATTATATTATTTTGATTACAGTTTTTTTCGATTGCTAAACGACAGTGAGCACAACTGGAGCTACATGTGCAAAACTCTAACTACAGTCTGCACAGCAGCAGTTCATGTGGACCAAACTCTAGTTCGTTTTTCTTAGCTTGAACACAGTTTTCAAAACTCTACACACTTATCCCATGACTTTAACCACAACCTGCACAACACTGTGGATTTACAGCACTTTGTTCAAATGCTAACACACTGCTGTCAAAACTGTGAACCACACATTCAAAACAGAATAGATTTCAGCCTTGTGCCTTTCAAACACTGATGATTGCAATTTCAGCTGAAAGGCTAAGCAGGTGTCTTGTTTTTTATTTGTTCGAATTACAGTATTTACTTTTAGTTTCTACCTTTTTTTCTAATTACTGTAATTTCGGATATTACTACAGACCATTGAAGCAAACTGCTAATTTTCATTTACCTTAAATAATTGTTATTTTCTAAAAACGTAAAAAAAATCATCTGAAAGAATGTCACTCTTTTCTTTGAAGAAAATATTACTTTGTATGAAGTCACTGAAATTGTTCAAACTGTAAAGATGTAAAGTTTGTATTTTCTGCATTGGTGTTTGATGTTAGTGTTTTTACTCTCAGTGTGTTCTGAGTGTCAGTGTGTGTTACAGTATCTCAGTGAGGGTTGTGTATTGTTTGGCTGCACTGAGCTGGTTTTGAGCCATGTGTTAAGAGTTCTGTTGCTTGGAATGAGTTTTGCAGGTGATGTGAACTGTTTAGCTCAGGTGACTGTTGGTAGTGCAGACTGTAGTTAGAGTTTTGCACATGTGGCTCCAGTTGTGCTCACTGTCGTTTAGCAATCGAAAAAAACTGTAATTAACAATGAAAAATAGTATATTTATAAATTGCATTAACAAGTTAAAATAATCTATTTCCATTATATGATATTATGTAGATGTTTTGTACAACTGGATTCTATTTATTTCTAATTCTTATTGCATATGCATTTATTGAGTATATTGATTGTGTAACTGTTGTTAACGGTTAGTGCCCATTTGCAGATACTTGTAGAGAAACTGAAAATGGGATGCCATTAATTTAGTGCTCAACTGTGGCAATTTAAATCAAAATCTTTTCTGAAATTTACAAAGTATCACTTGTTTTTCCCACAGGTGACTCAAACTTTCTCTATTACTTGATTGTGAGAATTGGATTTGTGAAATTCCTTTGAAATGTCCAAAAACAATATATACTTCTCTTACTGCAAGAGGTTTATGCAGAGGCAGAGCCACAGATATTATTACCATGCTCTGTGATCCACTGAACCCTCTCAATACTGGAGTCAGTCCTAAGGGGAAACCGGCAAACGTTATTCTATATTATCTTTCAGTCAATCCAGCTGTTCTCAATGGCCTTGAACTAACATGATCCTTCTACTAATCTCAGATGTTAAATTCTGGTCTGATCAGCCCTGCAAGAACACAAAACTGGATGGTAGATGAAAGTTGGATGATGCAAGCAAACTATGAAAAGCAAAACTCCACAATTGCTTGGTTTTGATTCAGAGTGACACTTCAAGGCGACATTCACCTTGAAACTACAGTCATGTTTGAAAAATGTAGTGTTATTCAACCAACGTCTAACCAAGAGTCCGAGCTTTTAGCAAATCAATTTATGCTTGAATTTAAGACGTGGTTAATGGGGTATTGAATTGTATAATTGGTCTCATCCCCTCTCTATCTTTTGTTTTTGTCCTCTACATCTGTCTGTGAGACAATTCACTCCACTGTTGTAAATGTCTCCTAAGGAAGATCAGGATGTTGCCATGGAGACACATTATATGATGTTTTACCTCATATTTAACAGACTGAAGGTTTGAGACTGAACCTGAACACACCAGAATATGTATAGACAAAAACATATTTCAGTTAGATTTATATTTGAAATAACCACAGAATAACAGGGGAATTATATTTTTTCTAATATAATAAAGCCCATCCTCACTTTGATATTCATTTGAAAGCTCTAGTAAGTATAAACTACAACAAGAAAAGGCAAAAGACTGCCTTATGAAAATTTAACTGTTTTTGACAATGCATGCATACTAGAAAACAGAGATTGTATTGATAAAAAGAAGTAGCCTGATCTACCAAAAATATACTGAGTTAGTTAATATGGCGCTTTGTGTGAGTCTTTAGCACCCTCCTCTGTCAAATCTGCATATGACAAGTAAAATCCATCTTGTGTTCTCTAAGAAAGTAATTCATCTTGTATTTGTACCCATTTGCTAATTTCAAACACAATGAAAAATCTATGAATAAATATCCAACTGTTATGGTGTAGATTTTGCAGAATCTTTCTAAAAAAAAACAGACTGGAGAAATTAAATGTTGGCTATATTTAAAAACCCACTATACCATAAAATGTTGTATGAATTTATTTAACTATTACAGACATTCTATAAAAGCAGTAAGCCTCCCTAATTTGACCACAATGATGGTTTCAAGATGGTTTTAACATCAGCCTTGAGTGGCTGTGGTAGCTATATTGTTTTGTTAGCTGCTGTTTAGTAATGTTGAGGGATCTACATTTTGTGTGTTTAGTTGGAAGCCAGAATCTGATCCACCCAGTCGCGGAGCTCAGTGACACGAGCGTAAACACCAGGTATACTGGTGTCACAACGACTGCTTCCCCAGGACACTATACCCACCAGTGTCCAGACATCACCCTTCTGACACACCAGAGGACCACCAGAGTCACCCTATACAGACAGATGCACAAGAGAGTTATGGTGAGAGAGTTATATAGAGAGAAATTGAGGAAGTGAGGAAGAGAAGATAGTCTTACCATGCAAGAGGAGGCACCAGCAGCACCAGCACAAATCATGACATCATGGATGTTGCTTCCCCAGTAGCTCTTACAGTCCTGGTTGGACAACAGAGGCAGAGCAACCTGCTGGAGCTCATTAGGGGTGAACAGAGCTACACGGAGAGAGAGAGAGAGAGAGAGAGAGAGAGAGAGAGAGAGAGAGAGAGAGAGAGAGAGAGAGAGAGAGAGAGAGAGAGAAAGAGAGAGAGAGAGAGAGAGAGAGAGAGAGATAGAGAGAGAGAGAGAGAATTAATTTTTTTCTTTTCTTTTAAAGTAATTAATACTTCAGCAAGGACACGTTGATCAAAAGCGACAGTAAATACATTTATAATGTCACGAAAAATTTCTATTTCAAATAAATGCTGTTCGTTTGAACTTCCTCAAAGAATCCTAAAAAAATGGTATTACGGTTTTCACCAAAATATTAAGCAGCACAACTGTTTTGCTAGCTTTGCCATCACAGGAATAAATTACATTTTAAAATTTATTAAATGAGAAAACAGATATTTTCAATTGTAATTGTATTTCCCAATATTACTGTATTTTTGATTAAATAAATGTAGCCTTGGTGAGCATAAGAGACCTCTTTCAAAAACATCAATAAATCTTACTGACCCCAAACTTTTGAATGGTAGTGTATATAATGTAATTAGAGATCAATTGGCATATCTATTACTAGCATTATATCAATTATGTAACCATTATAGAATAATAATAATAATAATATATTTCAATAATATAATGATGTATTATTTGTATTATTATTTTGCTGTAGAAATATATTCTAAATATTCTAATTCATTAGACTTGAATGAATATCAAAATTTGAAAGATATTTCTATTGATCTAGAACCAAAAGCAAGCATGTATGAAGACTTCAGATGCAAAAGCCTTTAAGCCCGTCTAACGTTTTTCTTTAATATTAACATATTTATCAGGCTCCTATGTATAGGTTTCTACCCAACTACCAACATTTCTGAATGTGCTGAGGCTGGGATTTAGTGAGTTTGAAGTTAAATTATTTGATGAACGTATACTATGTGCGAAGAGCATTCACTCAATATTATTATCTCATTTTTGACATAGGTGGCTTTTAGAGGCTTTTGCATTGGAGGTCTTCGTATATAGACTGTGATGTTATAGATAACTAACCATTGTGTTTGGTCACTCCCCAGCCAGAAGTCACACAGGTCATGCCGGGAGCAAATCCGTCTGAAGTCTCAGCAAGACAAACAGGAGACACATGGGCATTCAGTGAGACGGGGGAGGTCAGCTTGATCAAGGCAATGTCATTCTCGATGGTATTGGAGTTCCACTGAGGGTGGGTGAACACCTGTAATGGTGATTAAATCATAAATGCCATGTCAAAACACAGAAAATATCAGTAAATAAATAATGAGGAGAGATACACATAAATGAGCATATACAGAGTAAAGGTTTAGTATAAAAGCATTATCATGTTGAATGATTATTAGGTGGACATTTAAGTGTCCAGCTCTTGCGTGTTATTGAGGAATAAGTTTGAAGTTTTAAGCCTCACTTTTGACACTTTCATAGTCTGCGTGTCCTCCTGAGTGTTGCCGCTTCCCTTGTTATGCTCTCCCAGGATCACACGGTGACTGGTTCTGGAGATAAGCAATAGAGGTTTATTATCCGCGTCTATCCCAGGATTCATGCATATTAACGTAATGATTTAACTGTCATTAGTCTAAGTTAGTTTCACCTCACACCACAGTGAGCAGCAGTCACAACCCAGTTCTCACTGATCAAAGATCCACCACAGAAGTGCCAGCCAGTGAAGTCCTGTAATTTAATTGTAATTTACAATGGCAAAAGAAAGAGAGAGAGAGAGAGAGAGAGAGAGAGAGAGAGAGAGAGAGAGAGAGAGAGAGAGAGAGAGAGAGAGAGAGAGAGAGAGAGAGAGAGAGAGAGAGAGAGAGAGAGAGAGAGAGAGAAACAAATTACACTTTGTAAAAACTGTGTAATAATCGACCACTAGCTATAACCTAACATTATACCTGCAACGAGACCTGCCAGGGCCAGGAGTGAGGCCGTGCCTCCTCACCATTCACAATGCGGGCATAGCCACTGACAACAGGAGGGATGTCAGGAACACCACAGCCTAAAGAAAAAGGTAGAACAATCAAAGAAGAATGAAAATGTAATGCAATTTGATAGTATAATATAAATAGGCCATTTGACCAATGTTTTCGTAAATGCAAACAACATAAATTTTTAACATAGGGTGCTGGTGACAACACTGATCTTTTCAGTAACTATGAGTATGGCTGTAAAAAAAAAAAAAACATCCTCACCATAGGCTGCACTAATGAAGGCAACACAGGACAGCAGCCACAGGAAAGACATTGTGCAGAAGACAGCATTATTGACAGCAGAAAGTCCTATTTAACACCAAACCATGATTTCACACATACCAATGCAGAGTCTCAGGGTTAATTTTTGACCATGACATCAGGTTGTCATGGTCAAAAATTAACCCTGAGAGTCTGCATCAGCTGGTCTTCACCTGTTCAGAATCCCATGATTTTACCCAACAGTACTCGAACATTGCCATGTTTAACATGAAAAGTACAGTGCATTTTCGCATAAACCGGGTAGTTCTTCATAAATGTGCTATTAAACACTTCTGTTTGATTGATTTTAAATTATTTTATTTAATTTTTTTTCTTATTGTTTAATAAATTTAAATAGTTTTATTTGTTGATCGGGTTTGCTTTTTAGGAAAATAATAATTAAAAAACATAAACAACTAAATGTTTTGCCAACTCAATCCTACATTGAACTTAATGGTAAGCAAAACGCTTTGATTAATATTTTTGTGTGGCAAAAGCATTAGTATAACTTCTTATTCATAGATTCCATTACGAAAATACATTTGCAACAGAAGAATAAAAAAAAATAAAAAAAAATAATAATAAACAAACAATATGTAAATAAATACTGAATTGTTATATTATTTTTATAATTACATATTATACATTTTATTATATTATTTATATGATATCAAACATTATATATATATATATATGTGTATATATATATATATATATATATATATATATATATATATATATGTATATATATGTATATACATATGTGTATATATATATATATATATATATATATATATATATATATATAATTTAATTATATTAGTTCTATTATTTATTTATATAATTATCTTATATAATCACAGAACATCTATGGTGATAAAGATGAAGGGGACTAGGGATTTTTCAGACATCTGGAAAATTCAGATAATTAAAAAAGTTCATATTATTTAATGATAAGTTAATAGGTTATATGATGCCTGGGGTTTCTAGAAAATATACAATCTTGATAATAGGTGAGAACTCAAAGTAAATGTGTCAGCAAATTTATGTTGCAAATTATGTAAATGTGTGGGAAGGACTGGTAGCCTATATAAACCCTCAAACGTTGGTGAGACGGCCCTGATTCAGAAATGGCTTTGATTTGGATTCTGTCGTGTCTTGCTTTCTTTGGAACTGCCTATGGTTTGTTGCTGTTTTTTCCACAGGTTTAATACATACCCATCAAGGGCAGAATGCTTAGATTTGTACACTTCTACAAATGTTTTTCTTTTTTTTTTTCATTCTCAAGGCTGTGGTGTTCCTGCTATCCGTCCTGATATCACTGGCTATGCCAGGATTGTGAATGGTGAGGAGGCAGTTCGTCATTCCTGGCCCTGGCAGGTGTCTCTGCAGGTACAAACAGACATCATTTTAACAGATGACATGGATAATATAAACACATTTAACAAAACAAACATATATCTAGGCTAAAACATCCATAAATATAATAAATCTATAAAATAAATAAATCCTCATTACAGGACTCCACTGGCTTCCACTTCTGCGGTGGCTCCCTGATCAACGAGTTGTGGGTTGTGACTGCTGCTCACTGCAATGTCAGGTGAGACAGTATTAAATGTATAAACAGTATAAATTATTATTATTATGATTATTATTATTATTTTTACCGACCATTATTTCAGAATAAGTATTTATATACTGAGTAAAAGAAATCGGTGCAACTCTGAAAATAAAAAAGTTGTTTTATTAGGACCTCTCACCGTGTCGTCCTGGCTGAGCATGATCGTTCCTCCAATGCTGAGACCATTCAGTCCATGACTGTTGGCAAGGTGTGTTGATTTCATATTTTCTGTATCATACCTTAACCACTGAGACAAGGTTTAATGCTGCCACTGTATATGAGAATTGCTGCAGCGTATGCTGACGTATCTGTATCCTATTCCCAAAGGTTTTCAAGCACCCTAACTACAACAGCTTCACCATCAACAACGACATCCTCCTGATCAAGCTGGCCACTCCTGCTCAGATCAACACTCACGTGTCTCCTGTGTGTCTCGCTGAAACCAGTGACAACTTCCCTGGAGGCATGAAGTGTGTTACCTCTGGATGGGGCCTGACCAGGTACAATGGTGAGTTTCAGAATCTCTTTTTATTTTAGCAGTTTTGCATATATTTATAAAATATTTACATTTACAATGATGAAACTTTTATTTTAGTTTTAATATATATTATAGTATTTGTTCAGCTTTTATGGTTTAAGAAGGTCAAACTTGAGTTAGAACTCTGTCCTGATTTATTTTCTATGTTGAAAGCTTTTGAAATGCTGCAAATCTGTCTTTTCAGCCCCTGATACCCCTGCCCTGCTCCAGCAGGCCGCTCTACCTCTGCTGACCAATGATGACTGCAAGCGTTACTGGGGAACCAAGATCACTGATCTGATGATCTGTGCCGGAGCCTCTGGTGCTTCCTCTTGCATGGTGAGCCTCTCTTGATTTTCCACCTTACCTTTCTATTTTCCAAGCTCTTGAAGATTATAAAGATCTGACTTACCTCTGTGTTTTACAGGGAGATTCTGGTGGTCCTCTCGTCTGTGAGAAGAATGGAGTCTGGACTCTGGTTGGTATTGTGTCCTGGGGCAGTAGCACCTGCTCAACCAGCTCGCCTGGTGTGTACGCCCGTGTCACCAAACTCCGTGCCTGGGTTGACCAGACCATTGCTGCAAACTAAAACACAATGTTTATACAGTAGTTCTTGCTCATAATTTCATCAATAAAGTTTTATTTAGAAACAAAAACAACTTGCTTGTGTTTTTTGTAGAAAAAAAATTCAATAATTCAATTGTAATTGAGTAACTTTGTTTACAGTTGAAGGTGGACTTTCAATATGTTTGAGTGAAATTTTCTTATTACATCATTTTAATAATTGCAAATTCATCAGAACATTAATTATTCGAAACTACTATAAGTGCAATGACCCTGCTATATCTTCTGCAAAACCAGATAGATGACATTGAACAGTGGACAGGAAAGAAAATTACACATTTTTTTTGTATGTTGCATATACTCACAAGTTCTTTTTTGTAAGGATATGAAAAAATGAAGAAAAAAAGGAAAATGTTAACTGATATTAATTTAGTTAACTGCCATTCATTTGTAATCTATAATAGCCTAATATATAGATATTTTGTGTTTTATATATTTTAGTTATATGATAACATTCTTATAAGAAGTTTTATAAATATACTGCTAAAATGTAATAAATGTTACTGAATACTGAAAAAACAAACAAACACCGTTACCACTCTAACCCCCTTCAAACACAATAGCTTTGGACAGCCCGAAATTTCACACTTTATCATAAGGGTGCTTGTCATGAGGATTTATAAATTTTTGCTGTGCAATTGTGAATATATCAGCCATGAAGTCATTTGAACACAGTTAATGTTAACTGTTAATCCAATAAATCTTAAAACATTGAAAAAATGCTACTGGAATGGTACTCATTGTTATTGAACTGTTTCTCCACTCTCCTTTTCAACTCTTACTCTAAGCAATATAAGCAATATTGCATGCTTCCTTAGAATCACTAATGTTGCTGCACTTTCAATCCCATTCAGAACTCTTTGGATAAAAATGAGTACCACATGAATAAATATAGGGCTGAATTCAGGTTGATTGGGACACTTTTTTGAGATGACCGAATATAAAATGACTTAAGAATAAAAACATATTCTACCAAACTCAGATTATATTTGAATGAAATCTCATATTATTCACATTTTGGAATATTTGATCTTAGGTATATCAGTGCAAAGTAAATTGGTTGCAGTATGTAAATAATGTAATTATATACATTTACAGTACACACAGCTGAACTGATGAACATACGTGGATTAGTACCTAAATAGACATGAGCTGGGAATCAGTGCAGATGTGGACACAGAGGCCTTGAAAACAGGAACACGGCATTATCAGTGCATATGAAAATATAGCTATTCAGGTCAGGGTTATTGCAGTCAACACAATGACACACAAAGTAGAAGAGAAAAATTCAAAAATTCATTCAATAAGCTTATTTGATAAAATGCAAAATATGAAATCCTCTAATTAAACTTACAAGAAGCTTTTTTGCAGTCTATTTAACAGAGAATATTATACAAAATAAGAAACAAATAACAGCTCGCATATGAAATATGCCATAGCCATTTTCACCACGCAGGTATTATTAACTATATTCATTCATATAACATGGACGTTATCACTCTTCTGACTACAGCTTTCCTAAGAAATGTATTGCATGAAACTGAGAAATTGGAGATAATATTAGAGCAATTTTCAATCATTGTGAAACTGAGAGAATTAATAGCATTCATATAATATAACCTGCATGTTACTGCATATGAATCCCATCGATTCGCTCAATGTTCAATCATTGTGAATCAGTGAAAGTTAAAGGCATTCTTTAATGAGTAATTGGGTAGTATTTCTGTAGCTCCAACAGTATAGCGAAAGTAGGGTTTGTTAAGGGTTTAACAACCAGGGGATGCACAAACTGATAAAATGATTACTTTCAATGCAGTTTAAGTCAGTCAAATGTATAAATATAAATGTAATTCAATAATGAAAGATTTACAGCAGATTTAAAGCAACCAAAAGGAGGGGGCATTATCTTTTGTAGGGGTGGAAAAAACTCTATCTTGCAAGGTGCACAATATCCCACAGTGGAGCGATAAGACTTCCAGCATATGAATGAGGACCGAATATATAAAGCCCTCAGAGGAGCAGACAATATTCAAGTGCAGCAATGGCCTTCTTGTGGATCCTCTCCTGTCTCGCCTTATTTGGTGCAGCATATGGTACAATCCTGTTTTTCTTATAATAAGATACCATTATACCAGCCTTTAAGCCTGGCTAACCTTCCTTGAATAGAGCTCAGGATGCATGAATCTGTTAAATTTCTTTGGTGCAATTTTTTGGTCTGTTAGGCTGTGGTGTTCCTGCCGTTCCACCTGTTATCACTGGCTATGCCAGGATTGTGAATGGTGAGGAGGCACGGTCTCACTCCTGGCCCTGGCAGGTGTCTCTGCAGGTAAAACTTGTGTGAATAACAATGCTTTTTTTAATGCTAACTCAAAAGATTTAATAATTTATTTCATAATTTTAAATTTATTACAGGACTCTACTGGCTGGCACTTCTGCGGTGGCTCCCTGATCAACGAGTGGTGGGTTGTGACTGCTGCTCACTGCGGTGTGAGGTAAGACAGTATTAAAATAATCGTTAATGCCTACAAGGATCAATTGGGAAATAAGTTTGAATTTCAGTTATATCATTATATTTCGGGTTATGTTTTGGGTTATACCACTTTTATATATATTTTTACAGGACCTCTCACCGCGTCGTCCTGGGTGAGCATGATCGTTCATCCAATTCTGAGGCCATTCAGACCATTGCCGTTGGAAAGGTGTGTAGACCCTCAATATCTATTTTATTGAGTATCGCATTATTTCCTGCAGAATTCTGTTTTGCGAGTGGGAAGCCCCGGTCCAAATTCACTTTATAAATAAAAAGCACAATCGCTTCATTTATTACAAATATAATAAATATAATAAACTGGTATCACTATACCAGTGATGATGCTGAAGCAAAACATTCTTCATGCATTTGACATTACTGAAGATATTCAAAACTACTATTCAGGACTACCTCTATCAGTGTAACAAATTTCATGGTTTAACTATGTAAGGTTCAAAGGGATGCCCGTTAGAGAAAAAAAAACAAAACAAAAAAACAATTACACTAGGGGCTACATCATTCAGTGCTTAATGGCCCCTATAACGACAACTTGCAGTTCAGTAAATGAGTCAGTTGTTGATTCACTTATGGATCTGGGGTGTGTTTCCCAAAGCCAACTACCCAGCAAGCAATAGCAGTCATTTCACCATCTCGGTTAACTAGACCCGATATAGTCTGGGTATGAGTAACTCACTTCGAGCCAAGATAACCCTGAATTAAATTACGTGTAGTTTTTTCCAAAATAACTTGCGAGATGTATGATATTTCATCATGTAAGCAAAGTCAACAGTGATTAAAATGTGTTTGGTTTCATGTCTTTGACATGTTGTATGCGTAGCCTGTGCGTCTATTCCTGGGCTATGGTCAGACGTCTATTAAATTTTCACTGGCAGCCCAATTTGTTTTTTTTCTCTATCGCCATTATATTGCCTCACATTCAATACAGATTGCAAATACACACTCACAGCCTAGGTAATATGATCGCTTTTCACAAAAGATTCAGCAGCAGCGGCACAGATTCCCCATTGTTGAAAAGCACTGCAAGGAAGCATACTGTATATCCTACATGAACCACTGTTCTTAGGTAGTCTTTCAATAGAAACCTGAAGATAGCGTTTCCACTGATTGCTACCTTAAAATTGTAATGCTTACATGTCTGCATCCTCTTTCCAAAGTCCATCAAGCACCCTAACTACAACAGCTTCACCATCAACAACGACATCCTCCTGATCAAGCTGGCCACTCCTGCTCAGATCAACACTCACGTGTCTCCTGTGTGTCTCGCTGAAACCAGTGACAACTTCCCTGGAGGCATGAAGTGTGTTACCTCTGGATGGGGCCTGACCAGGTACAATGGTGAGTTTCAGAATCTCTTTTTATTTTAGCAGTTTTGCATATATTTATAAAATATTTACATTTACAATGATGAAACTTTTATTTTAGTTTTAATATATATTATAGCATTTGTTCAGCTTTTATGGTTTAAGAAGGTCAAACTTGAGTAAGAGCTCTGTCCTGATTTATTTTCTATGTTGAAAGCTTTTGAAATGCTGAAAATCTGTCTTTTCAGCCCCTGATACCCCTGCCCTGCTCCAGCAGGCCGCTCTACCTCTGCTGACCAATGATGACTGCAAGCGTTACTGGGGAACCAACATCACTGATCTGATGATCTGTGCCGGAGCCTCTGGTGCTTCCTCTTGCATGGTGAGCCTCTCTTGATTTTCCACCTTACCTTTCTATTTTCCAAGCTCTTGAAGATTATAAAGATCTGACTTACCTCTGTGTTTTACAGGGAGATTCTGGTGGTCCTCTCGTCTGTGAGAAGAATGGAGTCTGGACTCTGGTTGGTATTGTGTCCTGGGGAAGCAGCACTTGCTCCACTTCCACCCCTGCTGTGTACGCCCGTGTCACCAAACTCCGTGCCTGGGTTGACCAGACCATTGCTAATAACTAAAGCAGCCATGAATACTGTCTTTATTTTCTTTAATAAAGATGTCTGACATGACCTTTTGTTCCTCTTTCTTGGATTATTTATTATAAAGGCTATATAAAAAAAAAATATAAAAAAAAATATATATATATATATATATTATTCAGATTTAATTAATACACAGTCAAGGGTTTAGACACACTTGCTCATTCCTTATTATCATTCCTATTTTCCCCATTTTAGAATAATCATAAAGTCATCATAAATCATGATCATAAATCATGCTTTTTTTCTAACCAATCCTTTCCCCACTCACTACTCACTAGGATGCAGCTTTCCATTTAAGAAGCACCCTTACTCAATATAGGCTACTGTATACCATGTTGTCAGGTTTTTCATTGATTTATTAAGTTGTATCACCTGTTTCTTTGGATTTGTATTTAACCCGCTCACTTGCACTCACTCGTTGTCTGGCCTTGTTGTTGTTGAAATGTTTCATGGACTCACCTTCTTTGCTGAAAATGCTTTGAAAGAACTTACCTGTGTGTTTACTGTGTTTTTGGATTCCTGTGGGCTACGGTAAATTAATTATGGAATTTGAAATATTACTTGTTTTGCTCGCTTTTTTCGAGAAACGACATCATGAGTTAATTTTTTTGTGCTACTTACTGGTTTATTCACCTTGTTTTGCAAAATACTCCAGCAACTGGCTTGTTCATCTTCAGTGTTTTTTGGTAACCTTTTTTTTAAAGCATAGATAATTATTATTTCCCCTCAGTTTTTCTTCTGCCTCTCAGTGTATGCGTGCTGTGCAGTTGTACATGGTTAAATTTTGATGTCAGGCGGTTTGATACTTTTTGTTGCTCTTTTAGTTAATACTTTTCACATCTGAAATAAGAGTTTATTGAATGCATATATACAAAATATTTCAAGCAATGAGTAGATATTGACCTTAAAATTGCAATAACATTACACCTTAAACTGCAACAATAAAAGTGTTAAGAGCAAATGTGCACTCTATAATTTGTGCAGCTTTATTAACACATTATTAACCATTATATTTGGTCTATATTAAACTTCTCTGTGGATAGTGTAAGGCTGTATGTTTGCACTATCCACATATACATGCTATAGTTGTATAAACTGTAAACGTTAAGCCACCATTAGCCATTTCAGGGTAGAATTTGGCTCTATGCATATTAGTTTTTGCAGGTGTGGTCCATGCTACGGCAGTAACAGAAGGCTTTAAAGAAACGGCAGTAACACGTATCGCAGGGGTTGCAGCAGGGCAGGTGGTGACCCAGGCAGGACTGCTGATGAGGGATACAGCGGCTGGGGGAACGGGTGCCTCTTCTCTGAAGCCGCACAGCTTTACCCAGATCCTGTGGTTATGGCAGCGAAAGAAAAATACTTCAACACAGAGAAAAATGTTATAGTGCTCAAACTTTTCAGACCAAGTACCATGTTAACTTATATCAGAACATCCAAGCCATCACCTTAACCATTTGAGCAATGCACTGCTTACATAGGAATGTGGGCTATGCTTTAGAGTAAAAACTAACTAATATTAAATTTGTAAACGGATCAGATATTAAAAGTAAAACATGGAGAGAAAAAAACAGGACAATTTGAGGAACTTTTTGAAATATTTTTAACACTGTCATTTGGCATACCAAGTGGAGGCACATGCCACTGGTGGTACATGTACATTCTGTAAGTCACATGATATTAAATGTGAAAGCCACATGTAAATTAACCACCTCATCATAGGATACAAGGTCTTCTAGCAGTTTTTCTTCTGCAGAGTTTCTTTCAAGGTGGTCCAGTATAGGTACATCTGTGACATACAAAACACAAATGTGCCAAATATATTTTTTTAAAAAGCAATCCACTGTATCCAATTTGAAATTCATTAATTTAACACTAAATGTTAACTGGAATTAACACAATGAAGTACTGAAAATCTTTGCAAAAATCTTTTATACTCCCCATACTGATCAAAATGTAAAGATACTTTAAGAACTGTAATTATTTTCTTTATCAAAACACATTAAATATATACACATACATATATCAAAAATAATAAGTTTGGACAAACCTACCACTTATTTATTATAAGTATATTTCACATTATAGACTAAAAAAGAAAACGTCTGGTAAAATATACCATATAAGAAATGTTTGAACAATTGTAGTGTATGAAATCACATTAAAATGTAAACAATAACAACAAAAATCTTAATCTCTGAAAAGATCAATAGAAAAAGATACACCTCGTTTTTTTTGGAAAATAACATTGGTCTAGAAACCTTACCAGTGTCAGAAAGAGCAAAAGAGTGTTCACTACGTCTTAGGTTTGGATGTGATGCCATCACCATAACATTTATCAAAAACCAGCTGAAGACGGCTGTGTTCAGCATCATAATCATTTAAACTCAAAAACAAGATAAACTTCAGCCACACTTTTATTGATCTGGTTGTATTCGCTGAAAAAAGAGAAAGCAGTTAAGAATACAAGATTGAAAAGTCTTGTGTATATGTTTGTGAGCAAGTAGAAGATGTGTATTTTTCTATTCGCACTATGTTTCTGCTCTACAGTATGTGTGTGGATCTATGTACGTTTGCACATGTGTAAGTTAAATATGTTTGACCTACCTGCAGCGTTCCACGTCCCAGGCTGAGTGTCTGCACAAGAATCCTTGATTTATAAGGCTCCTTGAGGTGGGAGGTGAGGGACAGTGGTGCTGATCTGTGGATGGAGGGGCGGTCTCTTGTGCCTGGCACAACCACTTAACTTCTACACAAACACACACATACTGTAAGCCCACGCAGTCAGGAAAAAAATAAACAAACAGAATATCCTGGATGATGGTGTCTGATGGAATATTACTGTAATATGTTAGAATAAAAAAAATACTGAAATATAAGAAAACGTAAAACCTATTTCAGATTTTAAAAATGTCAGTTTATTTTAAATGTATGGAACAATTTGAGGAGTATAAAAAATGCATTGCTAGTTAGTAATAGGTTTGATAGGTTTGAAACATGGTTCTGTATTTTGAACCAATACTCAGTACAAAAATCAGTTGAATGATGCTTATATTTATTTTGCATTTTTCTTGTACTTTTTTAAATGTACACAATTTTATATCTTTGTATCCCGTACATATTCATTTATTATTTGGCTTAATCTTGTGATGTTTCTTATCATAGCATAATTTTATTTGACACTGTTTGACATAATCACACTTTTAATCATCTTTAGCTTAATTTTGTGATTTTGCTCATAATTGTTGCTTATTCCTGATAAATGAGGAAAATACCCTATTTGGTAATATTTGAGCTAGGCACTGAATTTGTACGTCAAATTAACTACATTTATTTTTGTTAAATACTGCTCATCCTATAGCTAACGCTCAGTACTGACCAGTAAACACTTCATTATGAAGCTAATACATCTATAATCAGCTGATGACGCCATCCTGCTGCATTGAATTACTGCTGATGACGCAATACAGCATCCATTTGTGTGGAAAATTGTTTATGAGAAAGGACTTCAGTACTTATCTTTGTAAGGTCAGATTGGTCTGAATTGTTTATTAGTAGAAAATAGAATGTGCAATTAACAAAAACATACGTGTTATTCAAATAATTTTGTACAAAACAAACAGGCCAATTCAGAATTGTTAGTTTATTTACTGAAAGACTGATCTATTAGTATTGGGACGAAGTAGACACAAATTTATGGTAAATCTCTCTTTAAAAAAATAAATAAAAAAAATAAATAAATAAATAAATAGCCTACATCGTGTGTGCATGTAATGCTTAAATGAAAGACAACTTCTCATCAACAAATGTTTTCTACTATTTTATTCCATGACATGCTTTTAGCCATAATAATAATAATATTGAATTAGAATGATTTCAGTTCATATCCTGCTCTCTGGAAAATATAAACCACATATTTGAAGAAATAATAGACTGAGTGTTTCCGTTGTAAGACAATTTATCAACATTTAATTTTGCAGCAAAATATAATTTATCAGAGGGCAATGATGAGTTCACAGAAATCTGTCCATTTTAAAAAATGTACATTAATCTTCCGGTGAATACCATCATCTGTTCAAATCTCTCCATTTATTTTATAGAATGGCTACGTGCAATGTTCAGTGTACTTCTCTTTCAGAACCTGGTCTGAGTGCACCATACATAGATAGTGCAGCCTTTCAAACTCCAGTGCCCTTTAAATAATGAAAAGAAAAAAAAAAACTCTGAAAAAACAAAGAAACATATTAGTTGATTTGTAGGCTAATAATGGTGGTTGGGTGAATACCGGGAATATTATAAATAAAATTTATAAAATGAATTTTGCTGAAGAAAAACCAAAATATTTACACCCAAACATTAATTTGAACAAACAAACAAACAAACAAACAATAAATGTGGAATTTTTTTTTGAGTTTGAGGCTTGCTTCTGTTTGGATGGTTGACACACACAACACACTTAAACATAACACACCTAACCTAACACAAAACTCTGGTAACCTAACAAGGCACAATATAGGTGTATTTAATTGAATTACTAGCATAAATAAATATTAAACAAATCAAATATAAAACAAATTAAATAGGAAATAAATATGTTTATGTAGCCTAGCTAATTAATATATGAAATGAAAATAAATTATTAATTACATAATGAATCACTCACTTGGCCTAGCCCTAGCTAATATAGAGGAAGAGATTGTTACTGATCGACTGCGCTGAACTTCATTTGTTGACTCTTTTCTTGTTACACGGCAAATTGTGTGACAATGGGACCCGTGTCGTAGTTTTTGACCGTCCACTCTCCCACCTGCAGCAAAGGTGTAAAACCCCAGCCGCGGGATCCCAATCCCTATGTGTAGGGATGGTCTGACTCTGATGGTTAGATGCTCAAGTCACATGAGTGTGTGTGCGTGCGTACGTGTGTTCATCCGGGTATTCGCAACTTCAGTTATGGGAAGTCGAACTCATTTCCACGAATCGGTTCTTTCGAACCGTTTGAATTAAAGATTCGTGCTGCAAAACGATTCTCAAGTGTTTTCCGTAACATCTATTGCTATTTATTAGTAGCCTAGCTATTTTACGATTAAATTGTACTGATGATAGGGTGACCAGATTTCTCAGAGTGTAATACGGGACAGATAAACAAACGGGGGGGGTGGGGGGGGGGGGGGGGGGGGGGTAGGGGGATGGGATGTTTTTTTTTTTTTTACATCTTTCGGGTGAAAAAGGCGATTTTATTAAAACAAACGGATTCGTATGTTTGTTGTTTAAACTGATATACAATCAAGTTGTAAACAATCCAGTATTTGTAGAAATTCTGATATTCGACTCATTACATCATTCAGAACTGTTTTGTGAATCTGTTCAAATGGTTCATTAAAATGATTCGACTCAGAAGAACAAATCGTTCACGAATCGGACAACACTGTCACTCAGGACTGCGGAGCTACATCTTGCTTTTTCTTTAGCTAGTACACAGTTAGTCTTATTTTTTCACCATGCCTTTCTCTGAATTATATTTTAATGTGGATAATGGTTATCTAGAGGGGCTGGTGAGAGGGTTTAAGGCTGGTATTTTATCTCAGGCGGATTATTTGAACCTTGTTCAATGTGAAACTCTGGAAGGTGAGTCGAATGTGTGTAACGTTAGGCTGCTAGCTTAACTTATCTGATCTGTGTCCGTTTTCATTTTCGACATTTCCACATGCAGCTGTGTGTGGTTTTTGACATGTATTGACGTTTAAAGATGCAAACCGTATTTTATCATTGATGTGGTATCTCGCTCATAAATCGCCATAAAACAACAGCACAGCTAATGTCAATTAGCTTGTTTCTTTAGCCAACACAGATCCTCCGAGCGTTTAAATCCCGTGCAGTTGGAGAAGTTCAGTTTTTACATCCTTATATTGCCCATGTTCCTCTGCCCTGATATTAAGTAAACAAATGAAGTCCTCTGGTCATTATATTATGTTACTTTTTTATTTAAGTGCAATAAATATACATGCTAACTGTGGTGCTTTCAGCAACACATTCAATGTATCAGCCATTTTCTTATCTGTATATTTACGTATTTATTTTACATGATCATTCGCAAATGTTTAATCCGCCGCTCTATTTTAAACATGCAATGAAATTAACAGTATTAATATTAAAGGCCTGCGTTTAACCTGACGGACTGATGGTTAACGTTACCGGAGCATCCTCTGTTGTGATTTCAACGTCTTATTTAAATTGTTAAGACCGGCCATTAATTGATTTTGACCCGTTTAAAGTAATGATCGGGATAAATAGTAAATATGTGTTTTTATTTTATTTAAAAAAAAAACGAAAGATACAAGTCTCATTTGAGGAGTGATAGTTGATGGTGCTGGTCATGTGATACAGTATGTCATGACGTCAGTTCTGTAAGATGGGCATATTCTCATTCCTGTGCTGATGGCAGTAACTTATACTTGTTTCTCATGCCCTTACTCGTCCAGCAGTTTACTTCCACTTACTTTGAAAAAAAAAACCAAACATCTGCTTTAATGAGACAAGCCAAATTATGACCAAATTTGTTTGGATGGAGTTTGCCTTCTGCATGAAAAACAAAATATTAAGCATATAAATCAATTGCTGCATAAATTAATTTAGACATCCTCTAGATGAAAATTTTACTGGATCAAGTATTTTGACAGTATTTATTGAAATAGAGCACTCCCTGAAAACTCCCTTACAAATATAAATACATTTTAAGAAACTGCAAAATATCTATCCAACTCCCAAATTGCTACTTTTGCTGATGTTTCTAACGTATGTGTATTTTGTAAAATTGGGAAAGATACTTTGCTTAATCTATTCGATCAATTCAATCAGATACATTCCATTTGGGACCGTTTAAATCAAAAAATACTTCAATCTGTGCTGCATTACTGCCTAATATTTCACTCTTTTCAATTAAATAACTTTTAAAATAACCCAAAAAATGAATGCAATGTTTTGAGAAATTGAATAAATTGTAGATAATTTTGTCTCCCCCTTTAAGAATCAATGGGAAGTGACTCACTTGGAATTTTTGCTTGTGCTTTAGGGAACTGGAAACTGTGTAAAAACATTTCCGAGATGAATGTATTTAGAAATCACCTCGAGCACAACCCTTTAGCATTGAAGAATGAGAATTTGGGTTTACAGATAAATCCACCATCATCTTCTTGTTCTTCTTCTTTTTTTTTAACAATTAAAGTTTTCGCTTGCATTTCTCCTCAGACCTGAAGCTTCATTTGCAGAGCACTGACTATGGAAGTTTCCTGGCCAATGAAGCCTCCCCCCTCACTGTCTCTGTCATTGATGACAAACTAAAAGAGAAGATGGTGGTTGAGTTCCGCCATATGAGGAACCAGTCTTATGAGCCTCTGGCCAGCTTCATGGATTTCATCACGTGAGTGCAGTCAGATATCAAAAAAGCATAAGCAAACCATGCTGCCAATTCACAACACGAGGCAAATCTAATGCTGTATTTTACAAATTTATTGGATTTAGTGAATGTTCATAACCAAGAATTTTTTTTATAGCTTTAACTGCTGGATTTTAAACTAATTACTATGTTTTAACATATTTCACCTCTCAGGACCCGTTATTAAGCTATTTTTTTTACGCTTTTTGCTGCTTTTTCAGATACAGCTATATGATTGACAACGTCATCCTGCTGATCACTGGAACTCTGCATCAGCGGGCCATCTCTGAGCTGGTGCCCAAGTGCCATCCGCTTGGCAGCTTCGAACAGATGGAGGCTGTTAACATTGCCCAGACTCCAGCAGAGCTCTATAATGCCATCCTGGTGGATACACCACTTGGTAGGAACATCTTGATATGAAAAATGAACACATGAATCACGCTCACTTTAAGTTTTGTGGCTTGAGGAAATCACAGAGTTGCAAATCTTGTCATTTATTGTCTTGATTTTTTTTAAGCATTCACAAATCTCCAAAACATATTCTAAATAATACCAAAGTGCTCATCCCCACAAAACAGTTAAAGGCTGTTTCTGTTTGTTTCAGCTGCTTTCTTTCAGGACTGCATCTCTGAGCAGGATTTGGATGAGATGAACATTGAAATAATTCGCAACACCCTTTACAAGGTCAGCCTTGCAATGGAAAGTACAGGGACGTAAATCTTAAGCATTCATTAGGAATTTTGGGTAGCACTTTGTTTTACAGGCCTGTTTCGTATGAACATACTATGTACTTATTGTAGTAATGACACTAACTAGGTACTAACCCTGAACCTACCCCTAAACCTTAACTTAACCCATGTAGTTACCTTACACTACTCATTAATTTTGTGGTAAGAACACTAAGTACATTGGAAGTGCATGTACTGTAAAATGAAGTGTTATCGAATTTTCTCATGACATAACAAATATGCTTAATTAAACAGAAACTCGCTGGTTTTTTTCTTGATATTATATGCGGCTAGTGATCTAACTTTGACACTGTATTTAGGGGAGACCGGGGCTAGTTGTTACCAAATTTACTCCTCTGAATATTTTTCAGGGTAGGTTGATTTCTGTACAGGCACATACCAAGACTTGGCTGCAAAAACTTTATTGAACAGCAATGTTGTTGAGCAGAAAAAATACCCTTTTTTGTTTTAAGTTTTTTTAATTTGTCGCATACACAGTTATCTACAGAAAACAACTTGCAGTGAAATGTAAACCTGGTCTGCTACCTAGACTGTCCATTAAATATATAAGTAGTAGATAAAAAAGGTAAGATAAGATGAACACAAGAAATAATGATGGAAATATGTGTGATAATAATAACAAAATGGCAATAAGGTCGGTAGGATTAGAAAATGCTGGGCATGTTACCAGCAAAATATGTCAGTATTCTTTCGATCTTTGAGCTCTGTCTGGCCTTTAACTCCGAAACCATGAGCTGTGATTGATCTCTCCTGTCTGTCTCCAGGCGTATCTCGAAGCTTTCTACAAGTTCTGTTCCTCACTGGGGGGAACAACCGCTGACACCATGTGTCCAATTCTGGAGGTGAGAAATACGAGGACAATGAAAAAGATTCTGATGAGATTTTTTAATTGTTATTGATGCATTTCAGTCTTTTAGTAACTAAAGCAAAGCTTTGTTTGTGTATCAGTTTGAGGCAGATAGAAGGGCTTTCATCATTACCATTAACTCCTTTGGTACGGAGCTCTCCAAAGAAGACAGAGCGAAACTTTTCCCTCACTGTGGCAAGCTGTACCCAGAGGGGCTAGCACAGCTAGCCCGCGCAGATGATTACGAGCAGGTCAAAGCTGTGGCTGAATACTACCCTGTAGGTATCTGTGTACACCGAAATGGCTTCAGACTAACTTTATAGACAGCATGATTCAATTATGACAGAATGTTCAGAATGTGTGGCTTAACTGTTCTTTTAATTCTATTAGAGTTGTTTTGATATGAAGTTCATGTAGCGTGTCTTTTTGCTTCTTTGGCCACCAAAAAGATTTGAGGATTAATACTGAATTCATGTTGCTTCAGGAATACAAGCTTCTCTTTGAGGGTGCTGGCAGCAACCCAGGAGATAAAACCCTTGAGGATCGCTTTTTTGAACATGAGGTCAGCATTACAGAGAGAATGCTATTACATTGAATCTTATGTAATTCAGGCATTTTTTTTGATGTTGACAAATGTGTTCCTTGAAAGTCCTCTGCTAATGGGAAAATGTTGGTTATGTGTTTGCAGGTGAAACTTAATAAGCTGGCCTTCCTGAATCAGTTTCATTTCAGCGTGTTCTATGCCTATGTCAAATTGAAGGAACAAGAGTGCCGGAACATTGTGTGGATTGCAGAGTGTATCGCCCAAAGGCACCGGGCTAAGATTGACAACTACATCCCCATATTCTAATGGTACATATATATCAGTCTTGAATAATGATCCACGTGGCATGTATTGACTGCTCTGATATGGTAAGGTTTGAAAATGATGATTTTGTCTCCTCCCTGTTTCTTGCACTATGTCACTCTTACCTTTCATTGTGATTGTCTTTATTAGAGTAAATTATTGGTTTTGTCTGACAGACAAAGCAAAGCAGTTTGCATTCCCTCTCAAAACTTAGGATTTTTTTAATGAAAAGTTTTATTAAATTAGTCAATGTTATTTTGCTTCATAATGTCATGACTGTGTAACCGTGTCACCTAGAAAGCAATCACAGCCCATTGCAAGTAAATAAATGCAGGGAGTTACAGGAAAACAGGAGAGTTTATGTTTTAGTCAAACACAAAACTAAAGAGATCTATTGTCATATTCCTGTGTAAGGCTTAGAAAACACGCATTACATCATTATTGTTTATGCATTGAATACTTTTTCAATTAATGTACATTTTCAGATTATGAACTCCCTGAACTCGGGATCTTAGAGGATCCAGTATCCACATCTGATGAGGGTTAGAGAACCACTGCTAATCTAGACAGCTGTCCTTATTCATGAAACAAGCAGAATGAATTTCAGTATAAATTTCACATAAAACCCTTTTTGTGTAAATTGTTGGATTCAATGCAACAACACGGTTTACGTAAGAGTGGTTTATAATTGATTTACAGAGAAATTATTTTCCATGTGTTTCACGAATACGGAACAGTAGGATTATCCTTATAAAAAAGAGAAATGTGGGGGATTTACACAAATGTTTTTTTGTGTGTATAGATTCTTCATAATATATGTTTGTTAAAATGAGAATTGTGTGCTTGCCATTTGTAAATTAGTGCTAAAATTTGTGCTGACATAATTTATGGAGTAGATCATATTTCATGATTGACAGCTGAATTGGTGAGGTCTAATGGATCTAGTATTAAGAAAGACCTTGCCTTCTGCTTGCAATGTAAAATCTATTGTACTGTTGTAACCATAATGTTTGTGTTTTAAGTGATCTAAATGAAATCTATGTATGTATATATATAAATACACACTATATATATATATACAGTAATTCTGTGTTTGTATGTTTTATTCTCTCTTTAAGAAAAAAGATAGGACTGAAAACAGCCACTATTGCATTTTGTGGAGATATCTAGCTGTAGTTACATTAGCCACCACCAGATGGTGCAAAGAGCCCAAAAATCCATCATCAACATGTGCAGATTGGTTTGGACTTGGCTTGGAAGTTGGCTACAGCATGAGCTTTAGAATTTAAATAAAAATTTTACTACGGACATTCAGCTGAACACAAAATGATTTACTGTACCTTCCAACACAACCTGAAGATATTCTTTATAAATATAATTAGCCTGGGGTATTGTACTATTGTGTCGAGATGTTCAAGTATGTGGTGTTCTAGTTGACAGGAAGAGGTGCCTGCCAAAACCCACAAAGTCCTCCGGGGCTAATGATGCCATGTTTGCATTAACGCTGTGTTGCTGTACTCTGCCAAAAGTAAAGCTATACCTAAACATGTGAAGGACGTGCCAACCGCTTACTGACAGAGCTTCAGTCTTTTGTAAATACCAGATGTGGTTTGAACATGTAGTTGAATGGCTGGTTATCTGTGTTTTAAAACACTGGATAAGAAAATGTCCTAGGGCTTAGTGATGTTCTAAACACCCACGCATTACATTGAGTTTTGTATTTCTGTTTGGATGAACATTAGTTACGTTTTTTTTTTTTTTTTTTGAGGGGGCTTTGGATCACTCTCTGATGACCCCATCCTCGTTCTTTCTACTTGCTAAAACATTATGGTCCAGGCCTCATTAAAAACGCTTAATTACTGCAAACAATCACAGCCTTATAGTTCCACAGTGCTCTGGACCTATTGTGGATCAGAAGACAGAAAATGGCTTGAACTCTAGCAACCTTTATGAATGCAAATTATCTTAGCAGCCACGTCACCGCAGCCAAGACAAGAGCACAATAAGTTTAAACAGTTCACCCTCTTATTACCACAACTCCTGGAAAATGCATAAATCTTTCAGACGCCCCAAGCCATTTTCATTTTCAAGCCATTTTCACTTGAATTAAATTATGGAGGTGAATTTATGGAACATTATTGGATATATGGCCATTTTGATTAGGCGATACATATACAAAGTTACTGTTGGATCATCACCTTTGCATTGTAGGAACACCATTTAACATTACTACTTAATGTTATTCTGAACATGCATGGCTTTCTTTCTTCTGTGGAACAGAAGATATTTTGTGAAATGTTTCAACGTCTTTTTTTTTTCATTCAATGGTCACTAAAATTGTTTGGTTACCAAGATTCTTCAAAATATGTTTTCTTATGTTCTGTTGAAGAAAGAAATGCATGCAGGTTTGGAACAACAAATAATAACAGAATTTAAATTTTTGGGTGAACCACCCCTTTAAGTTCATGCAATACAAAGTGTTTAGTATTCTATTTAAGAATAGTAGTAAAGAGTGCCTACATCTTACATCTTCTGTCACAGAGCCTTTAAGAGCATGTTCACTATTCTCTAATTGGATTACGAATCCCTGCAATTCAGCAGGATGATGCCCTCTCCACCCAATGTTAAGATGTTCAGAGAGATTTTTTTCTGATACTAGGAAACAGTTTTATTGTTTCTGTGGAAGTCACAGTGTTCCCAGTACCCAAGAGGACACACATTTGGTTTGCTCTAATTAGATACTGAAATAAAGATATTTTGAGAATATGGGAGGCAACTGTGATGCACTGTCACCTGCTATACAGGAACAACGATCACACTGGAAATTCAGGTTCAAATATGCAAAGTCTTTTTTTTTTTACATTCATCTTTGTATACTTCCTGGTGAAGAAAGGAAGATGCGTTGAAAAATGAGTATGCATTAAATGCAGGGTGCAGACACAGCTATACTAAATTATATTAGTTACAAGTACGTAGCCTGTGTGTTCCTTTGCACTTGCAGAAAATGATTCTCTGATTGCACAACACTCATTGATGCCCTGGGATTTGACTGGCATTATTAAAAGCGCACTGGGCAGCTTCTGCTCCATGGGCTTTTTCTTTGACAAGAAGAACTCTGTTGGAAACCAGATGAGCAAAAATAGCCTGCTAATGATGCTTTTGTGGGTCCTTGTCAAGCAGTGAATGAGAGAAGTCAAGGACTGATGTATGCAGACTTGTACCCGTTGACCGGTACTTACAAACAGTTACAAACAGACGGAGAAGACAGACACAAAAGCAACGTATATAGGCATCCGTAAAATGCTGCATTCTTTGTATCTCTACTGCTTTACAGTCACTGCACATTAAATGACGTTACACAGTCCTATGCTTATGCAAAGCTTCTGCAAAAGCCTGCATCAGATGCAGGGTGGCATTCTGTGAAAGTGAACATAAAGAATAGCATAATTTACATTTGTTTTAATTACTTGAAAAATATGCTAATTCCGGGTTGTGACCTCGTTTACAATAAACCAGTGGGAGAATCTATAGTGAGATGCCATTATAATTGTGCTGCGGTTGCCAAACTGTTAATTATTTGTGTGGATGAAATTAATGACGTGTAGCCACAGTTGCCCCAGATCATTCTCTACTCATTAACGCAGCCTAAACATTAAGCCCCCATCAATGCAGTTTTAACAAAGGCCACTGTTTGATGGGCATGTGTGTCCTGCAGTGTCCTATGCCCCTCTGTGTCCCTCATCTTGCTTTGCCATTAGACAAATGCCCCGGCGACTCGGGCCCCATGTCCAAGTGGCAAGTGCTGGGAACAAATGCGCTAGGCATATACATTTGTTTACAATGTAATTGTATCCCACAGTCCAGGAAGAAAACAAACAAACAGAGGCAACATAGGGAGCATATGGTCACATAAGTTTTGGCACTGTATGGATGACCAAGTGTCCTTCCTGTCTGCCTGCAGCACTGTCTTATGTGTCTAACATTACAGACATTGCAGTTTATCGTTCTGGCCAAATCTATTGGCCTCAAGCCTCCCTGTCCTGCAGCAGGACAATGGCATGTTCACACAGATGAGCACTAAGTAGGGATCCCTTGGCATCTTTCAGTAGAGAGGTCTCTTTAGTGTCCTAAATTATTGGCACTGTGACCTTAATTCTTCCTACAAATTAAGGTCTGGATAGATTAGATGGTAAGTAAACAGTGAGATCTAATAATCAATGTGTTGGACGCAGGAGAAATGAACAGGAATAAAGATCTGAGCGACTTTGACAAGGGCCAAATTATGGTTTTGGATCTACTTCTTCAGCCTAGTGTGTCTTGCCAACACAAACCTTACCATTTTCCATCCAAGAATGCTCAATGTTAAGAACTTAGTATGTTGATGTTGGCAAACGTCCTGTTCTGGATTTTAAATCTGCAGCGCTGAGACAGTGTGCAGCACTCCTCACTCATGAGGGTTATTGGCAAGTGAGAACCGTTGCCTGTGGCACACCTGCAAAGATTTTGAAATGCTAAGCTTTTAAGCAGACTGAAATTTGTTTCTAGCAGCCTAGACACTAACTAATGTTAATCATAATATCAGTTTTACATACAAGTACTTTGAGTACGGCTAGATGTGCTGACAACATGATGTCTTAAGGCTGATTTATACTTCTGCGTCGGACCTAGGCCGGAGCCTCTTCGCCGTAGCCTACGCTTTGGTTTTAATTTATACTTCTGCGTCGTTGTCCGCGTTGACGCACGCAGAGGGAGCATGTGAAACCCGAGGAAGCGGTTTGAGCAGACCAATCACAGCGCTTGCGTCCGCGTAGAATTGACGCGTTGTTACATTTTTGGAGAGGTGCACGTCAGGGTACGCCGAAGGGTATGCGCGCTACGCACAGCCTACCGCGTAGCTACGGCGTAAGTTCGACGCAGAAGTATAAATTGGGCTTTAGAGTGGAAAAGCTTGCAGCTGTGAAGTAACGCTGGATGGACCTACAGTGTTTATTGATGTAGTGGTGTGTTATTGTTCCCTATTTTGAATGGCACAATCTCCTGCCCTTTGTCTTTAACACCCCACCACAACCCAAGGGTTGACTTGTGTGTGAAACATTTTTTGTTTCTTTTCCATTTAAAAAAAAAATTTCCCTCTTTGGAATTGGCTGAACTCTTGCCTCAGGACACCACTAGCATTATTAATCTGAACTCTTTCTCAGAATTATCTCTGCATTTCTCTCTGCTATGCCAGATTTCTCAACTCTTGGACATACAGTACTTGGGTCCAGTATATTTTTTATTTGGTCCTTTTTGCCATGTTAGCTATCAGTGGCAGTTTAAGGAACAGTAATTGATGGATAGTTGATGAAGATTTGAATCTGTATTGTGTACATGAGCACCACATTTCAACATGTCAGAGCATAATAGTCTTGTCAACATAATATCTTGGAAGTAGTGCACACACACACACACGCACGCACACACGCACGCACGCACGCACACAGACACACACACACACACACACACACACACACACACACACACACACACACACACACACACACACACACACACACACACACACACACACACACACACACACACACACACACACACAATGATTACTGCTGAACTTTCAGTACATCACAGTAAATAATTTCTTACTTTGTTTTAAAAAAAAAAAAACAGTTCAGTGTGATCCCCCTTAAATACAGGTCCTTCTCAAAAAATTAGCATATTGTGATAAAGTTCATTATTTTCCATAATGTAATGATAAAAATGTAACTTTCATATATTTTACATTCATTTCACACCAACTGAAATATTTCAGGTCTTTTATTTTTTTAATACTGATGATTTTGGCATTCAGCTCATGAAAACCCAAAATACCTATCTAAAAAAATTAGCATATTTCATCCGACCAATAAAAGAAGTGTTTTTAATACAAAAAAAGTCAACCTTCAAATAATTATGTTCAGTTATGCACTCAATACTTGGTCGGGAATCCTTTTGCAGAAATGACTGCTTCAATGCGGCGTGGCATGGAGGCAATCAGCCTGTGGCACTGCTGAGGTGTTATGGAGGCCCAGGATGCTTCGATAGGGGCCTTAAGCTCATCCAGAGTGTTGGGTCTTGGGTCTCTCAACTTTCTCTTCACAATATCCCACAGATTCTCTATGGGGTTCAGGTCAGGAGAGTTGGCAGGCCAATTGACCACAGTAATACCATGGTCAGTAAAGCATTTACCACTGGTTTTGGCACTGTGAGCAGGTGCCAGGTCGTGCTGAAAAATGAAATCTTCATCTCCATAAAGCTTTTCAGCAGATGGAAGCATGAAGTGCTCCAAAATCTCCTGATAGCTAGCTGCATTGACCCTGCCCTTGATAAAACACAGTGGACCAACACCAGCAGCTGACATGGCACCCCAGACCATCACTGACTGTGGGTACTTGACACTGGACTTCAGGCATTTTGGCATTTCCTTCTCCCCAATCTTCCTCCAGACTCTGGCACCCTGATTTCCGAATGACATGCAAAATTTGCTTTCATCCGAAAAAAGTACTTTGGACCCCTGAGCAACAGTCCAGTGCTGCTTCTCTGTAGCCCAGGTCAGGCGCTTCTGCCGCTGTTTCTGGTTCAAAATTGGCTTGACCTGGGTAATGCGGCACCTGTAGCCCATTTCCTGGACACGCCTGTGCACGGTGGCTCTGGATGTTTCTACTCCAGACTCAGTCCACTGCTTCCGCACGTCCCCCAAGGTCTGGAATCGGTCCTTCTCCACAATCTTCCTCAGGGTCCGGTCACCTCTCCTCGTTGTGCAGCGTTTTTTGCCACACTTTTTCCTTCCCACAGACTTCCCACTGAGGTGCCTTGAAACAGCACTCTGAGAACAGCCTATTTGTTCAGAAATTTCTTTCTGTGTCTTACCCTCTTGCTTGAGGGTGTCAATGATGGCCTTCTGGACAGCAGTCAGGTCGGCAGTCTTACCCATGATTGCGGTTTTGAGTAATGAAACCGGCTGGGAGTTTTTAAAAGCCTCAGGAATCTTTTGCAGGTGTTTAGAGTTAATTAGTTGATTCAGATGATTAGGTTAATAGCTCGTTTAGAGACCCTTTTCATGATATGCTAATTTTTTGAGATAGGAATTTTGAGTTTTCATGAGCTGAATGCCAAAATCATCAGTATTAAAACAATAAAAGACCTGAAATATTTCAGTTGGTGTGCAATGAATCTAAAATATATGAAAGTTTAATTTTTATCATTACATTATGGAAAATAATGAACTTTATCACAATATGCTAATTTTTTCAGAAGGACCTGTAGAGTTGTACCCTTTATGTGTTTTGTGTCCTAAACAACATCCCTGCCCAGACCATTTAGTTAATGAAACATGAAACATCTTGAGTTTCTTTCCCGTTTTTTTCTTTTTTTTCTCCGTTTTTCCAGAATTGGCTGAACTTTTTCCCCAGGACACCACCAGCATTCTTTTCTCTTTCTCAGAATATTCTGAGGGGGAACAGGATTTGGCAAATGATGCAAGATCGGACTTGAACTTGCATCACCCATGTGAGCACCACATCTCAACATATGAAAGCACATGCAGTAACTGCTAGAACATGCTGAGACTGAAGTTTTTTTTTTTTTTTTTTTGATGTCTTGATTTTTAAAAGTTGAGTCGGATATATTGTCCATAACAGCCTTTAGTTTTACATCACAGTCTGGCAAAACCACACATGACAGCCACTTTACAATATTGATGGTTGGTAAAATAAATAGTATGAGTTTGTTTGCATTAGTGTAATGTATAAGTTTGCATAACTGAGGAAACTCAGTTTCACTCAAATTGATGCAGCTGGGACTGGGAGAGAGGCTAAACATACTTTTTCTCTGTTTATTACACAAGTGCCACTCATATTTACAGTGCTTACTGGCAGGGACACTTTGCATTGTTTAGGAACAAAGTTCTCATCAATTATGGACCAAGCACTGCTTGGTTAATCACAGGACCCAGTGTGATGTGGTGTGTGACAATGTGTCCCATTTATTCCTTATTATGTTTCAGCTATCAAAGAATGTCCACACTGCTCTTTCCAAAAACAATAAATGCAGTTAATGAGATAAACATGATTACCAATAAATCTTCTGGGATTTTGACCTTGCTACAAAGGCTAAGCTCCTTAAATGTGGATGTTTTGATACCATTGCCCTGCTTTTTGAATGTCTGGATCATGATTCCACGAAATTAGAGTATGGCTTAGCTCTTGGTATAACTTTTACCAGGAACTGAGCCTTTCTGCTCTGGTCAACAAGCATTGAAAATCATTATATTGAAATGTGCAAGGTAATGACATGTAGGTTATGAGGGGACACAGATCACTATTTACACAGCGTGTCAAAGATTGAGACTGAAGCCATTGTAGATCTGCTCACATTCGGCTGAATCTTCTGTTCAGTGTCCAGAATCTCTCAAGTAGAGACCATGATGGTCAATTAGAGTGGCTCTCATCCTAGTTTCTCTCTTCCCTCTCCTGTGTGGTTTATTCGTATTTACTTCCCCTATAGCAGATCAAATTTACTGCATTTCACAACAGGTCATATGCATGTTACTTAAGTTGTGTTTGTTAACTGTTTTAAAAAGATGAACTCTGGTTGTGGGAAATTAGTGTTTCAAGACGCATTCCCAAATATTCAGGTTTACCAACATGGGATTTTCAATGATTTATTCTTAAAATGAAAAGTTTAAAAGTTTGAGGTCGGAAAGGTGGGTGGCTCATGTGTGCTTCGCGCCCTAAAGCGTCATAGCCCGCTAGAATGGGCGTGGCTTATACTGCCCTACAAAGCAAAAAGGCAGTAACTGCATTTTTGGTCAAAAATGAGTTATTATCATTTTCATGACATTCAAGGCAGCTGATTTCGCGGCATCCTCACGGGACGGTTTTAACATTTTTACCCTTCTAACTTCACACAAATTTTGTTTGAGATGGCACAAAGCCGGGGAAAGAAGATGGTCGTTGAAAAGAAAATATCCGGAGAATGGTAAGTAAGAGTGACAGATTAAACATTTAGAGGCTAGGCTATCACAATATAAACTCCTGTCAGCCGCCAGGGCGGGACTTCCTCTCAGAGGTCCATTCAGATAGCATTATGCTAATTGACAGGCGATGTTTTAAATAGCTTTGCTAACCTGCCCCTGATCCTCCCTGCTTCGAGCTGTAACTTTATTCTCTGTAACTTCACATCATCGCCGATGCCATGTCATCATTTTGTTGTTCATGTCACAAAGTTATAATCCAACCAGCGGTGAAAAAATATTCAATAACTAGAAAAGCACTCGGAGAGCACTAACCTCTGTCAAGGTAGCCTAATAGGTCACTGAGGCAATTCCAAATGTCCCGTGTTCCGGATCACCACCAAAATGTAGTAATCTGTTCCTTGTCCTAATACCCATGTTGTCCGAAAATGTCATCCAAATTCGTACAGTACTTTTCGAGTTATCTTACTAACGAACAGACAAACATACAAAGCACCAAAAGATAACCTTTGGGCGGAGGTAAAACTTCTTAAGGCATCAGGCTATCCCATAACATCCAAGCAGTCAGCGTGATCTTCTTCGCTCTTATTAGCCTACATGAACGGCGTCTTCTTTTTTCATAGGCTAATCATTCACAGCGTTGTTGTCCAGCAGGAGAATATATGTGTCCATAAACACAGCTATCGGTGTAACAGTTATTCTTTAACGTGACAGGTGTCTGTTCAACTTAAAACACACTCTCTTCGCGGCCGCTGTTTGAAGACTATGTCCGCTGTTTAGATAAGTTAGCAAGTTGTGAGCAAAACTGACATCTTTCTCTTTACTGTTGTAAGCATCCATGCTTTCAACAAAAACAAACTTCTGCAGACAGAGCGAGCCGGCAGGTATTTACACCCCCCTTAGCGCTAAGGCTCAAACACATTGGTTCCTGTTCCTAAGCATTTATTTATTGCACGGTTTCTTCTTCAGAATATAAAATTATATATTTAATTTGGCTTCCCCTTAATTATATTAACCTATGAAAATGTTGTCCCTCTGCATGAAAGCAAGCTTCTATGTTTTATCCTATTATAGGCCTAATGTAACTTATGAAGCCAGGCTGCTTTTTGTGTGTTGGCTTTTCTTTCTTCATTTTCATTAAGGGTGCAAAATTATTAATTTATTGTGTTAGCCTAATTCATCCATTATTTTGTCATGGACCTAATTTAAGTTATTTCCTGTACAATTAAATATTATGATATACAGACATCAATACATATATTGATCAAGTGAAGATGCTGTCCTGTAGGTCCATATAATAATAATAATAGTAATAATAATAATAATAATAATAACAATTTGTTGCAGTACACAGACAGACAGACAGACAGACACAGACAGATGTGGATTTACATTCATGCCACTAATTTTCTCTCTTTTTCATTTAAGATACACATGTTGATATTCCATCAAAGAGGCAGAAAGTCCTGCCCCCCGCTGAAGAAATGGAGTGGACCATCCTGGACACTTTGGATACCACCAGCGTGGACAGCTTATTCGATGACATTACAGACCTAGATTATGTCCCAACCCCTACGATGACACTGACTGAAGTGGAACTTGGAGACCCAGGGGAACAAGTTCAAGAGCCAGAGCCCCAGCCAGAGCCCCAGCCAGAGCCAGAGCCAGAGCCCCAGCCAGGGCCCCAGCCAGAGCCACAGCCAGAGCCACAGCCAGAGCCCCAGCCAGAGCCCCAGCCAGAGCCACAGCCAGAGCCACAGCCAGAGCCCCAGCCAGAGCCCCAGCCAGAACCCCAGCCAGAGCCCCAGCCAGAGCCACAGCCAGGGCCCCAGGCAGAGCCCCAGCCAGAGGCCCAGCCAGAGCCACAGCCAGGGCCCCAGGCAGAGCCCCAGCCAGAGCCCCAGCCAGAGCCACAGCCAGGGTCACATCCTGATGTGGAATCAAGTCGACCACCAATGAGAGGGCCATGTGGTGCCAAATGTCGAAAAGGTGTACAGACCAAATTTCAGAGGAAAGACGGAGGGAGATATGGAATCAATACTGGGAGATGACCTACACAGAAAGACGATCATGGATGTTTTACTCAGTTACCCCAATGCCAACCAAAAGAACAACAACCGGCCTAGAAAGTCGCCGTGGCCGCTCATTCATCTACCGGCTGCAAAACCAGAAAGGAGAGCCAAGACAGGTCTGCAAAATGTTTTTCCTGTCATCATTGGGCTATCACCCAAAAAATGACAGTCTAGTCATTTCCATGATGGGGAAGTTGAACACCAGGCCACTGGTTCCATCCAAGGACCAGAGAGGAAGACAGGCTGCTGTCAACAAAATGGACGTGAAGACCCTTGATGACCACATTGAGTCCTTCCATCCCTTTGTGAGCCATTACAGACGGGAGCATGCCCCAAATCGACGGTACCTGCCAAGTGACATCACAATAAAGATGATGCATTCAGATTACCTTGATAAAGGAAATGCCTGCTCCTATGAAGCATACAGGAAGATGGTAAAAGACAAAAAAATCAGCTTTGCCAAACTTGGGGAGGAGCAATGTGAGGACTGTTTGGAACATGCTGAACATGCGAACTGCCACGCAGGGGAGACTGAAAGCTCAGATTGCCTAGAGTGCCTAAGGTGGAACAAACATAAGCAGTCTGCCCTAGAGAGCCGCCAAAGCTACCAGGCAGATGCAGAGAGGGACTGGCCGGACATGACATCAGTTCGGAGCGTGGACCTCCAGAAGGTGATAATGCTGCCACGCATGCCAGGAGTCAAGTCAGCAGTATTTACTCGTCGCATCGTGGCATACCACGAAACATTTGCCTCAGTGGGGAAAAAAACTAACAAAAAAAACACCATCTCTGTATTGTGGTACGAGGGAATGGCTGGGCGAAGTGCAGCGGAAATTACATCAGCATACACAACTGCACTGGAGAAGGAGCGGGATGTACGGCACACCATATTCTGGGTGGACAACTGCAGTGCACAGAATAAGAACTGGTGCCATCTATCCTCACTTGTCACTCTTGTGAACAGTGACACCATTTCACAGGAGGACATCACACTAAAGTTTTTTGAGAGGGGACACACGTTCATGAGCGCAGACAGTTTCCACCATGGTGTCGAGCAGCAAATGAGGAGCCGTCCAGGTGGTGTGGTCTACGACTTCGAGGACTTTGTGAGTGTTGTGGCAAGCTCCAACTCCAGAAAGGTGGATGTTGTCAAATTGGAGAATGCCAATGTGCTAGATTGGAGGGATGGCCACTCAACCGTCAAGGTCAAGAAAGCGCAAGCACCAAAGCTTAGGGAGATGGCGGAGATTCAGGTGCGGCGTGGCTCCAAGAGCCTCTTTTACAAACTGTCCCATACGGATAATGAATTTATGGAATTGGACTTCCTCCTGAAGAAATTCTCGCTGAAGGTGCCCAATCTTTTGCGACCACAGAATAGAGGGGTTGAGGAGGTCAAGAAGAGAGACATCATCTGTAATCTTTGTCCTCTCATGCCACCAAACAGGAGGGTGTTCTGGTATTCCCTGCCTGTGAGCAATGTTGTGGAGGATGAGGAGTAATAACCATATGAAATGTGTTCATAAATTATTTTTATTATTATTATTATCATTATTTTTTATTTTATTTATTATATATATATATATATATATATATATATATATATATATATATATATATATATATATATTTGTAATCTACAATCTATTATTAAATGTATGTTTAAAAATGTGAAATATCTGTCTCATGTATTCATTTCATTCCGTACTTTGTGTTTATAAACCTACTGAAACAGATACTGCACCTTTTAAAATCATCAACTTGTTTATCTTAGTTATCATAAGAGTTTGAAAAGCCTTAGAAACACTTTGGCAAAATGTTTTTGCTTTGCTCTGTTGAATTGGAGTTTAACTTGCCTATTATTGCTCCAAAGAAAAGTTGTTTTGCAGTGCTTTAACATTAATGTGATTTGTAGGTATAGCAGATACTACATTACGGATACAGAAACACCCCCAGACACACATTAATCTAATACTCACACATAATAATGTGGTCCTATTCAAAATAAATTGTCCCCATTTGGGCCTTGATACAGCTTAGCAATGTGAGACTTTAAGCAGCTGTTTTAGCACCAGAACAGCTTCCGAGTGGAAAATATTGACCTAAAATGGTCAAATTAGTTTGGGTTTGGTATATCCATGTTCAGAAAAACAAATGGTTCCAATTGTTTCAAATACAGTGTATCTAACACACCCAGAGCCCAAGTTGTGGCAAAATAGTTTTTGGAGAATCTGTAGTTACTGCCTTTTTCCTTGGTATTGTGCCACGTTTTTTGTTAAGTAATACAAAGCAAGAATACAGTAACTGCAAAATAGGGGTAAAATATCAAATTAAATATGAGGATTGATATGTACAAAGAATAAGCTAATATAAAGTAACAAAACAGCCACATGTCCAATAATCTACCTACAACTACTTAGGCTGGATAACAGGATAACTTTAAAGTCATTTTTCTCAGTTCTGCACTCTGCGTAGTTACTGCCTTTTTGCTTTGTAGGGCAGTATAGCTATATTAGCCCCCATTTCTGCCATAAAATCAGATTTAATCTCCTTCAGCAAATCTCCACTTCGCTGACTTCCGGATTAGAAGCCTTCTTCGCCGCCGTCGAAAAGCCTTTCAGCGGAACAAGCACCTGCAAAGCAGTCCGAGGACGCCGATTCCTGTTTCAACTCGACGCCGCCTTCAGCCCCCTGTTCTGCTGTGCCATCCAGCAGGCATATATCCTTTCTTAGCCTCAGTGTGTTCGCTGCTGCGACTCACTGTACGTAAGAAGTATGTTTCAGAGCTAGTGTGCTTGGGAAAGCGAGGACCTGCATGGGAAACATCGTGCCTGGGACCTGCCATGCAGAAGCTGCACTCTCCATGGGCGGCTGCACTCTCCATGGGCGGCGGCTCTCGCTTGAGAGTATGCCGCTCGTCCCCTTGCGCCCAGCGGCTAGATCTCTCTACTTTCAAGAGAGTTACCCAGCCCTCGCGCCCATGTTTCTCGCGTCATGCAGAGCCCTCTCAGCTCTCTGCATGGCAAAGGCCTGGGAGGCCATCCCCTGTATATCAGAATGGATATTGAACATAAAAAACGAGGCTACTCGCTACAGTTTGCTCGCAGACCCTCGCGCTTTATAGCCGTGGACGAGATGACAGTGAGAAGCGACGTGGCGCACATCCTTCACACCGAAGTGTTGAAACTCTTAGAAAAGGGGGCTGTGGAGCCAGTCCCTCTATCACAAAGCGAGTCGGGCTTTGACAGTCGCTACTTCCTCGTTTCAAAAAAGGATGGCGGCCTCAGGCCCATCCTAGACCTCAGAGACCTGAACAAAGCGCTTATGATGTGCCCGTTCAGGATGCTGACAACCAAACAAATCCTCGGCAAATTCGCCTAGGGGATTGGTTTTTCTCAGCGAATCTGAAGGATGATTATTATCACATCCCGATAACGCCCCATCCCAGGCCATTCCTGAGATTCGCCTTCGAGGGGCAGGCTTACTAGTACACAGTACTACCGTTCTGTCTATCTCTAGCACCACGTACATTATGAAGTGCTTGGATGCAGCGCTCACCCCCCTTAGACAGCGGGGAGTGCAAGTGTTAAACTACCTTGATGATTAGCTGGTTATAGCCCAATCGGAGGCGCAATTGATAACTCACAGATCCTGGCTCCTCAGCCATCTAGAATGTCTAGGTCTTAGGATCAATGCTTCCAAAAGCACACTGTCTCCCAGCCAGAGTATTTATTTCCTGGAAATAGTAATAGACTCTATACAAATGAGAGCGCACCTTACGTCACGTAAAGCGCCTAGCCTAGCGGCTAAAACCCTGTGTACCGACTCTTACAAACTCTGGCCACAAACACAGACTCTTACTGACTCTGGCCACTTACAAATCAGAGCGAGCCATGGCTGTATCAAAGCCCTGACCCCCTGGAAAGCAGCTGAATGGTATCACGTGAGTATCAGTCCGGCGTGAGTATGGGTGTGTTTCAAAGAGAAAAGTGATCTCGACAGACGCCTCCAGCTTAGCTTGGGGAGCCCTATACGAGGGCAGGCCCATCTCCGGCTTATGGTCAAGTCCGGAGAGAAGCCTACATATAAACTGTCTAGAGATGAGAGCGGTCGCTCTATCACTGAAAGCTTTTCTCCCATATCTAAAAGGCCACCACATCCTGGTCCGGACGGACAACATGGCAGTGGTGTCCAACATAAACCGCCAGGGTGGTCTCAGGTCTAACAACCTGCGCATTTGCCAGGCATTCTGAACCAGGGTGCGGATATGCTATCCAGACAAAAAGTTCCCCCAGGGGAATGGTCTCTTCACCGAAAGACGGTTCAGCTGATATGGAGCATCTTCGGCGAGGCAGAGGTTGACCTCTTCGCCTCAAAAGACAATGACATTTTTCACAAAAAGCAGGGACACGCTAGCCCACGACTGGCCGAGCTGCCCGCTGTATGCATTTCCTCCGGTCACGATGCTACCACAGGTAATCGAACGGATCAGTGAGAGCAAGTGTGCAGTGTTATTAATAGCCCCTCTCTGGAAGACCAAGTTACAGTGTGGTCTCCGAGCTGACGCAGCTGCTGGAAACAGCCGTATGGCCAATACCGCTGAGGAGAGATCTCCTCATGAGGGCGAAGGGAAAATCTGGCATCCCCATCCCGACTTGTGGGACCTTCACGTATGGCCCCTCAACGGGTATCCGGGTGTCTCCTGGAAAGGGTGTAAAAAAAAAGCATCTCTAAAGCGAGAGCGCCTTCAACTAGGCGTCTCTATGCTCAAAAGTTTGTAGTATTCTCTGGCTGGTGCACAGCACAGAGCCTGGACCCCTACTCGTGCAGAGTATCAAGTGTACTCGCCTTCTTGCAAGAGCTCTTGGACGCGGGTCGTACCCCCTCCACGCTCAAAGTATGTATGTGGCGGCCATAACAGCATCTCACGCTCTTGTGTCCGGGCAATCACTAGGAAGAAACAAACTCTTTGTGCGCTTCCTTAAAGGGGCCAGAAGGTTAAACCCTCCTCGTCCCCCCTCTGTGCCTATCTGGGACCTCTCCATGGTCCTGGAAGACATGAAGGGTGCCCCATTCGAGCCGCTTCGGTCTGAGGACCTAAAGCCTCTTTCACTCAAAACCGCCCTCTTACTGGCACTAGCTTCAGTCAAGTGAGAGGGCGATTTGCAAACGCTAACAGTAAGCGCTTCCTGCCTTGAGTTTGGGCCTAGCGACTCCAGAGTCATCCTTAAGCCAAGGAATGGTTATGTTCCTAAAGTGCTCTCTACTCCGTTCAGAGAACAGGTTATTTCGCTAGCAGCTCTTCCCTCGCCAGAGGACGAAAGAGACGCAAATCTACTCTGCCCTGTCAGGGCTCTGAGAGTTGATCTGGAGCGTTCTGCCTTGTTCAGACAGTCAGAACAGCTCTTTGTATGCTTTGGCGGCCGCACCAAGGGGCTCGCTGTCACGAAGCAGAGATCATCGCACTGGATAGTTGATGCTATCTCGTTATGAGTCTAAGGGCCTTCATTGCCCCTTGGGCGTCGGAGCTCATTCCACGAGAGGCATGGCCTCGTCATGGGCTTGGTCAAGTGGAATACCAATTGAAGATATCTGTGCGGCAGCCGGCTGGGCCTCACTGTCCACATTTATGAGATATTATAACCTGGAAGTTCCCGCTTTGCAAGCAAAGGTTCTTTCAATATAATAAGTGTTAAGCCCATAACTATAAGCCCAATGCATATATCTGGTCCTATATTTCATACATTTTATATAAGGTCTGACCCTCTCTAGGCCCATTCCTTGGTTCCCTATCGAAGGCTCAACACGGGTTTGGCCTCTATTAGGACTCGTAACTTTACTCTTATATGGGCCTTGGGACTTCTGCCCTGGGCTATAGTGAGGAGCGAAGTTTTCAGCACGCACTACGTTTCGAAAGGGGTTCCCATAGCGTAAGCTACTTATGCAATACGAGAGACCTCTCGAAAGGGAACGTCTCGGCTACTAACGTAACCTCGGTTCCCTGAGAAAAGGGAAAGAGTATTGCATGACCTGCCGTGCTACTGTGCTTAAATCGGGGGATCGCTTCAGTCAATTTAAACCTGATTTTATGGGCTATGACACGCCAGGGCGCGAAGCGGGATTTGTTTGTGCACATGTGCCGCCTCACCATAGGTTTGTGCAGTTGCGCTTTAGACGCTCAGCTTAGTGTCTGCTGTGCAGCTGCACTGCATTTTAAAAATGTGGCTTCAATGTTCTCGAGAAAAGGAGTTTTTCCCATTGCGTAAGCTACTTAAGCAATACTCGTTCCGTAACCGAGGTTACATTAGTAACCGAGACGTTTCTGAAAGAAGTATCTTATGTGCTCACCAAAGGCTGCATTTATTTGATCAGAAATACAGTAAAAACAGTAATTTTATGAAATGTTATTTCAATTTAAAATGATTGTTTTCTATTTAATGTATTTTAAAACGTAATTTATTCCTGTGATGCAAAGCAAAACATTTTAGCAGCCATTATTCAGTCTTCAGTGTCACATGATCCTTCAAAAATCATTCTAACTCATTTGCTGCTCAAGAAACATTTCTTATTATCAATGATTAAAACAGTTGTGCTGCTTAATATTTTTGTGGAAACCGTGATACATTTTTCAGGATTTTTTGATGAATAGTGAGTTAAAAAGAACTCTTTTGTAAAAGATGTTACTGTGACTTTTGATTAATTTTTAATGTATCATTGCTGAATAAAAGTAGGCCTATACATTTTTCAAAACAAAATCTTTCTGACTCCAAACTTTCGAACAGTAGTGTAAATGCGTACAATTCGAATTATGTTATTTAATTAGATATTTAATTATGTGCTTACTGTATTAAATAAATTAAAATGTAAATATGTTTTTTCTTTTATTTTTTTAAAAAGAAAAACTATTACAATGAAAGATCAAAATGTTTTTTCTAGCTCTGTTAAATCTGGCTTGTAAGACTCTGGCTTCATTACACAAACTGACATTTTCAATTAGCATATACAGCCAATTGCTAATTAAGAGAGCCGAGGTGGGTGGCTGGGTCTCGGAGAGGTCATTTAGCATACACAAAGATCTTTGACCAGCTAAAGGGAGCTATTGTTCGTGTTCTCTGTCAGGAAATGCAAAAACGCAGAGGTCAATTATGAATAAAACAAGTCAACTTTAATATACTCTAAGAGTGATGAGGTGAACAATTTATATATTTTTTATGTTTTTATTTTTCATATTTGTATAAAATTCACAGTTTAAGTGATTCATTAAAAACAAAATGGCATAAATATGCCAAAAATATGCCATTGAAAAAAATATACAACAAATATACCAAATGCAAAACTATGGAGTAAAATACATTTAAAAAAGGACTTCTGAACCACTTCAGCCCATTAGTCACTTGTCTACAAAAAACAACCAAACAAAAACAAACCCACAATATTCACTTGATGTTGCACTCTAACTATATTTGACCCTGGACTGAAAATAGTATCATTATCATCAGCCTCTCAGTGCAGTACAAAATAAGGTAGCCATATCAGTTTAATGATCATACACTCCTTAGTGAAATCAAATCTATTGCGCATCATTTGAGGCTCATTCACACCAAGAATGATAACTATAACACTATATTATCGTCCACTCCACATCAATGGACGATTTAGTCCTGTTTATTCTAAGCGCACACTGCAGTTATGTCATCTGTCACTTTAAATGCACCAGCTCTTTAAAGTTTGGTGAATTCTGATTGGCTGTCATTTTTTTAATCGTTCATCAGCTGGAATTTTTTTTCTAAAAGTGAGTCCAGCAATATTATTTCTCTCTGCCATTATCGTTAAAGCTGTGATGTGGACTTTCGACCTTTATAAATATCTTCACCATTATCGTTATAGTTATTGTCCTTGGTGCGAACAGGCCTTTAAAGTGTGTCAATGGCGAATACCCATTTATACCCATTCTGCAAAATAAATAAACCATATATTTTGTATCTGTTTGGATTTTGCCTCACCTGAGAACTTGTATTGACTATAAAAATGCCCTGTGGGCATGTCCTCTTCTTTATTATTATCTTAATGGTGCTTAAGAGTGTCAACTGCCTTCTAAGCACTGGGTTTACCATAGATGATTTGGTGCAATTCAGTGATCCCCTCAAAATATTACACAATATATACAACAAAACAAGACAAGAGAAAAGAAAAGTAATGTATACACAATGGAAACAAATCTCTATAAGTAGATCACATTAGTGGTGCTAAAGGATGTTTTTACACTCTTCACAAGAACTAATCAATAATCTTAGTGAAGCTGTTATTGTTGTTACTGTTATTCATGTTCTCCTTTATGCTGTTATTATTGTTGTTGAGGCTCAGGCCTTGCTGTTTTCTAAGGGCGCAAGGCACTACCTTCTTCTGTACAAACAGTTTCTGGAGAAACCAGTCGCTGATGCTCAAAGGGAAGTAGCTGCAGATGAAGTACATGAGAGTTAAACCTGGCCCGGCGAAGTATCGCACCTGAGGTTGAGGAGAGAGGAGTGCGTCCACAATGGTGTTGATGACAGGACTCAGATCCTCATTCGCTGTTTTTGCGTAACTCTGGAAGAGTTCCTTGGTCTCCAGCATATATTCTTCCCCATATTCTTCAAGAAGGCTTGGTGGCAAGTTCTGGATCAGGTTCTTGTACTCTTTTTCCCAGTACTCTGTGTTACTGCTCTGCCCTGCAAGGTAAGAAAAAGAGCAGAAAGCATGATGCAACGGGCTAACAAAGGTGGGGGACATGGAAAAATCCACCCAGAACAGATTGGAGACATAGAAGGGATAGTAAACATAGGTCTGGGGACACTTTATTAAGTTATTTATATTGCATTTCCAGACCTGCATTTGGCTGGACTATCTGTTCTGTCGGCGTGTAAAGGAGGACTCAAATGTCAACTCAAAACCTGATGGATCCCTGAGGTTCAGATGTAAATAAACAGCTAAAATGAGAACTTTTTCTCTCAAGATGTGAGAAATATCTGACGGGGCCATTCACTAGGAAAAAACAGTGCTGTCTTAATTTAATTAGCTTGTTTTGTTATGTGTCCGATAACAACACAAAAAGGTATACGTTTAGAAATGGAAGAAATAAATGGTAATTTCACATCTTGCTTGTCTTTTAATTAATTTACAGTATGCTACAAACAAGCTAATATCTACAAACCACTTCATTCAACTACTGTAGATGTTAAAAAGGTGGTTGGTGGTTTATAAACCAAATTGGCCATATGTGTGGCCTTGGGCCATGTTACACAATTTGCCTGAACAGTGTGTGTTTTATAATAAAGGAAAGTCTAATTTCATCAAATTACAACCACTGTGATGAGACTACAAATAATGTTAACAAACAGAACAGAAGTGAATCATCACACTGGAGGCATGCAGTGTTTGTAACTCAATTTCACATTGTAAAAATGTTAATCACCTGTCTTAAAGGCAGAGGGTAAGATAGTGGAGACTTTGACACCCCATGGCTCCAGCTCATGACGAAGTGTGTTGATAAAAAGATTCAGCGCAGCTTTTGAAGCCCCGTACGATGCCAAACAAGGGAAGGAATGCTCACCTGCAGAATTACAAAGAGAAAGAATGATTAAATGACAGATATATGTTAATTACAATTTATAACACTGCACATCCTTGAACATTTTAATAAGCAGGCTTTAGTTAGTGGATTACTGATTAAACCTGCCACATTGGTAGAGAACTGAAATTTATGGGACATACCCCAAAGGTATAATTGTAGAATTTTTTTTCTTTTTCTTTTTTTACAGAGGTATTGTCATTCATTGTTGGTGAAATAAAGATCTGTATTGAACCCAGGAAGCCTGTGGAGGTTAATTGCAGATTGTGACTGTTTATAAAACATGTGGTTTTTGCCTCAAGCCTTTGACGTATAAAAGAGTTTCTGTTGAAATCATCTGGAGAATGAACGGGAAGAAAACAGGTCTCCTGTAAGTCCTCAGAGGGAATGACTGTTCATCTCTATTGAGACAGTAGCATCTGCTGCCCATGACAGCTACACCATTTTGTTTCCTTCAGCAGTGAGACTGCACTGATGAAGACATCTTTATTTAAAAAGGCTGTGCGCCAGTATTTACGGAGAATTCAACGGTGTCCTGCGCCAGGCTGTTACTCATAGTATCACACTGTTTTGGCACAATGGAGGTAAACAAATGGAGACAAAATATGGGGAGTCAGGAAAGCTGAAAAATATGCTGATTTCTCCTGCTGACTGAATTCCTGCATGAGCTTAAGCAGAGAGTTGCTCTCTGTTGAGATTGTTAGTGGACACTTGAGAAGAAAAGAAAACAGGTGGATTATAGTTTGGGCTCGGAATAGTGTTTGGTTTGGTGTGATGAAGCCAGATGGAAGGCATAAAATAAACATCTGATGGACAGAGATACATTTATAAGCGCTGGCAGCTTTATGTGCATGGCAGAGAGAGAGCGAGAGAGAGTCCTAATTAGATTTAGCACTGAAACAAGAACCTATAAACACTCGTAAATATGTCATCATATGTATAATTTAATTTACTCTTTCTTTTCTTTCCCTTTTATTAGTGGTGAAGTAACTTAGAGTAACTTAATATGTGCATAAGTGCATTAGCTACACTGGTTCTCACATGTACTGTATGTGTATGTGTACCTGAAGGGCTGGAGATTGTCACAATCCGGCCTTTAGCCTGTCTGAGAAGGGGCAGGAAGGTTCTGGTGACATGGAGCGTTCCAAAGAAGTTGACCTCCATGCATCCTCTGTAGTTGGACATGAGGGAGAGCTCAGCATCCCCAATATTCACACACAATCCAGCGTTATTTACAAGCCCCCACAAATCTAGAGGAAAAAATCATTTTTATTATTTTGATTTCTTCTAATTTTATTCATTGAAAAAATATGAAAATATAAGCTTTAAGGCAAAGGTCAAAGGCCCCCTGTTTTTTTTAAACACAATATTCGAAGGCTCCCCAATACAGACTAAGATATTTTCTGTTTTCTGCTGCAATTATGACAAAAAATGCTTGTTTTTAAATTTTTTGGGTAACACTTTATTTTACAGTGTTCTTGTTACATATGTTACATGAATTACCATAGTAATAACAGTAAATGATGCATAATTACATGCACCCAAATGCACTCTCAACCAAATCCTAATCCTACCCTAACCCTATATTAAGTACATGTAGTTGCTTAATATTACTCAGTACTTAATTATATAATTACACTGTAACAATGACACCTTAAAATAAAGTGTAACCACTTTTTTTATTAACTGAAACTGGGTGTATTGAAATATTTAATAAATTAAACACTATTAATTTTGTGATTTTGTGTGTTTTTAAAAAAATTATATTGAAGTTTTAAAATATTTGGTTTCACTTTATTTTGATGGTCCCTTTAACACACTGTTGACTATAAATAACATTGCACCTACATGTCTACTAACTCTCATTAGAGTGTTAGCAGACTGGTAGGGTTAGGGTTAGAATAAGTTGACATATACTTGAAAAGTTACTTATAGTCAGTAGAATGTCTGTTGGGGGACCATACCAATAAAATGTTAGCAGATATTAAGCAGACAGTCTACTAATAATCTAATTACAATAATCTAATATAATAATCTAAACTGCTAGTTGACATGTAGGTGCAAAGTTAACAGAATGTTCAAAAGGAACCATCAAAATAAAGTGTTAACAATTTTTTTTTTATAATAATGCTTTAATTTAAATACTTTTAATCTATCTTGTGGACCACTTGGATGTTTGCATGCTGAGAACCACTGCTCTAAAGTTCCTGGAGGAACACTGTAATAGTGTCATCCATTGTGTTGGTCATCACCTTTTCATAACAACACCCAAATTGCTCACCATTGGTCTGTCAGTGTTTAATAGCTAGGTATATATGAGAGGACAGCATGTTTATTCTGAGATACCTGTAATGGTTATATTCACTCCCTTCCTAGATTAGGGAAATTATTAGCAGAAAAAGGAAACCAATGCCTTAACCAAGAAGTGAGTTTAGGAAAGTAAGAGGGAGAAGAAAGAATAAAGGAAGCCTGAAACAGTTAGTTAAAAACAATTCACTCTTGAAAATAAAGATTCTTTATTGGAATCTGATTTTATGAAGAACCTTTAACATTCATGGAACCATTCCATTACACTAAAGGTTCTTTGTAGTGGAAAAAGTTTCTTTGGTTAATTAAAATATTATTTACACTAAGAAGAAAAAATAAAAGGTTCTTAAAGGAACTATTCACTGAAAGGTTCTTAAGAACCCAAAATGGAACCAAATGTTTTTTTATGGCATGCCTGCGAAAACCTTCTTTTTGGAAACGTTATGTGTAAGAGTTATACGAAAAAAAAATGTAATAATCTAGAAAAATTGGAGCACTTTTCCCTGCACAGCATCTAAATTGTGGAGGGTAAAACATTTTCTATGCCCCACCCAGGTTTTGAGAAAGGAAGCATGGAAAGATTATTTTTTCTTTTGGTCCAAACCACCTGGCGCTGTGGTGTGTGTGATGTTTGAAAATAAAAAAGCCCCTTGATGTACTGCCAAATTACGCATCGCCCTTCCACCCTATCCCCTCCTATTCCCAACACTTTCTCTGAGATTAGACATTCTTGTCTAATCTCAGAGAAAGAAAAAAACATGCTCACACACTCACACTATACACATATACATATACACCGACTATGCTGAATCGCTTGTAAAATAAACGAATGTTTGACCACTGAGCACGAATTAATTGATTTATTTGACCTACTTTAAAGGTAATTCAATGAGGTGCTTTGTTGATAGCATAGTTTCAAGATTGGGTTCAACAGAAATTTTAATGAAAACCCAAAGCTGGTTAAAGTTTACAAAGGGTAACAAAAATCATTAGCAGTTTTAAAAATCTAACATTCTTAGGGGTATTTTAGGTTCACTGTGTTCAAACATGTTGGAGAGTGATTGTGTGTGTGTGTATTTTCTGGCATAGTGCAAAAGTAAATCCTCACCTCTCATGCCAAGTTTGGCCTTGGTGTCGAGGAGGGCTTGCTGTACCTGCTGAGGCTGGGTGATATCTACCTGCAGGAGGGTAAGGCGGGATGAACAGACTCTGCGCAAGTGCTTGGCTCCTTCCCCATCCAGGTTCAATACGGTAGCGAACACTTCAAACCCCATTGCATCTAACTGCTTTGCTGTAGCGTTACCAAACCCTGAATCACAACCTGCAGAGACAGGGGAGGGAAACATGAATGTTATGCCAATATATTAGAAATCAAAACACTGACTCCTTCTAAATACTCACATTTTGGCAATATTTGACAGTAATTACACTTAAATGGTATGCTATGCAACACCACAGCAACAATCTTTTTACCATAATAGCTGTTTTGGAATCATTTTAGAACACTTCAGCCAGTTTCAGGAAACTTCCTTATGTGAAAAACAATCGAAAACTAGGCACAAAACACCATCAGCATTGGTGACATGTAATCTCACTACTATGACCTCTGAACATCAATAAAGTTCAGCGAAACCAGAACGTTACAACAGGAAACAAAACAAAAGCACAATTATATAAAGTCTTATCCCACATCAAGTTGCATGACAGTGTGATTCATCAATCTCTGTAACATGACTCTTATCTCTTTACTAAATTACACAACTGAAAGAGATATTGAAGTTGGTGTCCTTCGGTTTGAAGACAATGTCCTTACCGCCCCAAGGGAGATTTTGGTTTAGGAGCTGTATTACTAAAATGTTAAAAATGCAAATCACGACTCAACTAAACAAATCCAGCCATGGTTACAAATGCATGCTCATGATTGATTTCTGGGATGCAGGCACATTTACAGAGGTGGTGGCAGGGAACGACACATTAATAAAAATATATAACATCCGATCTTTATGAGGGTCATTTGTTTACGGATAATGTGTAAACCCATAGGAACTTTACCCCCAAGACAGAGATGAATGTTAAAATAGACAAAAAGGAGAGTAACAGCAGACTTTCTGTTCTTTTTCTATCCCTGATGTGCAAATTGTTCTTGGAAATGAACGGCAGTACACTACAGATTCTGGAAATAAAATAGACATGAATAGATACACAGACATGAATATTTCTCTCAATGTAAGGTCTACAACATAATTGAACTACTAGAATTTAGAATGAAAGTTTTCTGTGAGTGCCAATTTTTAGAATCTTTGTTCTTTTACAATTGATTAATAGGAATTTTGTTTCCATCCAAAACAACTTATTCCATTCTTTGTCCTTTTTTGGCAGGCAAGTCAAAGTTGTAAAGCTACAAAATGAATTAAAAATAAAATAATAATAATAATAATAATAATAATAATAATAAAACTGATGCATGTCAAGGAAAAAAAAATAGTGGAATGACTCAAGTGTTTCAGAAGTCATGAATGTGTGGCAAACAATATACACCAGTTGTGATAACAGCAGTTACACAAAACCCCACCTCACCTCTGCATTTCATCTCAAGGTCCTCTGAGGACACAAACATATCTGTCAGTGCACTAGCTGGGCTCTTTCTTTGTCAGTGTGTTATCCGTCATAGATACACAAAGTATTCCTCATGAAACACGCCGAGTAATACATTAATCAAGACTAACATACTTTAGATTATTATTATTATTATTAAATAATGCAACTGTTCAGATTTACCTTGCATTAAAACTGTTTATAATCACTCCATTATCATCACTTAAATTAAACGTAGGATGATCTTCTTTTTTAAATATTACCATTACCCAGATAAGTTTTTCCCAGCCAGGCGTACGTGTTCGCCAGCAGGTGCTTAAGAAGGCTCCGGGTAATTCTAATTCTAATCAATTCTGTGGTAATGCTGTAGGAACTACATGGAAAAATATAATATTTCCATTTGAAATAAATGAGTGAAAGTGAAAAAGAGGATCACACAGGGAAATCTGTGTATTGGTTCTGAAAGTCAGAACTGCTGTCAAACTAGGCATCCAAATAAGCAACATTGGGAAGAGAAGAGAGAGCGCAGACGACAGACCCAACAGACCCAACATCCACAGAGACAGGCATGATCTTCACTTGCAGTAATTGCAACAGCACGATGAATGAAATGCCTTTCAAGAATCGGGGTCTACTGTCACAGCAGGCGCTGTAACTCAACAAATGCCTAGAGACCCCAAGGTGCAGGTTCCATTGCCATGTAAAATGGTGAAGTAGCAGAGAGGTCAGAATGCACTTCATTTATGCATCTGCATGTAAATCCTCTCTGAGCTCTAGCCCCACGATGCCACACTTAAACCTTACTTATCCATTTAACCTCTTCACCTGGCTTAAACAACTAAGCATAGCGGGAATGCCACAGGTGCCCCTCCCCTACATTTTTCTCCAAATATTTACCGTGTACTGTTATGTAACATTGATATGGGCATTATTAGACACCTCGGGTCGAGCATCTCATCCCACACTCAATTGGTTTGCATTCTGGAGTTGCTCCAGGGACATTGGGTAAGGGAAAGGCCTGCCAGAGCCCTGATGAGGCACTTCTGATTTCCTACACACAGATATATGTGACGGCAGTGAAGCCCACAGGGTTTGGAGGACAGTCGGTTCTGGCAGTGTGTGCAGATCAGTGAAGCAATATGAGGAACTTCCCTGGCTTCAGTGAAAAAGTGTTAAACACAAAACAATGAGTCTGATGGAGAGACAATGAAGCAGAAACCAAGGTAGACACACATATAGTGGCCCGTAGCATAGGACACTTTGCAACAATTAATGAGTGAATGTCATTGTCATGTGGATGGCGGATGAACCCAGGCGCAGACAGTATGCAATCACAGAACGTTTATTGTAGACAGAAAACAGGAAAACAAAACCCACGTGGGGGCAAAACACGACTAGGACAAGGGAATGGATGGCAGACTAGACAATGACTGTACAATAAACTGACAATTCTTCAAATAAACATTCACAAAGACAAGACTCTACACTAAGTACTCACGGGTAAGAAATGGCAAGGTATAGCAACATAGACAGATTCGACAACATTCATCATAAATTAGGCAATGAACCAACACAAGACAGCAAACACAAGGGGACTAAATACCAAGAAACTAACGAGGGGAACAGGTGACGCTAACAAGGTAATCATGACTAAACAAGGATAACAAGGGGGCGGGGTAGCAAGACGAGACAACACAAGCACATGGCCCAAACAACAGACCATGCGCTTGCACATAAAACATGGGTCTGTCATGATCCTGCCACAATAGTAGAAGAATACAAGGACATGATGGCAGAATCATGACAGTCATTGCATTAAACACAAAATATCAAAGCAAGTTGCATCTGCAAACGAATAATGCTAGACTTTTTCAGTTAGTTCTAACCAGCCATTTTTAAACAGAAAAAAGAGAGATTTAAATAAAACATTTGACAACCAGAAAGAATCTAAATACTTTTTTTGTTTTTGTTTTAAATAATAATAAAATGTATAATAAATTTAACCCTTTGATGCACAAGCTATGCAAACCCCTTCTAATGCACAAGATGAGTCTAAAAAGACCCTTATTCATTTCCTATGTTATTTTAGTCATGGCTGAATGTTTCTTTGCTGAATCTTTAAAATATATATATTTTATCATTTGTTATCCCAGGTATTCATTAAATATCTTGTTTTTGATTTCCACAAATAATCATGTTTATGTTTCCTTTCTTACTTTATAAACAAACACAGTTTATGTATTTCTAGATCAATTTTACATACACGGGTCTAAAATGATCCGTATTCATTACCTATGTTATTTCAGTCATGGCTGAGTGTTTCTTTGCTGAATCTTTAAAATATATGTATTCTATCATTTGTTATTCCAGGTATTTATATATTTGTTTTTGATTTCCACAAATCATTATGTTTATGTTTCCTTTCTTACTTTATAAACAAACACAATTTTTGTATTTCTACATCAATTTTACATACATGGGTCTAAAATGATCCGTATTCATTTCCTATTTTATTTCGGGTGGCTTTGACAATTACAGATTTTAAAATCAAAAAGGCATGAAAAAAAAGGACCCTAAACTCTTAATACATAGAACCATTTCAGAATATGAAGGCTTATTCAAGACGATACAGTTCTTAATAGAACTTTTAGGCCTATTACATGTAAATAAGCTTTAAAGGGGCATTCGGCAACTATTTCAACTTGATAAAACTGTTTAGAAATCATTTGGATGGTTTAATAACCTGTTCTGGTGAAAATGGTGACTTTCCCCGCTCCCCCCAACGTTCCTAGTTGGAAAACCAACCTTGCAACATGGGGACTAACGTCCCGGTAAGTTGGAAATAGGAAGTCTCGTGAGAAGCGAGAACGAGCGAGAAACACAAACTGCTTTATGGCAATTTGACATAAACACACACGCCGCCCTCAATGTGTATGATGTATTACCCACCTCGGTAGACATAGCACCACACGATAAAGTTGGCCAGCTCCGATAATAACAAATGCACATGAGCAGCGGTAGAAAGGGGGAGGAGGGTGCCGCAAGTGAGTTTTTTTACGACATTGTTGTGAAATATACGCCCACAGCTGTAAGGGGAGCTCGTTGAGAAAACATGCGACAACAAAAGTGAAAATCAACAAAGAAATAGCTAGAGTTGCTGAGTTCCCCTTTAAAAACCCATATTTTTTTAGTGTAGCTAACATTAGCTAGCTAGAATCTAATAAGCCAACAGCTAGGTAGCTAATAGTATTGGATATGTTTCTATTTCTCACAAGTAATTTCTCACTAGGATTTCATGGTCAAGGTGACCATAGCCTAATATTCAAATATTATGTCCAGTTATATTTTACAAAATATCAAATATTTTCTGTGGTTAAAATAAAATAAGACTTGCATCAAATATACAAAAGCAGCTGTGTTGAGTTGTGAAATGTGTGGCAGGTGAATAGTATTATGTAATACTATAGTAATTGTATTTATGCAGTAAATATGTTCCTACTTGCAAAAATGTGCAAATATCAAAGGTTTCTATATGGGTCATTTTTTGACCCATGTATGTAAAATTGATGTAGAAATACAAAAACTGTGTTTGTTTATAAAGTAAGAAAGGAAACATAAATATAAATATGTAATGAATATCTGGAATAAAAAATGATAAAATACCAACACAATCTCATGAAAGTGCGTATCTATACCACGAATGTTATTTCTCTTGCCAATTATATGCCAAAAATGGTTTTAGCGTTCTACCCCTTGGGTAGAATTACGGTGGGGAGTGCGTGCGTATTACACGCCATAAAATGTTTATCATATGCACGCGAAAACAGCGTAGCATATGCACGCTAAAACCATTTTTGCGTTATAAATGGCAAGAGAAATAACATTCGTTGTATAGATACACACTTTCAAGAGATCAGGCTCTAAAATACATATATTTTTAAAGATTCAGCAAAAAACACTCAGCCATGACTGAAATAACATAGGAAATGAATACGGGTCATTTTAGACCCGTGTATGTAAAATTGATGTAGAAATACATAAACTGTGTTTGTTTATAAAGTAAGAAGGGAAACAAAAACGTAATGATTTGTGGAAATCAAAAACAAGATATTTAATGAATAACAAATGATAAAATACATATATTTTAAAGATTCAGCAAAGAAACACTCAGCCATAACTGAAATAACATAGGAAATGAATACGGGTCTTTTTAGACCCATGTTGTGCATTAGAAAGGTTGCAGTACAAAAATGGTTTATTCAAAAAGTAAGAAAGGAAAAATAAAAATAAGGATTTGTGATGATCAAAAACAAGTTAATTGAAGAATACCTGGAATACTGAATGATTAAATACATTTTTTGTAAAGATATAGAAAATAAAAACTCATTCGGGTCACTTTAGACCCATGTTGTGCATCAAAGGGTTAAGAAACTTAAAATTACATCTATACATTTCTAAGTGTAGCTCAAGTGTCTACATAATATTTGGGACCAAGATAAATGCATCTTTGGCCTCACTCGCTTGGATTTCACGTGCAAAACCATGCTGATGATAGAGGGGCTAGCGTTTAGATCTCTGAATGGTGTGGGATTAATAGTGCTTCCTCCTGCTGTCCTCAGCATGTAAACACAATGAGTGTGTCTCATGCTACCTGATCAGATTTCCTCACTGCCCTTCATAACACATCCAGACTAATGTCACCTGGTACTTAGTAGCTCATTTAGAGATCTGGATTGACGTCATACATTTCAAAGAAATGTTGGGGTTCTGAATGAATAATACACTGGTTGATCCTGACAAAAAAAAAAATCTCCATAACTCAAGTGGGGAATGTCAAAAGAAACAAGTGTTAATGTGGACAGATGAAGAGATGAGAGTGCGTGTTAATTTAACACTAGAAGTGCACACCTTCATGGTGCTAGAACCTGGTGTTAATCACAGCTTAGTTCAGTCACTATTGGTTTACTGGGAAATCAAGAAATAGAGAGAGGTAGTAAGATGCGAGTATACAAGTTTCAGCTAGCTATGCAGTATTTACAGAGTATTATTAAAGTTAAAAGAAGGAATTTCCTGGAAAAAAAACAACACATTTATACACAGAGAACATAAATGTGTGCACCATTCCTTTTTATTGGGCAATTTATGGAAATCCTCCCTAACAATAAGCATGTTTTTATCAAAGAAAGCGGCTTTGTTATGTAGGAAGGAAGCATTCTTTGAGCAACAGATGTCTCAGAATAATTATGAGTCAAGATTACAGAAGTGTACATTCTAGTTCTAGTGAATATTACACTTTAAAGTTATTCTCTCATAGCTGGTGATTAACATGTACAAGGTGTACTGGCCTTGAAGTCTATAGACATTTTTCCAGCCTGACTCTAGCCAGACTAATGGCTTTAGGTTGCTTAGTCAGCCAATTCTGTAACCTTAACCCCCTGTCTCACAGCAATTCAAGCCCTGAATGTGCCTTTCAGCTGGCTTTGTAAGAGGTTTACAGGTTTTCCACTTTCGCTTGGTTTTTGGCATAAGAGTGACTTACAGCTTTGAGAACAGTAATTTAAGAAAATGTGCAAAATTACTCGAAAGTATGATACTGTGTAATTATATGCTAGCTCTGGTACAAAAGAAACAAAGACAAGAAAATGAAGAAAACTAAAATCAAGTGGTGTGTTCTGTGCCAATCTCAGAAGCTCACGCTGGTTGTGGGTATTAAAGCAAGCAATGAAAGAGGTTGACTGAGTTGATGGTTACCATGCCAATAGACGACAGACAGCTTTGGGGGATTTAAGGAACCCATATGAGTTATTTCTGAGAAACCCACATCCATCAAACGATTATAAGCTTCCTTGGAGTAAATGATTGAACTTAACACCTTGCCCTGCTAAGTGAATAACAGACATGCCAGTTTTGCCATGGTAGCTCATGGAGAAAAACTTGACAAGGTCAAAAATTAAATGACATCACTATATATCTCATTTAGCTGTTTGTGCACCTGCCAAACATTCACATAAAACATTACATTTTCATTCTGAAAGTCCAGGCTATCCAGGCAGGTGTACGTTATAGATTTTTCTTACATACATTATACAGTTGTGCATGAGTTACTCAAACTCCTCAGGGTTCATGTACTGCTCTTGTGCTTGTACCTCCCAGTTTTGTTTTTTAGTGGTTTGCCATATAGGAAAAGGTAAAATATAGCAAAGAAAGTTAGCAAGAAATTGTTTGTAAAGTAGGTGTTTAGAGCTGCTTTGGGCTTTAAAGGATAAAGATAACATATTCCTTAACTGCAAAGGTACGTGCTCAAATGAAGTATATGGCTACTGAAGGAGCTTATGATTCCGATTAAAAAGAAGTTCTAAAACTGCTTAATCGTAAAAAATAAATCATCACATAATTGCCTTTATTCCTCAAGGTCTGCAATTACACAGTGTTGTTGAGATTACTTTTAAGAGCTGCTTTTTTCACATTTCACACATGCACACAGTTGTCATAGCTAATATAATTTTCTATCCCCCATGCCTAAAACTACCCCCACATAAAACTTTATTCATTTGTTGGATATTAATTTGAACATTATTTTTTATGTTTATTAATATATTTTATCTTGGGGACAGAGGGCTCAACCCCACACAGAAAAAAAGCAACAAGTAGTTTTGAAGCTTGGTGACTGGACAAAAAGTGCTGAGCAATTAGAGCAAAAAAAGTATAGTTTATTTAAAAATGAAAACTCTTGTCATCACTTATATATCCTCATGTCATTCTGAACCTGTATGACATGAGTGTGTGAAAATGATGACATAATTTACATTTTTGGGTGAACCATCCCTTTAAAGCAATACACTCAATGGAACTACATAAGTCTCCAAAGAGCACTTAAAGAAACAGTGCAAAAAGGTGCAGATGGAGAAATACAGCTATAATTTTTAAATGAGTTGTAAGTAACACCAGGCACAACACGGCAGCTCTTTGATTTGATTTATGGCTTACACTGCATTTATGTTGCATAAGATCATTTAACTTAGAATCAGATTAGCTCAGCCAATTAAAAAAAAAAAGCAAAATAACCTTATAGTGCATAAGAAGGACAACACAATTAGAACGTACCTTACAAATACCACTCAAACTTGGCGTTACCTTGAGGCACATGACCAATATAATTGGGTTCATACCACATGTTTTCCTCATTGCCATAAAATATGGGTCAATACAGTTAGCGATTAATTATCACACTGAGCTGAACATTACATTATCTTTAGCTTGATGATCTATGGATAGAGAAAGTTGTTATACTAACATATAGTACAGGGTGTTCTGGATCAGGACCAAGTATGTACTCAAACACATGGCACAGAATGTTTTGTGGGGTAAAAGTGATTCTAATCAGTAAAGTAATTCATATGGAACTTCCCATATAAAAGCATAGCATGGTCTGACAAGGAGGGTACAAATTTGCCGCTCATTCAGTCATAATGCAGGTGGAAAACATTCAAATTTTACCTATAAAAGTTACTGAATCACTAAATAGAAAAACTACAGCAATCATAATATAATTGTGGCAATTTTGCACAACAGAATCCACCCAGCGTGACCTAAATTTCCCAGCTGTTTGTACAATCAGTCATGGATCAGACAGCCATGAATCACAAGAAGAAAACACAACTGTCATCAAGCACTGAATATAAACACAGTGTGAACAATGACAAACATAATCACACATTTTATTCTGTAATTTAATTTCGGTTCGGTTCTTCTTTTTCTTTCTGTTCTTACCTGTGATGAAGACTGCCTTGCCTTCAACTGGCAGGGAAGGTTTGGGGGTGGCCCATGTAAAGTACAGCCAGCAGGACACACAGAGGACCAACCTTGCCAGCACAGTGGGCATGCACAGGGCACACAGTCTCTCCACCAGCAGAGTGGCACCCAGCCATGCCACCAGTGAGGGCATGGCACCATTATGGAATGCCAGAAACTTCTTCACCGCTCCACCAACAAAGAAGGACATTACTCCAATGTAAATCCAGAAAGACACTGAACAGTCTTCCATTGTACTAGAGGTGAAAATGCTTTGTACTCTCTCCCTGCCTCTTTTTTTCTTTATTTCTGTCTCTCTTTTACTGATACTGGCACCTTTTTCTCTTTTTCTCTCTCCCTCTCACTTTGTCACTGTCTCTTTCTCAAGTGGGATCACACTTACAAATGAGCAACCATGTGCCTGCTCGGTTCCCTACAATCTCAAGCTCACACACATCTCACACGTTCCAACTCAGAGTAGGCTAGTAAGAGCTAGTGAGCAGATTCGTCTGACTGCATGTGTGTATATATAGTGTACTCTCCACGAGAGGGGAGGGACTATGCTCAAGCAGATGTAATCAAAGCCCAATAGCCAAAGCTTCGCAACCCCCCCCCCCCCCCCCACCAACATGCATAGTTTGTCTTCTTTCCAACAAAGCATGTGATCCTTTTCACGGTTTCACTAATTTATTTGGCATCAACAATCCATTGTGAAAACTTTCTTATGCAAGTTATTAGAATTGTGAGTGATAAAAGTATTGTATTTTTTAAGTCTTTTTTTTAATACTGCTGGGGACCTTACACAATTTAAGACAATTTAAGCTGCTCTGAAACAGTGTGTACTGCAAAAATTAAAACTCACTTGACTTGAATTACAGGTGTCAGTGAGACACTGTGACTTTCCCTTTGTGGCTGGTTGTACTACATACCTTGTGCTTCTTTGTGTGCACGTGTGGTGACTGTCTTGTCTTTCCTCTGTGATAAATACATAAAATGCTCCTTTGATGTGTTTTGGCATCAGTGTATATGTGTTATAAGCCCGACAGGTCTATGTGCCGGTCCTTTCAAAGTTACATTAAACAAAATTGTATTCACGGGAATGTACAAGAGTAATCAAAAACAGGACAAAAAGTGCTGCTGGCAAATAAAAAGTAGGTTTTTATGTGTGCAATGAGGTAAGAAAGTTCTCATTTACATGGTCATTAACTTTTCTTCTTAATGCAGATGTTTTGCATGTCTTCAAAAACATATGACAAAAAGTTCAAGAAGATACATGTAATATCAACAAAACATTCAAAATATTAAAGATATATTTACATATACATCCCCTTTTGGTGACACCTGCAGATTCATGCTTCCCCTGAGCACAAATTGAGAGCTGTATAACGAAGATATCAACAGTACTATAAATCCTAGGAGCAATAATCTGACCTTTACACTGAGAAAAGGTGAAGCATCAAAGAATAATAAGTAACGAGGAACAGAGGGAGGAAGGGGGATAAACGGTGGATGTGAGGCACATACGGACATTGACCTCATTCCCTCATCATGTGTGTTATTTCATCCTGAACCAAATGTCATCGTTACCCTATTTCTGTCGTTTACACACATCTTTCTTTAGAACGTGTGTGAAGTAGGTTATAAGCTCTGTTTGTTTCTTTCCATCTCTCTTTCTCTACATTTCATCCCTCCCTCGGAAGTTATTCACGTTGAGTTTGTCTAATTACACATGACAGTACAGTACACAATAAGAAATTACACAGCTCCTGCTTCACCCAGCTCAGACAAAACAAACTCCAAACCCATTATTCATCTCTAAGCCTTAGTAGTAGTTAAAATGTTTCCTGCACATAACTGCTTTGGTGCTGTGACACAGTGTTCCTTGGCCTTGAGGTGAATTACCTTTAGAGGTCACAGAACATATTGCCATTCATCAATACCACCACTAGTAAATCCTGTGCCACACACGCTACATGACATTGCCATACAGTGATCACATCGCATGATACTCATTCTTATGTAAGCCTTTGGCACGAGGACTAACTTTTATCATTTTGATTGTTTCAATATTTTCCACCTGAGACAATATAAGAAAATGATTATAGGTACAGAATGCCTAATGAGGCAGTATTATATTAGTTTAGGATTACAAATTGCATGTGAGTTCTGCACTTTAGATGTGGAAAAAATAGTGTTAGTACTTAGGCATAAAGGGGGAAATTAATTCTAAACATGCACCTGCATGAACAAGTGCAGTGTTGATATGCTTTTACATATCTGAGGTACAAGGCCACAGTATTGATATTCCTCCTCAAGTTTATAACTATGTGTCCATGGGGGGCGATAGAGAGCTGTAAAACCTTCTGGAGGGAATGTTCTGGCCTGAGGTGAGCACACAACAAACTGAATGGCTTACTTCACAAAACAGAACATATTTCAGAAAGAACTGTAAAAAAAATTATAATAACAGAAGTATATGATTTGCTTAAAGGTGCAATGTGTAAAAATTTTGAGTATCTATTAACAAAAATGCAATACGACATCCATAACTATGTTTTCAGTGGTGTATAAAGAACTTACTTAATAAACCGTAATGTTTTTAGTACCTTAGAATGAGACATTTATATCTACATAACCGTGGGCACCCCCTTCTATAAAGGTCGACATATTGTTTCGTCATGTTTCTACCGTAGCCGACAGCGAACAAACAGCGCTACAGAGCGCGTTTCATCACTACCTTGAAAGAGAAGCAGCAGAAAGCTAGAAGCTAGCCATAAACACCGTGAGTAGTGACTTTTCCCTTGTCAGTGGTGTAAAATATGTAGTTGGATTGTTTCATGTAACTTCGTTCTTCTCCCTCGCTGTTATGGCTTTGCTATGTGGGGATAAATGTGCTGGTTACGTTCGTGAGACAGCTGATTATTACTCTTGTCGTTGACCGTAAAACAACGTTACAGGAATCACCAACCCGTCGATCGCGGTCGGCAAATCGATCTTGGAAGCATTTTAAGTCGATCGCGAAGAGTTTTCAAAATCAGAGAAAAAAAGCCTATTGTGTGTAGTAAATGGTGTCTAGGTGATGCGGAGGCGCGCGCGCTATTACAATCATGCCATTTTTGCCGCCCGCACCTTTGGGCTCATACGGACGTGTCGAGTTTAAACAAGGCTTTACGCTTTAACCAGCTCAGCCACAGTAAAAGCTCATATTAGCCAGCTAAACTTTTACTACCCTGTTAGAAAAAATATATAGTTGCATATAGTTTCATGTGGTTCTTCTCCCTCGCTTTTGTTATGGTTTGCTATGTGGGGTGAAATGTGCTGATTACGTTTGTGAGACAATCAGCTGATTACTATTGTTATATTATATATTAAGACCCTTGATCCTCACCTGACTATGGCTTTGTAAACTTTATCCATGGACTTTATCCATGGATCCATGGTTTATAATGGACTGTGGTACAGAAACAGTGACAATTGTTACACACTCTTGGCTTACTCTGGCTATTCTCTGCTGTCTCAGACGACGATATGTTTGTACAGTTTTAGCCACCGTAGCTTCTTCGAAGGGAGGGGTGAGCAGTGGGCTGAGCCCTAAGTGCAACTCGCAACCGAACCGCTAGATGTTGTTAAAAATCACACACTGCACCTTTAAATGTAGTTGGATGAATTTTTCTTTTTTTTTTTTACAAAAAAGTGTGTTTGATTGTTGGGCTTCTGTTTTCTTTATTTCAAGGTAAAGGGGTAGGACAAAATAACAGAAAGCCAATATATTAGTATCAATGACCCTCAACTACAGTACAGTCCTTGATGGAATGCCGTCATATAAATGCTGTGTATCGTGAGATATTGCACTACTTGCAATAAGAAAAGCCTGTAGTTCCTGGATGGATGGAGGATGTGAAATTCTACTAAGCTCTCTGAGATTCAGCACTCTCTAAGTAACTCTCTAAATGACATTATCATGCTGTTAATGAACACGTTTGCATTTGTTTAGAGTTCATATGGGAGCATTATCAACCAGGAATATCAAAACATCAAGAGTGATTGCCCCATAGGATGCACCTGGCTTCAAACTTCTTGACAGATATACAAAAATGCATTAAACCCAATGTCTCCAACAATATGGTTGCCTATAGATTTATAGACCACCCAGCAATTCCTGTTAGGTCAACTGCATTTGTCTAACCATTTTTGAGGTCTTTAAGCAGTGAAAAATGGCTGTGACCCGGCTTATATCATCTTCTTGTTGAAAAAATGGCCACATACAAACATTAAACAGCAAATCATTTTTGGCTGGAACTCAATGTAATACACAGAACAGCAAGATCAAGTTGTTTCTACTGTCAATCTCCAAAATCCTGAGGTCAACGTGAGGAGACAGTAACCCTTTCACAGAATACCCCTAAAATCTAGAATAAACTCATTGTTCACATATTTGCTTCCTTTGTGCATGACCAAATCAACACCATCTCTCAGAGTATTACATACTTCAATATTTCATAATCTCTTTCCATCGCCATAATCTGATTAACTTTAAATAGCATTAATTAAATATTATGACAGAGGCAGAAATGAAGCCAGAGTAATGCTCTGCAGAAGCAGGTTCCCCTTCGTCAGCTCACTATTCTGATGAATTGGAAGAGCCTATCTACTTCGAGTGTAACTAAATGAGTCAATGCACATTGGCATGCGATAATAGCACCAGCTGCTGTGCATCGCGGCGCAAGCATATAATGAGCGGCAGGTGCATCGCACATTTGTTTTTCACTTTTGAGCCTGACGGTGTAAGCTGTTCTTGTCTCCTGCAAGATCTACTGAGTGTGTCTTTGAGTCTCTGCGAGAAGAATCTCTGTTTGTGTGACAGCGTGGACGGTGCTGGTCGCAATCTCTCCTGTGTATCCCCAGTTTAGAGCAAAAAGCTGTTTTCACAGCTTTGTTGGTTTGGAGGGCATGTCCAAAGAGAGTGCTCACACAAGATTGCACTATCCCCTGTGTGTAGCCGCGGCTATCTCCCTGTGCACTCCGGTTTACTGTCATGATCGCTGTATCACATGCTTGGGCTATAGGCACGCTAAAATGGCACTCATGGATGACTCATGTTCCCATTGCGTTACGGTCGAGACTCCGATACCTCGAAAGAGGTGGAGCCCCTTCGCTTATTCCCCGATCTAGTGCTTCTTCTGCCCAGCAGAAGAGGCCTACTTCAGTTAATAGCCTTGGTGACCTGAGGATCACAGTGAGAGGTAACCCACCGAGTCAACCTCCTCGGGTCCCTCACTCCTCTGTAACGCCCCAAAACGTGGAGCCTCCAAGAGAGCAGGCTGGGCCGTCCGCGGCAGTCCCAGTCGTTTTTTCCACCGGATGGAGCTCCACCGGATGATCAGATATCGGTCGAACCAGGGGTTATGCAGGAACTGCGTACAGTGACGGACCAAAGTCACTGCACGCTCCCTGGGTTGGGCGAGGGCCCATGTTAGTGGTCTAGGAGCGACACCAAGCCTTCCCACGCACCTTCTCCCCCACCATGGAACCAGGTAAATGTTGAGGTAAGGTAAGAGGCAGTCATTGTTCCGCTCCGAGAACGCAGTGTTCGTATTCTCAACTATCTCGACGACTGGCTGATTATGGCTCAGTCTCGAGATCAGTTGTGCGAACACAGGGACATTGTGCTCCGTCACCTCAGCCAGTTCGGGTCAAATGGGACAAACTCGCCCCTGTGCAGAGGATCTCTTATGTCGGTATGGAGCTGGACTCGGTCAACCAGACAGCGTGACTCAGCACTGCGACCGTTGCGTACATCAACCGTCAAGGTGGTCTACTCTCCCACCGCATGTCGCAATTCGCCCTCCATCTCCTCCTATGGAGTCAGAAGCATCTGAGGTGCTCAATTGTGCAGCCGACTAGCTCTCACGACAGCCTACGCTTCGAACCACTGCAGTCAGCTGAGTTAAAGATCCTGCCACTAAAGACAGTGCTACTGACTGCTCTGGCTTCCATCAAGAGGGTAGGGGACATGCAAGCATTTCCGGTTGACGAATCGCGACTAGAATTTGGTTCGGCCAACTCTCACGTTGTCCTGAGACCCCGGCCTGGATACGTGCCCAAGGTTCCTACTACACCCTTCAGGGACCAGTTAGTTAACCTGCAAGCGCTGCCTTTGGAGGAGGCAGACCCAGCCCTAGCTTTTCTCTGTCCTGTCCGCTCCTTGCGGTTATACATGGACAGAACGCAAAGCTTCAGCACCTCAGATCAGCTCTTCATCTGTTACAGAGTCCAGCAGAAGGGAACGACTGTCTCCAAGCAGAGGTTAGCCCACTGGATAGTGGACGCTATTGTCTTGGCGTATCATTCCCAGGAAATGCCTTGCCCGTTCGGGTTGCAAGCACACTCAACTAGAAGTTGCTTCCTCCTGGGCGCTGGCTCAAGGTGCATCAATGATAGATATAAGTAGAGCTGCAGACTGGGTGACACCTAACACGTTCACTAGATTCTATAGCCTCCGTGTAGAGCCGGTATCTTCACGTATACTATATGTTGCACTACTCTAATTGGTTAGTCCATATGTGTACCGTCACAGTGCCTCCCTCCAGGGTAGGATGTGGCTTCTGCAGCATCCCCTTCCTCAAGGGCACGCTTTCCCAGCGTTATCCCATAAATCACACTGAGTGGGTCTTACGGAACAACAGTGACTGACCTTCTCTGCTTAGAGCTTCTACTTTCTGCCCAACACTGCGGTCAAGCCAGGAGCAGCAACAGGAGCCAGCAACAGTGGTGTTTTGGTAGATATCCCCATTCGTCAGAATCACTTCTGACATACGTAATAGTGATCTGACGTAGTACGTCCCCGCGCCACAGTTGCTGAGCTTCCGCTGTACGGCCGAGTGACAAGTCCGGCTCCTCGGTGGAAAAAACATGCTCATTATATACTCGCGCCACGATGCACAGTAGCTGATGCAATTATCCCATGCCAGTGTGCATTGGCTCGTTTAGTTACACTCCAAGTAGATAGGCTCTCGAGCGAGATCCCCATTCGTCAGAATCACTTCTGACGTACGTCTCCGTTCCCTCCTCTGGGAACGAGGGTTACCATACGTAACCGAGATGTTCTCTGATACAAGGGTTTAGAGGTGTTATCACTAGCATGGATTCAAGATAACATCCTCACTCATAGTAAAGGCCAATTCACAACGTGGACAATCATCAGATGTCACTTCTCAGACATTCCACGACCCGACAAACGGCAATTAAACATTCACAAAAACAAGTGCCAACCAACACAGACAGGGGTAACACTAATCTGACAAAACCCGGTGAAGTGTTTGTTGCTGTTATTTGGCATCTGTCAATGCAGTGTGAATTGGCCTTAGCAGAGTGTAACTGAAGCTACCCAAAGGGCGGGGGTCAATGGTCCACTCTTAAGGCCATTTAAATGGGGTCAAGATCAAAACCATTCCTCAACCTGGCTATCCCAGATCTCCAGAAGAGTTCAGGACACTTTGAACAGTCCTGACTGAACAAGCATGAAGGCCATGGCTGACAACGCTTTAATGTTCACTCATTTTGTACAATAACTTTGGCACTAATTTCCGAACCTTGGTGTCATTATTCAAACATTATATTTTGCATTCATATTTTTAAAGAAAATTGCACTTGAATCATTGGTTTAAATAGACAATTTTTCACAAAATAGATCAACGTACAAGATACCAACAATTTCACGTACTACACGTAAATACATCACTGTAACAAGGCTAGTTGAGAGAATACTACAGACAGTGGAATCATTGAAAAAAATTCTGAAATGTACAGTATTGATGTAATACAATGAAATTACAACATAAGCTTCTTTGAGTCAAAGCAAAACTATTTAGCTACAAAAAAGAAAAGAAAAAAAAAACAGTACAGTAAAACTGCAACTGCATTGTTCCTCATCTGGCTTACTGTAAAAAGTATAACAACGGATTGATAACTGAACTTCTATATTTAGGTCAACCCTTTCTCATGGATTCCGAAACAGGTTCTCATTACAAGGAGCTCCATACAGATCAAAAACATAAACATGTCTCCATGTCAAATCTAAAAACATGAACACGGGACCATAGACAGTGTATGAAAATGAATGATGATGAAATATTACATCCATTGATAATGTAGATCAACTGGCTGATGATCCACAGTAATTGGTGTCATTGCATCTTGTTATCCTGAAACTTTCATAATATTGTTAAAACTATGCATTAGGAGTAATGCAACATTTACTTATTATTTTGATCAGTTGTTTCAATTGATAGTTACATCATCTGATATTAGTGCCAAAGTGATTGTAAAAAAATAACTGTAATATTTCAATTATTTGCCTTTATTTTAATTTTCATATTGCTTTTACCAAAAACATCATGTACATTATGAAGTTCAATGAACCATAATATGTATTTTGAAATCAGTTTCATCAGCACATAAGCACACAAAAAGAAAAAGAAAAGTGGAAAGGAAGGAACCGTTTTGTCTCGTTTTAAATATCTTGTTTCCATTTTGCTGAATTTGCAAAAAAGCCATTATGCAAGTCTTCTTTCTTTTTGAGGGGCCTGAATGGGAAAGAGGACCTATACAGGCAAGACATTCCTAACTAAAATCTCTTCTCTCAAGTCCTGTCCACCAGATAATGTTGCTATCAGTTGAGCAGGTGTGATTCACATACAGACACACACACACACACACACACACACACACACACACACACACACACACACACACACACACACACACACACACACACACACACACACACACACACACACACACACACACACACACACACACACACTTTTATATCAATATGCAGATTTTCAATAGACATAATGGTTTTTACAATACAAACCCCCTTTTTGGAACGTTTATTTTTACCAGTATAGCTGGCTAAACTAATATGCCACCTTTACCCAAACCTTTCTTCCTTATGAAGTCGATTCCTATAGAGCCCTTTAACAAATATGTATCTATTTGACAAAAAGAAGCTTTGTATTGTTTTACAATAAACTAAAAAAAAATGTGTGACACTATCATTCAGGTTGAGAATGTTTCAGAATACCTGAATGACATCTTACATAACCCCATCAGGATTTTTGTCTGGTTACATCATTGAGTTTTTCCTTTAAAATATTTTGCCAGTTTTTCACATATAGTTATAGACCTAGTTCTCCTCATACTATAATATTTGTAAAATGACATCAACATGCTGGGGAAATGCAAATCTGCAATAATAAATTGACCATTAGCTAAAAACGCACTTATTTGAAGCAAGCATATATAACCAGTCATTTATTACCTTGTATTTTCAATAATATGGGACATTATTTGCAAAAGTGAATGATTTTGGTTTGCCCTGAAGCATAATCTTTCTGTTAATAAACTACAATGTGTTCTAGAGCAGACACTAACAGTCTAATGTGTGAGAAACGAGTGCTTAGATGACCTTGGATTGAATATATTGTAATCAACTTACTTTGCTGGTAAATATATTTGATGAAGAGAGCTTTGTTTTACTTTACAACATTGTTCCGAAATTAGATTGGGTTACCAAGATAAAGGAAATATTCGGCTGGTGATGTTACTTCAATATGATGGACTTCATGATCCAACCTTTAATATGTAAAACAGCTTTTATTAGGCTACTAAAATGACTGGAGTCTCGTCTGAGTGAGACAGTAAAAATGTTTTTAAAAAAGAAGGAAAAAACTAATTTTAAAAATACTTTTAAATACTTTTTTAAAAAAATGAGTTTTGCTTATTTTTCATGCAAAGCTCCAAAACATTACAAGCAGCTTTAAAGAATTATGATATTAGCTAAATAAAGTGCTTATTAAACCAAATGGAAATTGAACAAATCAAATGGATCAACCATGAAATGTAGAGGACTGTGATCTAGGAGTCCTTTTTGTTGTTGAAATAGATTAGATTTTACTTTTCAAAGTTGTTCACCTTCTGGTTGTAGGAGCTTTTGCTACTAAGAAACACAGAGAGAAAAGACACATATATAGATAATCTTCTTTAGTGTCTTAGACTAAGAACAAAGGCTTGATTCAGCTCCCTGCTCATCTCAAACTCAAAGAAAGAAAAGAAGTGTGTGTGTGTGTGAGAGAGAGAGATGTGGAAAAAAAATCTTTCCAAGGACAGTGTGTTCTTGTCAGACATATACTGCTGAGACAGAGTAAATATTGGACATCTGCCAAACACAACACAACTCATACATTCTGCAAACCCCCTTCCCACGCACACACAAACTCACACATACACAATAATACACAAAAATAAATTAGCTTACAAATACGAACACAAAAGTCACGCTAACGCATAAATGTGAGACAATCTGCAACGGCAACACATTCTGTACTGAACGTTCTCTTTCACACATTCTTTTTTCCATTCCTCATTACTTTATCTCTGCTCCATTTTCATCTTCTTTCCATCCCCACTGTTCTGGTTTATTTTCTCACTTTCAACCTCTGCTGTAATTTTTGTGCTTCTATATCAGCTTTTAAATCTCTATCTCTCAATTTGTCCAATGTTTTGACAACCAATGTTGTCAAAATTTTTTCCCTCTTATTGTTATTCGGTTAGAACATGATGGGAATCATGTACAGTAAACATGATAGAAAGAGATTCTGCACAATATAGAAGTGTGAGTATTTAGGCATATGCAAACAAGTCTTCGTGACTCCGATATGAATCTGGTAATGTGTAAATGTACAGTATAGTAATTGGCCTAAGTTAAAAAACATCAGTAAGTAAAGTGAGTTAAGCACACAGTGCAAAAATATGTACAAAATCCGAAAAGGGATAAATCCCAAGGCACAGGCTTACACACAAAACAAATCTGGGAACAGAGCTGTTAGGTACAACCGGGTGATTTGACAGAAAAACATCCAAATATAAAAGCCGTAGTAATATTTTATAAAAAAAATCAGTTACCCATTTAAACACATTTTAAATGAATTATTTTAAAGATGCAACTGACTTCATCTAATTGGTCCCTAACTCTGTAAAATCATATGTTAAGCACTATTACTACATTGCTGTATACTATTTGTTATACCTGCTCTCTTCTGTACAATTCAGTACACTGTATTTTGAAAGTGATTTTGGCTTAAAGCCTGATGGATTTTACTCATGTTGGATAATTACAAATAATGAGATGATTACAAATCATGTTTCACTGCTTAATTTACTAAAATGAGTTCTCAACTTTTTAATCAGCTAAGCCACTATGACCTATTTACTACTCCTTGAACTACCCACAGTTATATTTAAATAGTTTTAATACATTTTTATTTAATTAAATAATACTTTTAAATAAAGATGCTAAGTGGGTGCCAGTGCTTATAGCTTATATATGCTTTTAATGTTATGCTTTTAACAAATATTGATGTTGTTTCACAACATTTTTGAATGGAGTTCTAAAATCATTAAATGAAAGAAAGATGTATATAAGTATATATATATATATATATATATATACATAGAGAGAGAGAGAGATAGATAGATAGATAGATAGATAGATAGATAGATAGATAGATAGATAGATAGATAGATAGATAGATAGATAGATAGATAGATAGATAAACAGACAGACAGACGGTAGACAGACGGTAGACAGACAGAAAGACAGACAGGTAGATAGATACCCTGTTCTACAAGGCATGCTGGCACTTGACTGCAGTTTGTGGTTTTGGTGTAACATGTGCTAGTCATTGGTGAGTTGTAATCCACCCTTTATCCTTTTGAACAAAAACATTGCCCAAATTAAATCCGCCAAACATACTCACAGATTTCTGGAAAACACAAACACCTGCTGATGCTTAAGGAATGTTTGTACTCTGACAATTTTTCTCATGGCCTTTTCTGCTGAAACGGATTTTAGCTCAGGAACAATCTGTTACGTTTGTGTTTTTACGTGACAGAAATTAAATCATAAACAAGCAACAAATCTTTTAAGCTTTGGATCCTCAGAGCTTTGGGCAGCATAAGACCTGATCCATTCAATTATGCCTTATCGGGGTTAAACTGGAACAAATTAAGAGCCAAGTTATTAAATTTCCCTAGTAGAACAAAGCACAGCATACACTTTTAAAAATAAAGGTTCCAAAAGCGAGCCATCAACTGTTTGGTTACTGATATTCTTCAAAATATAATCTTTTGTGTGCAGCAGAAGAAAGAATTTTTGAGTGAACAATCCCTTTAAGGTGTGTGTGGACTTACTCTCTATTTGAAGTATCAACCCCTTTAAAAAACCCTCACAGCAATGCCATAGATTTACCATTTTGGGTACCCCAAAGAACCTTTCAGAGAGCAGTCAAGTGCACCTTTATTCATATAGCGCTTTTTACAATACAGATTGTTTCAAAGCAGCTTTACAGAGATAACAGGAAAATAATGTTATAATAATATTGTTAAATATAAAATTAAATGAGTGACAAGAGTGCTTTATTGAACAGCAATATGACAAGTAAGTGATGATCACAGACAATAGTAAATGCTTATAGAATGATGCAGTTCTTGGTATTGCAGGAATAACAAGTTAGAGACTTCAAATGGAGAGTAAGTCCACACACACCTTAAAGGGATAGTTTACTCAAAAAAAAAAGATAGTTTACTTCACCACAAAATATGATATTTTGTGTTCAGCAGAGGAAAGAAATTCATACAGGTTTGGAACAACTTGAGGGTGAGTAATTGACTGAATTTTCATTTGAGTGAACTATTCCTTTAAGTTTCCATTAGATAAGAGAATAATCTGTAATTTAAAATCTGTCTTTGTTTTACAGGAACAGATGAAATGCTGGAGGGATGCTAGAGTTGAAGAACAGATGAAGGAATACAGGAACATGGAGGATGAGAATCACAGGAGGAAAGTAATCACAGGTGAGGCAGGATCGTAATCTGCAGTCCAAGTCAAGACCAGACAAATGACTGTGTGCAGAGTGCCTGTTTATAGGGTGATTGCTGACAGGTGGCAGTGAGCAATACTCTAGTGAATGGGTTCTGAATGAGGGGGAGTTATGGTGGAGACTGGTGAATCTGTGACACTTAAAACCATTGATGCCAATAAAGGACCTTTTTTAAGAGTGCACTTATTCTAAATGTACACCAAAAAACACTGCTCTCCTGTTTTACATAAATTATCTGTAAAGCATCTTGCCAATACTTAACATCTATGATATATTGAACAGCATTCTTTATACCTTATATCTCATGTTGATGAGGATTGAAAATAAGACAATGCTTTCAGCACATGGTGTCTGCCTCCATTATGTCTTTGGCAGAAGTCAGAGGATTCAAATGTGCTCATGATGCTTAATGCATTACTTTTCACACCATGTGCTGGTTTTCTTGGCTGTGAAATGGAACACTGATCATTTCCTTTATAAGAATCTACTTCCAACAACCCCCTCATTGGCTGAGTGGATTTTTTGCAATCTGTATCTGTGTGGCTTTCACAGATACACGCACACACACGTACACGCACGCACGCACGCACGCACGCACGCACACACACACACACACACACACACACACACACACACACACACACACACACACACACACACACACACCTTCTGTACATTTCAGAAAGAGTGAAACCTCAAAATTACATAACATATGCTAACCTGTGTACCTTACATTTTATTTAAGGTATAAATAAACCTCTACGGCAGCACGGCACAATGGTTCACATGCTTATTTACTCCAAATTATGACCATTAATGGATACATATTAAGTTTGCTGTATAAAACAAATAAAGATCCAATGTAGGAGAATAGTTAGTATGCGCAAACAGCGGGAAACTCTGTATATTCGAGCAGTGTGCGCATGTCAAAAAATCTATTCCGATTCGAAGCTTGTGACATACAAACGCGCACATCAACCCGATCACATGTTCACATAGCGTTCGTCTAAACACTACATTCAGATTCATCAATCGGAATTAATTCAGTCCGATTGAAACAAAAGTTGTGCATGTAAAGTGGCCTGTCATAACTTTCCATAATTTATAGCCTACTAAATCTTATAAAAACATATTTCCATTACATTATCGAAATAAAGAAAAACAGGTCAGTGAACCTGTCCACACATGCCTCCTCCTTTCTGTGAAATCTCCTGATCCCAGGAAGCCCTAATACACATCCAATGTGCACTGACACACACATGCCTACTCGTCACCTTATGGTATCTGTGTGTGAACTTCAAACAATGTATTCTTCAATCTGTAGGCTACCATCTGTGCTTCAGCTTGCATGGGTTAAAGTAAAACATTTGTCTAAAAACATGATCTGCCTTCAAATACATGCTGAAGTCTACTCAGCTGCTGCAGCTGGGCTACAATGGGCAAAATGAACTGTTTGCAATTCTAAGAGAAAGTCCTCTGTCTACCTGTCAAGCTTGGCCAAATACAAACAAAATTATGTGGACAAGCAGAGCCAACACTTGCCACTAATAATTTTTATATAATTTATAAAATGAGGATATCCATAGGTCAAAAAGAACCGGTATGGAGGACAATTCAGGTCAACAATATTCAACTTTTAATGTTACAGGAAGTAAACAGACCAGAATGAGACATGTCCACTTACCTACAGTAAGTACAGACTCCGTGTATTCAAAGATTACAAAGTCCTTGGCTTCTCAACACAACATTTACCACACAGCACAATCCATGCCAGAAAAATCCCTCTTGGGGAACCACATTCTCACCACATCAGTTGAAAACATTTAGCTGCTCGTTGGAAAAAAAGTAAATAATAAAAACAAATAATTATATAACCCAAGGAATGCTTTGTTTTTTGATGAATTCAGCCCAGGCCTCGGATATATTTTTAACATGCATTTGATGTCTCAGACTCTGGATAATGATTATTATTAGTCCCTTTCATCCGACATTAGGGCAACGTCCCCTGACCATTGAGTCTCCTCTTCTAGGAAAGCAACCTTGCAAATTTCCAGTTATTGATGAAACATTGGCTGTTTATACATCGGCTCTAGCAATGCTTTCTTTTGTTCTTCTGGTGGCCAAATTGTGTTGGGGTGTTTTGTATTACACTGAATGGGCTCATGTTCCATGTGAGTTCCAGCCAGGGTCACTGTGCTCTTTAAATGAGCTTAACACAGCAGGGCTTGAGCCAGCTCCTTGTTAAAGAAACAGAGTGCAAAGTGGCACAACCTCTCATCCTCAGTGGAAAGTTGTCTAAAAAAAAGGGGTAAATTATTATCCATTCTCATATAAGCCTATAAGACGTGACTTTTTTAAAAAAAACAACATTATTTTACTATACAGCACACATAAATATAACATAGAGAATACAATTATTATATTATATCACTATCCTTTAACATATTAGTTTTATTATAGAAATATTTTGTATCATAGAGTCAAACATTATTGTTATTGAAGGCTGGAGGCATCAGTTTATGCAAGTGATAATGTTGATGCCCAGCACAAGTCAAGAGGGCCCTTTTGTTATATCAGCAGCTATTTGAAAACTCCCACACAAAGTGAATCAGCTGCAATTCCATTTAGTGTGTCATGTCCCTTAAAGCATATTTTAAGTGCTGCATTCTTTTAGTATATTGTACTAATGAGGTGTATTAGCAAGGAAACAAAGCATACTGACACAAAGCTATTGCGCTCACTTAAGTAACCTTAAGCCGGGTGCACACTGCGATTTATAATAGTCCTTTACGATTGTTGCTTGTCAGACTGTACAAACATGAACATTGCTGCAAGCCATGTCACACTGTAAGATCTCAGTTGTTATTAATGTCAGACTGTATGGCAGTCAAGACGCGTTAAAGGGGTCATGAATGGATTATTTTATTATTGTATAATGTTTCCTGGGGTGCCCTTATAGTTTAGTATGATTTCTTTACATCAAAAATTGTAATAGGCTAATTTGGAAATAAAAGGCATTTTTCCAAGCCTGATTTTAGCGTCTGATATGAACTTTTAAGGGGCGTGTCTGCTGTGAGAATTCAGTGTAAACGCCCACTGCTGTGATTGGCTGACAGCATTAGCATTAGAATTAAATGTGGAAATCTCTTAAATACTTCTACAAAGTTTTTACCATTACAGCCATCGAGATTAATGAATCGTGAAAAGTTCTGATTAAAGCATTATATTTAGATCTATTCCATCACATGAAAGGTTGCAGTGATGAGCATTGAGCAGATGACAGACAGTCTGTTGATCACTTGAATTAAGTGATCACATCATCACTCTCACAAATAGTTTCACTAAATAATAATGCAAACACGATGTAAATACAGTAAGAGCTTTGTTGTGCAGTGTAACAGCGTCATTGATTTCATAATGAGATTTGGCAAGTGTCCAAATAGACTCACGCTGTGTGATTGACAGCTTGGGCGATTAAGGATATAGCTAAACTGTCCAGGACAGTGGCCCTCCAGGACAGGAGTTGTCCATGGCGTTAATGATGATGGTCTTCTTACAGAGGGCATTGAACCCAAAAATGGAAAATCTATTGCGAAGTTGCCAAGTTACTTGTTACTATTTTTCAGTGGAATTTTTCTCACTGTCAAATTCAACCACTTATAAGAATCATATTGGCTGTGAAAAACAAGAAATATATTCTCTCCAGGTCTTCATATAGACCCCTTTACAGTTGGTAAACATGGTGACGTTTTTTTTGTAGGCGGAGCTTAGGTGAAGGCAGAACGATCACTCTGGCCGCTTCACTAACGTTAGTTTGCAAGTTTTGTTTAGGGGTGGCACGATCCGCTTTTTTTGCCTCCGATACTGTAATGTATCAGTATTACTGGCGTTGTTTCAAGGGGTTGTCACTAGAAGGCGCTGTGGCCTGGAAAAGAAAAGGGGTGTAAAACATTGAAGAAAAGAGGAGTAAAAGAAAAGGACGGTGGAGAATCAAAAGAGTGTGTCCGTGTGTTTATTTGATTAAGACAGAGATGCAACACTGGCGACGAGGATAAACTATAAAAAATTAATACATCTAAAATTGTGAACCGGAAAAATGACAGAGAAAAGTGGGATCCAGAACTTTGACTGTTTTTCGGACCCAGCCACGCTAGGACCGAGATGGACGCGATGGCTGAAGTCTTTCGAATTGTTTGCTGATGGGAAAGGACTCATCATCACAGGGGATGTGTCGGACGCGACTAAACAACGGAGGAGAGCTTTAATGCTGCACCTCGCGGGACCAGATGTACAAGATGTCTTTTCAACTCTGGAAAACACGGGGGAGGTTACTGACTATGACGCTGCAGTGACCGCTTTGAATTCTTATTTCGTGCCTCGAGTCAACGCAGCATTTGCCCGACAAGCTTTTCACATGTTGACACAGAAAACAGGTGAGACGATACAACAATTTGCTACTCGCCTGAGGCAAGCTGCAAAAGACTGTGGGTTTCAAACAGACACAGACAATCAGATAAGAGATGCTATTCTCAGCAAATGCATGTCAGATTATGTTCGTCGGAAATTATTAGAGGAAGGTCCAAATCTAACGCTCGCTCGTTCAGTGGAATTAGCGTCACAGTGTGAGAGAATTGAAGAGCAGATGTCAGTGATGTCATTGAAACCTGAAACAGGTGCTGTTAATCGAATTGTGCAAAAAAGAGACAAAAAAGAGAAAGGATACACCAGAAACAGACCTGCAGAGAGAACAGACGAAAAAGTAGATAGGAAATGTTACAGATGTGGACACAAGGACCATTTAGCCAGAGACCAAATATGTCCTGCACGGGGTCAAGTATGTCATAAATGCAACGGAAGAGACCATTTTTCCAAGATGTGTCGCACGAAACACCAAAGAAAAAATCGTGTAAATAATGTGGAGGAAGCTGATTATGCATTTGTTATCCAAGAGAATACTATGTCAGAGAGGTTGACTTTCCTTGTGGGCGGAGTAAAACTAACACTGTTAATCGACTCAGGTGCCACAAATAATGTAATTGATGAAGATACCTGGGAGGATCTCAAACAGAGTAAAATTAAATGCAAGTCATATGTACCTGAAGCTGAAAGAAAGCTCTACACATACTCTTCCAACCAACCTCTAACAGTCAAGGGTGCATTCACATGTGAGGTGAACATATCCAATAAAACGGAGCAGGCTGAATTCATTGTGATAAGAGGGAAAGGAGAACCACTTTTGGGAAGAGAGACTGCTACTAAGCTGGGAGTATTGAAAATAGGCGCTGACATCTCTGCTGTGATGGGAATAAAGCAAGCACTGCAACAAAAATATCCAGAAGTGTTCAGTGGGGTTGGTAAGTTAAACACCAACCAAGTTACCTTACACATAGACCAGAGTGTAAAGCCAGTAGCACAGCCACTCAGACGCATTCCATTTAATCTCAGAAGAGCAGTAGAGCAGAGAATAAAGGAGCTAATGGACATGGACATCATTGAACCCGTCAGTGGTCCCACACCATGGGTGAACCCTGTTGTCATTGTGCCAAAGGCCAACTCAGAGATAAGATTGTGTCTGGACATGAGGCAGGCTAACCGTGCTATAGTGAGGGAACGTTACCCCATCCCGACAGTGGATGAAATTCTTCAAGGCGTTAATGGCTCAACTATATTCAGCAAGCTGGATTTAAAGTGGGGTTACCACCAGCTGGAGCTCAGCCCTGAATCAAGAGAGATCACTACATTTGCGGTGCATAATGGCGTATATCGTTATAAAAGGCTGATCTTTGGTGTATCCTCCGCCAGCTAACAGTATCAACACGAGATTGCCAAAGCCTTAGCAGGAATCGAGGGTGTAGAAAATATCTCAGATGATGTCATTGTTCATGCTTGTGACCAAGAAACGCACGATCAACGTTTACATGCAGTAATTAAAAGGCTGAGCGAACGAGGATTGACATTAAACTCTGAGAAGTGCCAGTTCAACATGGGCAAACTGATATTCATGGGAATTCTTTTGTCTGAGAAAGGAATCGGTCCGACAGAGGAGAGAGTGCGAGCTGTAAGGGAGGCAAGAGAACCAAAGACGTCTTCAGAGGTTAGGAGTTTCCTAGGTCTGGTTGGCTACAGCAGCAGATTCATCCCGCAGTTTGCAACCTTGTCTGAGCCACTAAGACGCTTGACCAAAAAAGGGACATACTTTGAGTTTGGGCCAGAACAAAGACAATCGTTCAAGGCGCTAAAAGAAGAACTGGCCAGAGCAGGCACGCTAGCCTATTTTGATAAATGTGCACCAACCAAAGTGATCGCGGATGCGAGCCCAGTGGGGCTGGGAGCTGTCTTAGTTCAGATCCAAAAAGGGGAGACAGTGCCAATATGCTATGTGAGTCACTGCTTAACGGACTGTGAACGTAGATATTCACAGACAGAAAAGGAGGCACTGGCTCTCGTGTGGGCATGTGAGAGACTACATGCTTACATTTATGGCCGAGAATTTGAGCTGGTCACTGACCACAAACCGCTAGAGGCCATATACAGCCCCCGCTCTAAACCCTGTGCACGTATAGAACGATGGGTACTCCGACTACAGCCATACAATTTCAGGGTCACGTACTTACCGGGCAGCCAGAACATTGCAGATTCGCTGTCAAGATTACTGGGGGAAGCAGCAAAAACTGAGAGACACAACCACAATTCAGAGGAATATGTTAGATTTATTGCAGTGAGTGCAACTCCTAATGCTTTAACCACTAGAGAAGTCGAGAGGGCCTCTGAGAGCGACATGGAGTTGAAAGAGGTGCGTTTTGCAGTCAACAGTGGACATTTTGAGAACTGTAAAGCATATGCTCCAATAGCCAACGAGTTGTGCTGTATTGGCCATTTGGTCCTCCGTGGAACACGGATAGTGATGCCAAAAGCGTTACAACTCAGGGCATTAGCACTAGCGCACGAAGGACATTTAGGAATTGTGGGCACTAAACAACATCTCCGGTCTAAAGTGTGGTGGCCGGGTATGGATAAAGCCGCAGAAAAGTACTGTAAATCATGTCACGGGTGCCAGGTGGTATCCAGGCCGGATGCACCTGAACCACTAAGACCAACGCCACTACCAGATGGACCCTGGCAGGATGTGGCCATAGATCTGTTAGGACCACTCCCAACTGGTCACTCCATACTTGTCGTGGTGGATTATTATAGTCGCTACTACGAATATGATGTGTTGATGTCAACAGTATCAGAGAAAATTATAGACAGCCTGGAGTCTATATTTAGTAGACACGGCTTACCTGTGACATGTCGGTCAGATCAAGGACCTCAGTTCAAATCTGAACAGTTTGGTGCGTTTTGTGAGAACAATGGCATTGAACATGTGAAAACTACTCCCAAATGGGCTCAGGCTAACGGGGAGGTGGAACGCCAAAACTCCTCTTTAATGAAAAGAATTCGAATTGCACAGGCTGAGGGACTTGATTGGAAAAAAGAGCTGAGGAAATATGTCACTGTGTATAGGAGTATAGAACATACCACAACAGGAAAAAGCCCAGCCGAGTTGCTTTTTAACAGAAAGATTCGAGGAAAGTTGCCCAACCTTTCAGCGGCATGCAAAGATCAGCAAGTATGCGATAGGGATGCAGAACAAAAAGCAAAAGCAAAGAAGTATGCAGATGAACGTCGAGGGGCGCAGTACTCAAAAGTAAATGTCGGTGACACAGTGCTTGTGCAGCAAGAAAAGATGGATAAATTCACAACTCCATTCAACCCAATTCCACACCAGGTCGTGAGCAGAACTGGAAATCAGGTGACTGTGGAATCGCCAACTGGGGCGAGATACACGCGAAACACCACTCATGTTAAAAGATTCAACACCAACAAAACAGCTGAGGTGGGAACTGAACGTGAACAGACAGATCAGAGCACAAACAGCTATTGTCCTGACTCTAATTCTCATGATCAAAATCCTAATTATCCTAAGGCTGATTTCCCAAATACACCAAAACCTGATAGACCCCAAAGGACCCGACGATTGCCTGAGAGGTTGTCTGATTATGTCATAGACTAAAAGGTAAATGCCATAGATGTTAGAGTGTTTGTTCGAATCCCAGACACCTGGGAAAATGGCAAGTATATAAATATTTTGAGAATTGTTAAAAAAAAAAGGGGGTTCAAGATATGTTCAGTGAGTTAATATAGAATTAGTCCTAAACATGTTCAGTTAAATGATGTGGTTTTATATCCAAGAAAAGGGGGGATGTAATGTATCAGTATTACTGGCGTTGTTTCAAGGGGTTGTCACTAGAAGGCGCTGTGGCCTGGAAAAGAAAAGGGGTGTAAAACATTGAAGAAAAGAGGAGTAAAAGAAAAGGACGGTGGAGAATCAAAAGAGTGTGTCCGTGTGTTTATTTGATTAAGACAGAGATGCAACAGATACCGATTCCGATACCTGGGACTCAGTATTGGCCGATACCGATCCGATCCAATACTAAAATAATAATTAAAAAAACAGTGCCAAATTACCTAATAAACTGTATCTGTATGCCTCACTGTGGGGAAGAGACTGGAATTATTCTTTTGTTAAAGGCATCAAAGCTTGACTTAAACATTATTTTCCTTACTTTGTAAAGCAATACAGACAAAATATATACTATATAATTAAAATACATTTATTTTAAAATTTTAAGCGCAACTTTTTAATGAATCAGCAACATATGATACATAGATTGGACGGAACAACTAAGGCTATCAATAAACTGCCATTGCGCAAAAGTATTGTAATATGAAAGGCTCCAATTCAGAGCGGCACGAAACCTTATGCGCTTCCCGTGCGCAGAATGATGCGCTCGAAGCAACATGGAGTCACGGCGTGCAGCGCGTCGCATTGAAAAGTTCAAAGCACAAAAGTAAGATATACATATATTTCTTTATTTATGCATTAGTTTGAGCCTTTTAACAGTTTTAAATTTCAGTTAATGTGCGTGTGAAGAGCAATTATATCGCTCTCTACTCCAGTGTTGTGATCACTGAGGAGTTGTGTTGTGATCTAACAGACACCCGGTTGAAAGTAACATGTGAAACTCCAGCACTTAAAGTCATTTATGCAAACCATAGACCTTTATCTACATATCTACAGTATAATAATAGGAACATTGACTCATCTTGGAGAGAGTTTCATCGTGTTGACTGTTTTACCCGAGCGCGACGCGCTGTTTGAGTGCTGAGAATGACTGACAGCCGCAGCGAAGCACTTAGGTGAAGATTAATTTAACAATTTAAATCTGTACCTTACATAAAACTATATGTAATGGCTTCAGAAATCTTGGAATACAGTACACGAAAACATTATAGTGCTTTATAATGTTTTTGTGCCTTTTGTGTTGTATAACAGTAACATACGTAGGCTATAAAATATCGGATCGGATTTGGATGGTCTCGTCTGGCGATACCCGATCCGGCAAATATTGCTAGTATCGGAGCAATACCGATACTGAGTATCGGATCGCCGCACCCCTAGTTTTGTTAGTTTGTTTTTTAACAATGACTGGAGAAAATCCGATTTTATCTTAATGTGCAAGGTCACTCACTGTCCAGGGCCGCGATTGTTATTTGCGAAAGTTAATTTTATTGGACGGAACCAGATTGGCTGACCCGTACACGCTCACTCAATGGATGGACGATCTGACAGGATTAACGTTAACGCTAGGCTAACTCCGGTTGAGTGGCCTGACTTCTACACCTATCCGATAGAGAAACAGAGCGTAAAGAGAAACTGAGGGCATATAAATCTTTAGATGCCTATAACTATGTGCTGAATGATAATGTACAAGACTCGTGTGGTACGATCCGCAGTTCTGCCTAGCCAGCGCCAGGATGACAATGTGTAGAGTGACATTACGGAGCAATTTTAATGATGTTAATATTTTCTAGAAATAAAAATCCCAGATACAGCATATTCATTTTTCATTGATTCTAGCACCCAACAACACAACAAGATGACATTCAATAATAATAATACAAATTTAAGCTCCTTATTATGTAGTCAAATCTGTGCTGGTTTGTATTGCCCCCCTCCAGTTTTCACTTTGTTTTGCCTCCAGCTACCTCCGTGATGTAATTGTGACGTCGGCGCAAAAGGGGTCTATAGTTTGAACTGTGATTATTACACATTACTATTAGATTACTATGCAATGGACAGTTATATACACTCCCAAGGGTGTGGCTATAAAATATATTAGTATATCTCTTCAAACATAGGTTCAAAGGCTACAGAATAAACATATTTATCTTTTTTTTACCTAAGCATGGCTATAATAATAATGTTTTTATTTATTTTTATATATAAATATGAGTAATGACTATATAAATAAATCCAGCGGAACAAAATGTTATGGAGGAGGCAAGAGAACTTCAGGATAGAAATGCAGTTCAGGACTGCAGGTGGAGGAGGTGAAGTTAAGACATAGGCAGTTTAAATATATATTTTTCCTCTTTTAAAAAAATGGTTTATTACAGAAAAAAGGCATGTTGCTGAATAGGTTTTTCTTAGCTTTGTTTGTCCCAAAGACTTACAACTTATATATACTGTTGTTCAGAATATATGATGTTTTTTCTTGGAAATACATCTGAAAAAATGGGGTCATCATTTATTTGGGGTCTAAACTTTTACATGTCAATAATACACCCACAAAAATAGGGAGTGCCAAATAGGAGTAAAGAAAGTGTTTGTATCATGTTTCTCCGGTCTCCTGGTTTTCTTGATTCTCTGCCTGTCCCCTCGGATTTCTCACTTTGCCTCAGCCCTTATCTATTATTGTTTGGATTTTTTGTGTATGTAACTTTGCCTGGATTTGGATTACGATTGTGCATAACCCTTTAAATAAATACTGCATTTGGATCCTCAACCTTTGTGTCTCAGAGTAGTTCGTCACAGAAGACTTCGCCAACATGGACCCAGCAGTTTGTCTTTTCCACCTCCAGCAAGGAAACCGTCTGATTGAGGACTACGTTAAAGAGTTTTGTGAGCTTTGTCATGGGGTGAACTTTAATGATGCTGTCTTAAAGGACATGTTTTGCCATGGACTTGATGAGCTTCTTAACTACCTCATTCCTGACAATACCCCTCACTGGACTCTAGTTCAATATATTGAGTTTGCTCTTTTGTTGAGCGGCTCGTCATTTACTGTGGGCTTTGCGGATGAGGAGCCCCACAAGCCCACAGTATCCTCTCAGCTTGCCGAGCTTGAGCTTCTTCGCGTCATGCCTGCCGAGCCTGAGCTTCTTCACGTCATGCCCACCGTGCCTGAGTCTGCTCCGGGTGATACAGCACTGATCATGGCCAAGACTATTTTGTGTGTGTGGGCATCAACTCCATCCCATGACCCCTCGGCCAAGATGCCCGCAGCATTCCAGAGTCTCTGTGCACAAAAAAGGGTATAAAATCCACCTTCATAATCTAACTTTGTGACCTAATTAATGTTTGACCTAACAATAACCCCAAAATCATTTATCTGTTGTCATTATATTATGTTAACCCTCGAGTCCAGCGAAGAGTACCATGGAACAAAACTAAACACAAAGTTATTTTAATACAGCAATGACAGACTAACCTGGTTTCTCAATCAACCGTAATTTGCAATGTAGGTGAAAATACAGATTAATCTCTTGAAAATCTTGTTTACTACATGCATAGTTTTGCCCTAGTCAAGACCTGCCAGTTCTGATTAAATAGATAAGAGCTATTTTAGGGACTATTTCTTTAGAGTTTAACTGGAAACGCAAGCCGTGCGCTCTTATCTCAAACAAACCTGGAAAAGTCCTTTCGATTTTAAGGTGTCTAATATATCCATTCTTGGCACAGACAAACTGGTCTCCTCTTATAGCCTTCACGAGTCCTGCCAAGAGAGATTAAAAGAGGAGGGAGGGGAGGGTGCGGCGTACATGTGAAAGCAGCCATGGATGACTGATTTGGTTTTTGTACCTTTTAAGCAGAACACCAACCCCCCTTTAATCCAAAAACAACAGTACATGTTGAATGGTATTATGGAAAGTATTGAGATGAAATAGTTTAACACGCACTAGGTTAGTTTTGGAGTGAATAATTCGATTTATTGATTTACCCATGTGCGACTCCTTCAACTCAACTTGTTCAAGAAGCCTAAATGAACTTCAAAGCAAATAAGGCACAATTCACTTTTGCTGTATATTACTCACTGTATTGTTATGAAATAGAGAAAATATGGTGCCCATTAATACTGCATTGATCTTGCTTTGGCTCATTGTTCAGAAAGATACTGTATGTACTGTAACTGACTGTTTAAAACACTGCTTACATATTTCACATTAATACTTACTGCAAGTATAGTAACTGATTACATGTATTTGGTGGTTGATTATGATTTTACTTTTCTAACTTTAGTTAGTGTGTAATGTTGCTGTTTGAGCATAAACAACATGCGCAAAGTTACAAAGCTCAAAGTTCAAAGCAAAGGGAGATATTTTCTTTTAAATAAATTGCTCTTTAAGGACTACAATAAACGGCTGGAAGGAATTGCTGTGTTGTGACCGAAATAGTACGCACCAGAGCACATGCACAAAACAGTTTTGTATAAATTATATATATAATGATAAAATACAATTATCAATAATTATATATATTTATTACATGGCTTGGTTGAATTCTAATGTAGTCGAATGCGGTCTGTTATTTCTTGATAACAGACCGCTGCTAAGTATAACACACCGTTGCCATGAAAAACAGAGCGTTACCATAAAAAACAGAGTGTTGCCATGGACACAGTTCTGTTCACTCTGGAGCAATACAATCGTTTTTAAATCAATAAACTCCTTTTTAAATCAATATTTTGTGTCAAATTATTGATTTATTTGGTAGGTAATCATGTAATAAGCGGGATAATGTAGAGCGAGGCGGTTGTTATAGCGAATACAACCCCGGCAGGCTGATCAGGACCCCGACACGAAGCGGAGGGCCTCGCTCTACATTATCCCATATATATAATATATATATATATATATATATATATATATATATATATATATATATATATATATATATATATATATATATGTGTATGTATATATTATTAAACTGCACATGTGCTTTCTCTCTCTCGTGCTCTTTCGGTCACAACACAGCAAGCTGGCATGCAAACTATATAGCCTATATGTATAGCCTTAGTTATTACAAACCCGAACCCGACCTGGATCCGAGGCTATTCAGTAAAAATTAACCCGAACCCAGGTTGTGATCAGGTCGGGCTCGGGTTTGTAACTAAGAAAAACGATATAGGCTATACATAGTTTGCGTGCCATGTGCTTGCCTGCTTACTGTGTTGTGACCGAAAGAGCACGTGAGGGGAGCAGACCTCTACTCCAGACGTCAGCAAGTCAATCGGTATTCAAGATGCCCATCTCTGTGTTCATCTGTCTGGCACTCCAGACCTTCTCAAGCCAGCCGCCAGTCCAGAACTTCTCAAGCCAGCCTCCCTTCCAGATGTTAGTCTCGTCAGCTCGGATGTGGTGATCTTCTGCTATGCCCTGGGAGCCTTCATCCTGGACCGTCTACTGGGGATTCTATTGTAAGACTGGAAAAACTGGAAGGATTTAAGAGAGGGCCACTCTCTGAGAAAACAAAGGAAAATTAACGAACTCCCCCTCATGCTATATTGAGACGGAGGTCTCACCTCCCTCATCCTAATCTACATTTCTCTCCCCCATTCTTCATCCTGGCAGAGAAGATCATCCAAACTCACACAAGAATCGAAATTATCTAATATGAATGAATATCATCGAGTTTGATACATTTTTGGTATTATTTGAAATGTCTCAGTGGGACTGGTACAAATGTCTCATTCCCAAAGAAGTAAATCAAAAGGTAATAAGGTTTTAAGAGTTTAGAGATAACTGGCACACAAAGGAACGTGGTCTGTAGCCCACCCCCAAAAGGTGTAAACTTCTGAATGCAAATATCCACAGTTAGCCTATATAATGAAACGCAACGAGAGCTCGGGGCCTTTCTGTATCTCAGATCAGCCCGTGAATGCTGAGGGTCGCCGAGACTCTCAGCATACATGTATTTCATAATGTCGGGTAAAAGATTTTCCTCTTTGTTCTAGAGCATTTGATGTTTTGCATTGATTACCTTTGAATTTATTATGAAATTGTAATGATACATTTACCTGACATATTAAATTGTGTTTATTATTCTAATTGACTTTGACATTATTTTCATTCAAGAGTTTAAAAGAATAGTAAAACATTCGCTCACATTTAATGATACACAGATATCATTGAAAAACCTTTTTCATTTATGGAGTCAGATGAAATAACGAGTTGATACATAAGAGAAAATGTATTGCATTTAACCAAAAATACTTTGCCACGAGAAAAAAGTATAACACGCAGAGCCCTTCCGTGCTGATCAGACGACCCCCATTGGCCTGATCGAGGACGACTTACACTATCAAGGCTCATCCTGTTCGCTTCTCTGCCCTGGCTTCTTCCTCCTTTCACTCCCTGGTTGGACTCATTTTGGCAGCAAGGTCACCAGCCCAGTCACCACAGCACTACATCTCCCAGTATCCCTCCTGGCTCCAACCTACACACACAAAATCATCACCCACACCTGTCATCATTCACCCAGCAGCAGCTCCACATTGAAGCACATCATCCACACTCTCACATTGTCTGGTCTCGTCACTCTCTACCTTTGTGTATAGACTTACCTATCTGCCTGCCTGCCTTGTGGGTACTTACCTTTTGCGATCATCATCCTCTTCCTTGCATTGTCAATCCTCACTCATCCATACCTGCTAAGGACAAAGAGACTTTACATTACCAGGTAAGCGGGGACTCTTAGCACTTTCACTGATATTGTTGGCTTACCGGATTCATTCCTGGTGTTTGCACATTTCAATAAAGAACTTATATCTTTGAATCAGCTGTCTCCTCTTCTGGTTGTGACAGGAATATATATACCATATTGATATAAAAATACAAAGAGAAAGAAAATACTATTCAAATCAATGTGATAAATGAGTTAGGTCAAAAGTAATCAAAAAGTTTTCAGATTATATTACCATAAAGTGCGCCTGTTTTGCTATTTTAAAGGTTCCTAATTTTGTTTTGGAGGTCTTCCTCACGATTGTACACACTGTAAAGACAGTAACAATGACCTATATTTTACCATATCAATACGAGCGAGAGTCCGATGATGAAACATTGAAAGAACTATATATTCAACCCGAACCTCCGTCGCAAGGACGACTTATGCCGACTTCAGACTGCACGATTTTAGCCCCGATTTTGGCTCGCCGAGTTCAGACTGCACGATTTTAGCCCCGATTTTGGCTCGCCGACAGGTTTTGAGAAATCGCAGACAAATGCCCGAAATCACAGGCAAATCGGTGCTCGTTCACGCGAGTGACAATCACGCAGTGTGAATGAGCAAAGACGTGATCTGAGAGAATCGCCGACGAGTCACCGACGCCTGTGATATATTTGGCATGCTAAATATCTGGACCTGTCGGCGATTCACAATCCTGCTGTGTGAAAAGTGTTCTGACTGAAAACTACATCGGCGATGACCGACAGCCAATGAGAGAGCAAGATACAGGACAGCAGGATGTTCAGGGAGGAGTTATAGACCAGAATATCAGTATTTTAATAGATAGGCCTATATTTACAGTTATATCAAACAGAAACAAAGCACAAACATTTGCATGACCAGCAGCAACAGCAGGACATTTGTAAAATTATTTATTTACCCCCAACTCTCTTTGCAAAACACAGTCCTTGCTCCCCTCGTCTTCCCAACCATTTCCTCCTGCATAAACTGTTTATTTTTCTCATTTTCGCTGCAAATCAGCGCACAGACAATTTGGATCGCAATCTTCTTGTAGGCTATCATTTTAAATTACAAATTCAGTGTCGCACGAGAATTCCGGTCTCACGCACGCGTGATCTTCCTTTAGTTCCTTATCACTTCTCGCGTTTGTTTGGTTTTGAAACGTAGTTTGGAACAGGAAACCAGACCGGGGGAACAGCAGGGGACACAACAGGACACATGACTGGGGGTGTTGCAGGCGGCTGAGGAGCAGGCGGCTGAGGAGCAGAGAGAGGAATGGAGCTCGCAGAACTAGACTCGGAAGTAGAGCTTCTCATATCTGATTCTGGATTAGCGTTTTCTGCAGCCGACTCGGGGACAGCAATCCGTGCAGCCGACTCGGGGACAGCAATCCGTGCAGCCGACCCGTGCACTCTCCGACGCTGACTCGGAACTTGAAGACAAGACAGGTTTGGAAGGAACTTCTAGGATCTTGACAAGACTTGACAAATAATTAGATAAAGCCTCAGCGGCAATGACAACAGGCATCCTTTGACGAGCTGATACCGATTGCAGGACTGCTTCTGCAGCTCAATCGGACGCAGCTCTCACAGCAGCTGACTTGGGATCAGTGCTCTCAACAGCTGGTTTGGGATCAGCGCTTGCAGTAGCGGGCTCTGGAACAGCGCTTGCAGTAGCGGGCTCTGGAACAGACAGAGACAGAGGATTGGAGACTCCCTTCCTTCTCTTCTTTCTCCTTGGCTGTGGAGCAGATGCCATTGTTGGACTATTGACTGGTTGGGGAAGCTCAACAGGAGCTGTGACTGGGGCATGGAGGACAGTCTCAGACAGGGCTATTTCCGTCGCAGAGGATTCTGATGCAGACTCCCATGAGGTCCGTCTCCCTCGCTTGCCGAGGAGACTTTCGGGTACGGCTGATGCCTCGGGATTGGAAGTGGAGCCAGCTTGATTCCCCTGGGTAACCACAGCCAGGACACGACCCTCCGGGATCTCTGACAGCTAGGGTGATGGTGACGACAAGGTGGAACCCCGCGACTCCCTCCGTGACAAACGATCCACCATCTCACCAAACTGGCAGCAGACCAGCTTCTTCCGTTCAGCCAGGGGTGGAGGAGCGTTGAGACCCGCAATGAGGTAGCGGTTGAGGAGGATATCAGGTAGGAAAAGCCGCCTCTCGTTTGCAACCTGGGCGTACTCCCTCAGGGACCGCTCTCCCTGGGGAGGAATCGGCAGCTTGCCATTACTTGGATCAGAAATAGTCCTCAGCCACCATTGTGCAAGGTCATCCGGGTGTGCTCAACAGATGAGGACATACTGTCTGCTGGATTCCTTGTTGGCCAGTTCATTCTGTTATGGTATGTGGGGAGATGAACCCAATCGCAGAAAGTATGCAATTAACACGGTTTTATTCAGACAAAACAGGGAAAACAAAACCCACGATGGGGCAAAACAAGGCTGGTGGGCAAAAACAAAAACTAACAACACTAGACTAAGACTTGACAGATAACTAGACAAATAACTAACAACAGCAACAAGATCAGGATTTTACAATACAGAGTTCTTCACAAGGTACTCCCGGGAAGGTCTACACACAGGTATTGTATCACAGGATACACACACTGAGAATCACAATGAACCGGCACACGACAGCAAACACAAGGGGATTAAATAGGGGAACACTAATGACGAGGACAGGTGAAGGCCGACTAGACTTATGACAAGACACGGATAACAAGGGGGCGAGGTAACGTAACGAGACAACAAGCACATGGCCCAAACAATTGGCCATGCGCTTGTACACAAAACATGATTCTGTCATGATCATGCCTCACGACTAGGGAAAATCAAGGACACTAAGGCAGTATCATGACAGTGATTCTGAGGAGCAAGCTGGTGAAAATAAACTGGGTACTGACCCATCTTTCAAGAGCAAACGTTTTGCGAATCCAGCGTTGAACTCCGAGGTTTGGAAAGTTGTTCGACGGGCAGACTAGCATGGCGGGCATTATGCAAATATCTACTGTAAAGCAGTGGGATTCAAATTGCAAATGACTCATTTAGGCGGTTCAGAGTTGATTCTTTCTTTTGGGAGACAATAACTTTATTTATTGTGCACTTTCGCCTTTACCACTGAAGAACATTTACATTCACAAACAGCTATATTGCACACTCCATAAAAGAGAATATTTGAAAAACCATAATAGGGGCACTTCAAATGAGTAATATTATGGATTAAATTATTAACTACAATTTTTGTCATGTAATTCGGAATCAGTTGTGGACTACAATATAATTAATCTACCAAGCACTGCCTAGAGCGAAGTTTTCAAGACTTTTCTTGTCTATTTGACAGATCCGACCAATCAAGCGTTGACCAACTATAGCAATAGTTAGCTATACAAGTTGTATCTAACTATAGTGATTTAGATTTATTTAATAGTAAGCTATTACTTGCCTATTAATTAACTAGTTCATTAAAATTAGTTCCTGACTCTATATTTACATAGTTTAGGCATAAGTTGTACATTTTAAAACGAATTTAATTTGTAGCAGATAGATATGAGAAAAGTATATCAAAAAAGTTAAAGTTAAAGCAAATGAGTGTCATGTGTCATGATTTACAGTTTTTCTCAGGTGCTTTGGTGCATTTCTCAAATCATCCTTAAATTTTGCAAAGAAGTATGTGCATTCTCATAACAATTCGTACATACAGCATCACACATTGGATTACCCGCAAAAGCCTGTAACTTACTCAAAATCTTTAGTTCTTCTCTCAAAAGTAAGAATTTATGTCAATGAACATATCAGGGCTATATCAGTACCATCAGAATTAAAAGTCCTTGTGTCATTGTTCACAAACCAGATAGTCAAAATGCTTAGTCGTGTTGTCAATAAAACACTGCACTCTGTTAGTATTACCTGAAGTAAACTATGGCAACAGTTTGGAGTTCCTGTATCAGGGCTCGACATTAAGCCTTTTCATGTGCTTGTCCTTCGGACAAGTAAATCTGTCATTCACGTGTCCGAGTAAAAAAGTTGCTTGTCCGGATTTTTTTTTTTTTTTTTTTTTTTGTTAATTTATTCTGAAGCAATATTCTCATCAGTGTTCAATCAGCTTTGATATTTAAATCGGCATATTGTAATATCTGCACCTTTAAAGGGCATCTCCTCCCCCAATCTTATTAAATGCATCTTTCATTTTAAATTCCATAATTTTATCAATACATTCAATTATTTAGAATAAGACACTTATAAGGCTGTTACCCTAGGCAGGGCTGATCAAATTAAATCATTTACACTGAAAAATTACAATTGCATAAAATAATGTTATGAAATTGATTTATAGTTTTTCTCAGTCGCTTTGGTGCGTTTTTCACATCATCCCTAACATGTGCAAAATAATAAGTGCATTTCTCAGAACAATTTGTACAAACTGCAATATATTATAGATATGTTTCTAAAGCTATTCCATCACTAAAAATACTTTGTACATCTCTCAAAAGTAAATATTCATGCCAATGATCATGTCAGTGTCATCAGAATGATAAGTCATTGAGTCATTGTTCACGAACAAGGTCGTCAAAATGTTTAGGCATGTTGTCAATTGTAACTGTGTACTTTGACAGTATTACCTGATGTAAACTTACAGTAGGCTTCAGTTTGGATGACAGTTACTGTATTGAAATTGCACAAGGCTGCACTTCTATGTCATATATCAATTTCAACAGTACTATTTACATATTACTGTATGTGGGTTATTGATAGAAAGAGAATGGACAGGATTTTGTTTTTCACAGCTTTTACTAGGGATGTAACAATATATCATGTCACAATATATATCGCAATGCAAAAATCAAACAATATGTATCGTGGATCGTGACAATCTGTATTGAGTAGTTCACCCAAAATAAAAAAATTCAAAAAGAGTTGTAGTGTCAGTACTACATTACGTAAAATACTATATATATATATATATATATATATATATATATATATATATATATATATATATATATATATATATATATATACATATATATATATAATGTTGAATATAATGTATAATACTGCAATGGAGGACTATTTGTGGATCCTGATAATGCCAAATGGCTGATGTTACCAGTAAAAGTGTCCAACATTATTTTAAATATATCTAGTCAGTTCAAGCATATTCATCTAAAATAATTCTGTATTTTCAGCTTCAGAATCATGAATATTGTTATTCTGGTGTCTCTATTGTCCTGTATTTCCAGCACTATTCATTTACACACACACAATGTAATACCAAAATTAGCATTTTACGTAATCAACAGTTCATTTTTTGTTACATTTTTTATCAAATGTCTTGGAGTATCGCAATAATATCGTATCGTGAGTTCAGTATCGTGATATGTATCGAATCGTGACATGAGGGAATCGTTACACCCCGAGCTTTTACTAGTGCTACTTTATGAAAGAAAAAAACTAAATAATTTACAGTAAGAAAAAGACAAGGGGCACAAAGGAAAAAAAAAAAACTAAATTAGAAAGAAACACAGGAAACACCCCTAAGTTGTGGTCTGTCTATATGCTTGCCAATTGATTACTGTATTCATGAGATACACCTTGCAATTTAGACAACTGGTTGATTGTTGGTTGAACTAACACTTTACATTCCTTCATGAGTGAGAGTCAATTTCACCTGCACGATTCATCAATTCACGTTTTTTTACAAAAGGTCTAATAGAATTGTGTAAAACTATGCTTGACAGTTATGACAAATAGTTCAACAATTTTGCATGTAATGGCTTTTGCAAGGAACTAATGCTTAGATGTGTTTAGGGGTAAGATTATTCAACAGAGAACCATATACTATGTTTTGATCAACATGACATGAGCAATTGAAAATGTGGAAAAAAGCTGACACTTGTACATTATCAATTGCAATATGTACAAAAGCAATTGGAATTTGTTCAAAGGAATAAGAAATTGCTTTAATGATGTGCACAAGTGACTAGATGATTTGGAATGTGTACAAGTAGTATCAAGAATTGCACTTTTGATCTAAGAAATGCACCAAAGCGACTGAGAAAAACTGTAAATAAATAAGAAACGTTGGAAAGAATGATACTACTTTTAAACATAACACTAAACCGCCAGTAGGTGGCGGCAGGCGACCGTCTAAATGAGTGAGTCATTGATTCATGCAATCAAACGACTCTTTCAAACGGCTGATTCATTCATTATGAGACAGAAGTTTATGAATGGGTCATTGAATCTTTGACTCAACCGATTCGTTCAAAATGCTGAATCATTCAGTAATGAAAACAGGTTGAGTGTTTCTGTGAGATGCGCCGTGGTTCTGCTATGATTTTTGTTTGGAACTATTTCGCTGCTGAAACAGAACAAAAACAGGTAATATTGCATCTAAAATCTAAGTGACTTAATTTTAACTGTTTATTGAACTGTTGTAGGAAATCAATGTCACATTTTCAATCGTGATGGTATTCAGGAAAAATAATTGAGGTTGCTTAACATATGTTAAAAATATAAAACTCCACATTTAGATTTTTTTATAGGCAGTGTGTGTGTGTGTGTGTGTGTGTGTGTGTGTGTGTGTGTGTGTGTGTGTGCTGCGCTCATTTGTGTAACTTAGATTTCTCCTCGAGAGGCTGCGCGAGCGTCAACAGCGCATCTTACCGTCAGTAATAGGCCCTACATTATTTATCCACAATCGATCGCAACTTATAATAAATGTAATAAAATCAGAATCATTCTCTCGGTTTAGTGATTCCCTAGTTATTTGTTTATTTTTGTTATTGATGTTCTAATCAGGCAACTTGTCCGGTCGGGCAAGAAAAATTCTCTTTTACTTGTCCTTTAAAAAAAATCCACTTGTCCCGGACAAGCGGACAAGCGTTAATGTCGAGCCCTGTGTATTGAAATGTACAAAGCTGCGCTTCTTCTGTATGCCATACAGGTCCTTCTCAAAAAATTAGCATATTGTGATAAAGTTCATTATGTTCCATAATGTAATGATAAAAATTAAACTTTCATATATTTTAGATTCATTGCACACCAACTGAAATATTTCAGGTCTTTTATTGTTTTAATACTGATGATTTTGGCATACAGCTCATGAAAACCCAAAATTCCTGTCTCAAAAAATTAGCATATCATGAAAAGGGTCTCTAAACAAGCTATTAACCTAATCATCTGAATCAACTAATTAACTCTAAACACCTGCAAAAGATTCTTGAGGCTTTTAAAAACTCCCAGCCTGTTTCATTACTCAAAACCGCAATCATGGGTAAGACTGGCGACCTGACTGCTGTCCAGAAGGCCATCATTGACACCCTCAAGCAAGAGGGTAAGACACAGAAAGAAATTTCTGAACAAATAGGCTGTTCCCAGAGTGCTGTATCAAGGCACCTCAGTGGGAAGTCTGTGGGAAGGAAAAAGTGTGGCAAAAAACGCTGCACAACGAGAAGAGGTGACCGGACCCTGAGGAAGATTGTGGAGAAGGACCGATTCCAGACCTTGGGGGACCTGCGGAAGCAGTGGACTGAGTCTGGAGTAGAAACATCCAGAGCCACCGTGCACAGGCGTGTGCAGGAAATGGGCTACAGGTGCCGCATTCCCCAGGTCAAGACACTTTTGAACCAGAAACAGCGGCAGAAGCGCCTGACCTGGGCTACAGAGAAGCAGCACTGGACTGTTGCTCAGTTTTGCATGTCATTCGGAAATCAAGGTGCCAGAGTCTGGAGGAAGACTGGGGAGAAGGAAATGCCAAAATGCCTGAAGTCCAGTGTCAAGCACCCACAGTCAGTGATGGTCTGGGGTGCCATGTCAGCTGCTGGTGTTGGTCCACTGTGTTTTATCAAGGGCAGGGTCAATGCAGCTAGCTATCAGGAGATTTTGGAGCACTTCATGCTTCCATCTGCTGAAAAGCTTTATGGAGATGGAAGATTTCATTTTTCAGCACAACCTGCCACCTACTCACAGTGCCAAAACCACTGGTAAATGGTTTACTGACCATGGTATTACTGTGCTCAATTGGCCTGCCAACTCTCCTGACCTGAACCCCATAGAGAATCTGTGGGATGTTGTGAAGAGAAATTTGAGAGACGCAAGACCCAACACTCTGGATGAGCTTAAGGCCGCTATCGAAGCATCCTGGGCCTCCATAACACCTCAGTAGTGCCACAGGCTGATTGCCTCCATGCCACGCCGCATTGAAGCAGTCATTTCTGCAAAAGGATTCCCGACCAAGTATTGACTATTGAGTGCATAACTGAACATAATTATTTGAAGGTTGACTTTTTTTTTGTATTAAAAACACTTATTTTATTGGTCGGATGAAATATGCTAATTTTTTGAGACAGGAATTTTGGGTTTTCATGAGCTGTATGCCAAAATCATCAGTATTACAGTTTTTCTCAGTCGCTTTGGTGCATTTTTCACATCATCCCTAACATGTGCAAAATAATAAGTGCATTTCTCAGAACAATTTGTACAAACTGCAATATATTATAGATATGTTTCTAAAGCTAGTCCGTCACTAAAAATCCTTAGTACATCTCTCAAAAGTAAGTATTCATGCCAATGATCATGTCAGTTTCATCAGAATGATAAGTCATTGAGTCATTGTTCACGAACAAGGTCGTCAAAATGTTTAGGCATGTTGTCAATTGTAACTGTGTACTTTGACAGTATTACCTGATGTAAACTTACAGTAGGCTTCAGTTTGGATGACAGTTACTGTATTGAAATTGCACAAGGCTGCACTTCTATGGCATATATCAATTCCAACAGTACTATTTACATATTACTGTATGTGGGTTATTGATAGAAAGAGAATGGACAGGATTTTGTTTTTCACAGCTTTTACAGTACTAGGGATGTAACAATATATCATGTCACAATATATCGCAATACAAAAATCCAACAATATGTATCGTGGATCGTGACAATCTGTATTGTGTGTAGTTCACCCAAAATAAAAAAATTCTAAAAGAGTTGTAGTGTCAGTACTACATTACATAAAATACTATATATATATATATATATATATATATATATAATGTTGAATATAATGTATAATACTGCAATGGAGGAATATTTGTGGATCCTGATAATGCCAAATGTCTGATGTTACCACTAAAAGTGTCCAACATTCTTTTAAATAAATCTAGTCAGTTCAAGCATATTCATCTAAAATAATTCTGTATTTTCAGCTCCAGAATCATGAATATTGCTATTCTGGTGTCTCTATCGTCCTGTATTTCCAGCACTATTCATTTACACACACACAATGTATTACCAAAATTAGCATTTTAATCAACAGTTCATTTTTTGTTAATTTTTTTATCAAATGTCTTGGAGTATCGCAATACAGTAATATCGTATCGTGAGTTCAGTATCGTGATATGTATCGAATCGTGACATGAGGGAATCGCTACCCCCCTATCTTTTACTAGTGCTACTTTATGAAAGAAAAAAACTAAATAATTTACAGTAGGAAAAAGACAAGGGGCACAAAGGAAAAAAAAACTAAATTAGAACGAAACACAGGAAACACCCCTAAGTTGTGGTCCGTCTATATGCTTGCCAATTGATTACTGTATTCATGAGATGCACCTTTGAGCAATTTAGACAACTGGTTGATTGTTGGTTGAACTAACACTTTACATTCCTTCATGAGTGAGAGTCAATTTCACCTGCACGATTCATCAATTCACGTTTTTTTTACAAAAGGTCTAATAGAATTGTGTAAAACTATGCTTGAAAGTTATGACAAATAGTTCAACAATTTTGCATGTAATGGCTTATGCAAGGAACTAATGCTTAGATGTTTTTAGGGGTAAGATTATTCAACAGACAACCATATACTATGTTTTGATCAACATGACATGAGCAATTGAAAATGTGGAAAAAAGCTGACACTTGTACATTATCAGTTGCAATATGTACAAAAGCAATTGCAATTTGTTCAAAGGAATAAGAAATTGCTTTAATGATGTGCACAAGTGACTAGATGATTTGGAATGTGTACAAGAAGTATCAAGAATTGCACTTTTGATCTAAGAAATGCACCAAAGCGACTGAGAAAAACTGTAAAACAATAAAAGACTTGAAATATTTCAGTTGGTGTGCAATGAATCTAAAATATATGAAAGTTTAATTTTTATCATTACATGATGGAAAATAATGAACTTTATCACAATATGCTAATTTTTTGAGAAGGACCTGTATATCCATTTCAAAAGTACACATTTACACACTACTGTACGCGAGTTATTGATTGAAAGAGACTGGATAGGATTCACAGTTACTCTTTACTAGTGGTCTGAAAAAACAAAACAAAAAAAACATTACAATATTATTGTGATATAGAAAAGAAAAATAAATAAGGGCACAAAGGCAAAAATACAACATTAGAAAGGCAAACACAGGAAAGACCCAGCACTGTATAAATGCTTGCTAATTGAAGGTTCACGAGAGATGCAACTTTGAGCTATTTCAGAGAACTGGTTTCAGATTGTTTGATCTACATTCTCTTCATTAGTAAAAGTCAAGATTCACCTGCACAATTAATCAATTCATGGCACATTTACAAAAAGTCTAATAGAAATGTGTTGAAAATATGCTTGACAGTTTATGACAACTACCACTTTGCATTTAATGACTTATACGATGAACTAATCACTAGATGTTTTGAGGGGTAAGACTATTGCACAGAGAACTGTTTAATAAATTTTGAACAACATGGCATTAGCAACTGATAATGTAGGAAACTGCAGACAATTGTACATAATCAATTGCATGACTGTACCAAAGCAATCGCAACTTGTTCAAAAGAATGCGAAACCGCTTTTATGATGTGCACAATTGACTAGATGATGTGGAGGTTGAACAAGTAGTTTTGAGAATTTAATTTCTGATCTGAGAAATGCACCAAAGCGACTGAGAAAAAACATGGCTCCATGTTGTTACAATAGAAATAAAAAGAAAAACATTGTGTCAGACACCTTACAAATCATTGCATTCACACACACTTTAGCTGAAGCTTGACACATTGTGTAACTAGAACCAGATGTTAGTCTATATTACCCAAGATCATTCCATCCGTCTAATATTAACCTTCACTTAAATCAAAAACAGACAGACAGACAGACAGACAGACAGATAGACAGATAGATAGACAGATAGATAGATAGATAGATAGATAGATAGATAGATAGATAGATAGATAGATAGATAGATAGATAGATAGATAGATAGATAGATAGATAGATAGATAGATAGATAGATAGATAAAGGTTATATTCTGCCCATGATATTCATGGTCGTTTGAATAAGAGGTCCAAGCCTGGATTTCAACTGTACTGTCAAATTAATGTAAGAGAACAGTCAATTTTAACACCAAGATATTTATATGAGAACATCTTTATTAAACATTATGAATATGTACAGGGCTGTGATCTACAATTGGCTTTGGATCGAATATCATCTCCTAAGTTTTCTTCACATTCACTGTAAAATCTAACATTGTTCTTATTAACTATTGTTTAGTTAACTTTAATTAATCTCCGACAATGAGTTGAACTTACTTAAAAAAAAAATTAGTAATCTGTACTGTTTGCATGCTATGCCTTCATTACTCAGAAAACCCTATTAAACATTACTTGACTGGTTTGAGTACCATTTTGCCAAAGCAAAAAAAAAAAAAAAAAAACACGCGGAACAAATGGTTTTTGATGCAGGGCAATTATTAATAGACTTTTCACTAATTTCTTCCACTTCTGCATTCATCATTCTTCTTAGTTGCATACACTCATTTTCAAGTTTTGTTTAATGTTATTGTCAATACAACTAAACGTTTTGGGAGAACGTCACATAAGTTGACTTCATAAATTCATGTTGATTTCCTAAAATCAACCTAAAATTCCTCACCATTATTGTGATTAGTATCCCTTTGGTTGGGCACTTGGAACTTCATTTATATCATTCTGATTCTCTTCCAATTGATGCAGTGATGCAACATGAAATCACAGTTATTTGATTTCAAAGGAAGTGAAGTAATAAATATTATTTATACTTAAATTATTTCCATGTTCTTAATGAATGTATTTTATGATGTATAACATGAATATCATGTTAAATAATGATCGTTTTACATTTTAATTGCAAACACTTATGGCATAAACTTTTAGTGGGTTGATATGATCCCTCTATATTTGTGACAATATCTTGCAATTTTTCTTGAGTTACACACAGTCTTCAACATTCAGCATGCAAACCACAACAATGGTAACAACTTTTTTTTTTAAATTACTTTAATAATTAGACCATTGCAATTTTATTTGCTGTCTCTTGTCAGTATAACCCCAAAAACGATAGGAAAATATAATTTTAATGGTTAAATAAAGCCAAAAATGGTAAAACAAAGCAATTAATTAATTCATGCCGCAATGCACTCTGGGAGTACACTTCCTCAGATCACAGATAGAATTAAGTTGACAAAACTTAAATAGATTAAGTAAGAAGAACTTGATGTAATTAAGTTATTCTTACTTACTTAAATTAAGGCAACGAGTTTGCACAATTTAATTAAGTAAACTGAACTAATTCGTTTTTACGGTGTTCACAGGTAGCGTGCATCACACCACTCTAAAAACTAGAAACAAAATGTCTTGATCTTTATAAGCTAATGATTTGATTTGATTTATATAATAATTACATTATAGGCTGGTGTGCATTATGTAAAAAGTTCTCAGGGCTTATCGAGTCTATTTATTCTGTACACTGTAAAATTCAACAGTGATTCTAACTAACACTTTTTAGTTAACTTTACTTAATGTCGTAACTTAATTGTAAAATCTATTAATCTGTACTATTCACATTCTATGCTTCGTTTACTCAGAAAACCCAAGTTAAGATTAATTGATTAGTTTGAGTGCAGTTTTTGAGGCGGGAAAAAAATCTTAATTGACTTTTCACTCATTTCTTCCACTTCTGCAGTTATTTTTCTCTGTTTGCATTCACTCATTTCCCAAAGTCATCTTGAATGTTGAATTGTCAATACAACTGAAAAATTTGAGAGGACATCACATAAACTGACTTCATAAATTTATGTTGGTTTTCCAAAAATGTTTTAGTCACCATTGTGGCGATTGTTGTTCCCTTTGGTTGGACTATTTTTTCTATTGTAATTTTCTTCCCATGATGCAGCGATGCAACAAGAAATCAGTACTTAGTATGTCCTAAACAACATGTGAAACTTTTAATTGGGTTTATATAACCCCTTAATATTTGTGACAATATTGCAATTGATCATATTTGAGTCACACAGACTTCAACATTCAGCCTGCAAAACACAACAATGGTAACAATTATATTTTATTTAAAGTAAATTATCAAGTACTCTCTACATTTCTTTTTTAGTTACTAGAACTCTTGTGTAAGTGAACTAACTATGCATTGGCAGTAGGCCTACCACAAACTATTCCTATTTCACTTTACTTATTTTTTAAGGCAATCGGTTTGCATGCTTTTTTCAAGTAGCCTAAGTCCAACTAATTAGATTTTACGGTTTATATATCACACAATGTGTGTGCAGATGAACTACATGTGATCATTCAATAACCACACAAACACAATGTTAAGTCAAAGTACTTGCTGTTTCTTCCTCAACATTTCCCATTATTATCCCCTTTGTATTTGGTTGCATTTTCCTCCCTTGCTTCTACTGTCAAATTCTAAATTAAGCTGAAACTGGACGGGTAAGGTTTCATTTATTTCTGAACACCAGGTTGTTGCTGGCTTTAAATTACACTGAAAGAACAAACTTTAAATGATCAAACAGCACCGCATGGAACCACATGTTTCTAATCGTGGATGGAAATGGCAGTTGAGCATATAGGTACGTAATTACTGTATGTTTATTGCTGTTATACCGCTAAAGGCTTGTTCGCTGCAGCAGTCAAAGGTGGCTTTTTTAAATGAAGGTTATTCTATGCACAGAACCAGATACCTACTGTAGCCTATGCCACTTTTAATTAAGTTTACAAGGAACAATTACGCAAACCTCAGTTAGATATGGCTTGGCGGGATTCCCAATCAAACTCAAAAGTGTTTGTTAAAGCTGTCCAGACCTCCTTTTTAAATGCATTTAAAAAAACAAAACAAAAATTGATGACATGAGTCCATATTGCTAATGTTCTTCTTGCCAGCGCACAGTTTTATGTTTAAGTGAATAGGAGGCCATCTGTGATATAATATTCCGGAAACTGGGATCATGCAACAAACAAGGTTGGGAAACTTAGGTGAAAGAACCCAAGTAAGGTTTTATTGCAAAATAAAAAGGTGATTCCCCTGACGACAGCAGGCCCACCACCAGTAGAGGCTCCTGGCTGTAAATTTAGGTAGGACAGATTCTGGGTCTTGGGGCTAGTTTTGTCACGATACCACACACAGGAAACAGGGGTAGATCCAATAGCAGTTTATTCGGGTAATCCAAAATCATAAAACCAGTCCAGGCAGGGGTCAAAACCAAAAGGCAATCCATAAACAAGAATCAAAACAATAAAAGGCAAGAACACAGACCTCCAAAGTGGTGTGACGAATAACAACGACTCCGTGACATGGACTGACACAGACAGGGTATTTATACACAGAACTTAACAATGTAATGAGAAACAGCTGAGTGCAATGGTGAGTGATGAGAACAGACAAAGGATCATGGGAAATGCAGTTCCAGAATGAATGGTGACAGTAAGGGAAAGAGACCTCTAGTGGACACCCGGGGAAACACAACCCAACACTGTGACATAACCCCCCCTCTACGGAACGGCTACCAGACGCTCCAAGACCCACAAAAAACAAACAAAACAAGAGTCCAGGAGGGTGGTGGAACGGTGGAGGATCAGGGGGAGGGATGGGGGGCCAGGTCCATGAAATGAAACAGAGACAGGGGGTGATGGTTTAGCCGGCGGCCAGGGCGAAGCAGACAGTCCATCGGGCGGCCAGGGCGAAGCAGACAGTCCATCGGGCGGCCAGGGCGAAGCAGACAGTCCATCGGGCGGCCAGGGCGAAGCAGACAGTCCATCGGGCGGCCAGGGCGAAGCAGACAGTCCATCGGGCGGCCAGGGCGAAGCAGACAGTCCATCGGGCGGCCAGGGCGAAGCAGACAGTCCATCGGGCGGCCAGGGCGAAGCAGACAGTCCATCGGGCGGCCAGGGCGAAGCAGACAGTCCATCGGGCGGCCAGGGCGAAGCAGACAGTCCATCGGGCGGCCAGGGCGGTGAAGACCCCTCGGGCGGCCAGGGCGGTGAAGACCCCTCGGGCGGCCAGGGCGGTGAAGACCCCTCGGGCGGCCAGGGCGGTGAAGACCCCTCGGGCGGCCAGGGCGAAGCAGACGACCCATCGGGCGGCCAGGGCGAAGCAGACAACCCATCGGGCGGCCAGGGCGGTGAAGACCCCTCGGGCGGCCAGGGCGGTGAAGACCCCTCGGGCGGCCAGGGCGGTGAAGACCCCTCGGGCGGCCAGGGCGGTGAAGACCCCTCGGGCGGCCAGGGCGGTGAAGACCCCTCGGGCGGCCAGGGCGGTGACGACCACTCGGGCGGCTCCGGCTCAGGAACAGACACTGGCTCCGGCTCAGGAGCAGACACTGGCTCCGGCTCAGGAGCAGACACTGGCTCCGGCTCAGGAGCAGACACTGGCTCCGGCTCAGGAGCAGACACTGGCTCCGGCTCAGGAGCAGACACTGGCTCCGGCTCAGGAACAGACACTGGCTCCGGCTCAGGAACAGACACTGGCTCCGGCTCAGGAACAGACACTGGCTCCGGCTCAGGAACAGACACTGGCTCCGGCTCAGGAACAGACACTGGCTCCGGCTCAGGAACAGACACTGGCTCCGGCTCAGGAACAGACACTGGCTCCGGCTCAGGAACAGACACTGGCTCCGGCTCAGGAACAGACACTGGCTCCGGCTCAGGAACAGACACTGGCTCCGGCTCAGGAACAGACACTGGCTCCGGCTCAGGAACAGACACTGGCTCCGGCTCAGGAACAGACACTGGCTCCGGCTCAGGAACAGACACTGGCTCCGGCTCAGGAACAGACACTGGCTCCGGCTCAGGAACAGACACTGGCTCCGGCTCAGGAACAGACACTGGCTCCGGCTCAGGAACAGACACTGGCTCCGGCTCAGGAACACACACTGGCTCCGGCTCAGGAACACACACTGGCTCCGGCTCAGGAACACACACTGGCTCCGGCTCAGGAACACACACTGGCTCCGGCTCAGGAACACACACTGGCTCCGGCTCAGGAACAGACACCAAAACTGTAACAGCCACAAGAACAGACACAAACACAGAAACAAACACTGGTTCAGGAACAGGCGCTGGCTCTGGCTCAGGTACAGCAGACACAGGCTCCGGCTCTGGAACAGGCATTGGCTCTGGCTCCGGCTCAGGTACAGCAGACACAGGCTCCGGCTCTGGAACAGGCACTGGCTCTGGCTCTGGAACAGCAGACACTGGCTCCGGCTCTGGAACAGCAGACACTGGCTCAGGCTCAGGAACAGCAGACACTTGACTCGGGACCACTGGACTCGGGACCACCGGCACTGGGACCACCGGAACTGAGACCACCGGACTCGGGACCACCGGGTTGTTGGGGAGATACGAGGCCCTTCTCCTCCTCCTCCGTCCTTGATGGCGAGCTGCAGCCTCAGTACTAGACGGGACCAGGGGCGAGGACTTTGGACTGGACAGGACCAGTGGTGAGGAGGACCTTGGGCTGGACGAAACCAGTGGCGAGGGCTTTAAGATGGACGGGACCAGCGGCGAAGATCTTGTGCTGGGCGGAACCAGCGGCGAGGATCTTGAGTTGGACGGGACCAGTGGTGAGGACCTTGTGGTAGATGAGCCCCACGATGATGACTTTGTGCGGGGTGGAACCAGCGGTGAGAATCTTGTACTGGACCAGTCCGGCGGCTCCGGATCAGAAGAATGGCAAGGCGGAGGATGGTGTCGTGGAATTTGTCGACCACCTCCTCCCCTGCAACCTCCCCGAGTTCCGGAGAACTTTGCCAGACGAGTCCCCAGAAACGACTCACCATCTCTGATGGACGAGTTCGCTGAAGCCTTAGCCGCCGCTGCTTCCTCAGTCTGCTGGGCCCATAAGCCAAAACATTGAAAAATGTTTAGTCGAGGCGCTTCCTCCCCGACCTGCGAACCTCCTCTCTGTGGTCCCCTTCCTTCCCCATACACAGGAGAAGGGTTATGGAATCCCGAACTGCTGGATCTATTCATCGTGACGGAGTCGTTCTGTCACGATACCACACACAGGAAACAGGGGTAGATCCAATAGCAGTTTATTCGGGTAATCCAAAATCATAAAACCAGTCCAGGCAGGGGTCAAAACCAAAAGGCAATCCATAAACAAGAATCAAAACAATAAAAGGCAAGAACACAGACCTCCAAAGTGGTGTGACGAATAACAACGACTCCGTGACATGGACTGACACAGACAGGGTATTTATACACAGAACTTAACAATGTAATGAGAAACAGCTGAGTGCAATGGTGAGTGATGAGAACAGACAAAGGATCATGGGAAATGCAGTTCCAGAATGAATGGTGACAGTAAGGGAAAGAGACCTCTAGTGGACACCCGGGGAAACACAACCCAACACTGTGACAAGTTTATGATAAACATTTTGTAATCTTTATATTCGAATCGCTGAACACATCAGTCACAGGAATTACCAATAATATCTTATGACCAATTTGTACGAGTGAGTAAAAGGTGGCAAATTCGTACAACCTCACTCGCAAAAATTAGCCACCTCGTAAAATTCGTACGAATTGCCCTGTGATGGTTCGAATTCCAGTGAGAAAAACAAATGTCTATTCTCAGATCAAATATAAAACAAACACAACAAAAAATACTGTACAAAGGCTATTTACTGTACATGAGCATGTTTAATCTAAAGGATTTATACTTTCATTAATTAAGTGAGGTAACGTGAAAACAAGCAGGGCAGTTTGAAATTGGTCCCAATGGCTCTCAATTAGAGTGTGCTGCAGTTTCATTTTCACCACAGATTTACATTGGAAATTTGTGGGGCGTTGTAGAGCCAGGGAGGGCTCTAAGACCGGCTACTCTTCTTGGTATCATGATATATGCCCGCTGAATCCATGCGCTAAATTTTTATATATTCAGCTCACTTTACGATTTAGAATAGTCTCTAGAAAATCCGAAAAATATTTGTTGCAGAATGCTGAAAACATGTACAATTTATTATTAATTCAGTGTGTGTTTGGATGAATATTTTGGTGCATTGGTCCACGGCTGCCCACCACAGAGATCAGGAAGTTGGCAAACATCGCCTGGGATGGAGGGTACAATTATTCAATTCTACCAGAAAGACTTGGAAGGCAGGATAATATCACAATAATATTTGTTAATTGATAGACCATTAAATGAAGGAAACATATTGAATGATAAGGTTCTTTGGCGCGGGCCCCATCTGGGGTAGTGAGAGGGTAGTGGACTCTACACGAGCAGCCAACCTCCGGGGAGGTATGGACAGGGACCATCCTGGTGGTGGTGGGGAGGATGGGGGTGGGAAGCTTTCATTTCTCCAAACCAATTTCACTTCCACTTCCACTTCCAGACGCCTCGCTTCACCTGGACTCTTAGCCAATCACAAGTTGATTCAGGATCGCGCAGATATTATTCTGTCAGAGGCTTTGCCAGTAGTGTACGCGAACCGCACGGACTTACAACCCGCCTTGATACAACTGCTTTATTCTGTGTGCGTCTTTACAAGTAAGAATATGTATTTTGTTGTTCTTTTACTGTCATTGCAAAGGCTAGATTGGTAGTGTTTCATCTGTTTAGTGTTAAATCTAAGCTCTGGCTTTCCTGCTCGGCTAAGCCTCGTGTCGTGATGCTTCTTTCTATTGATGTATAAGTTGCCTCTCGGGCATTATTCTTTGGTTACATACTGTGAAATACCAGTTAAGCACACTCTGCGCATATTTTTTAAGCTACCGCGGTGATATTCACCTTCAATCCAGTTAATCGGTAATAGGGCGCGCGCCTCCCGCATGTACACTGTCATAACGTGACACCTCTCGGAGCGGCCTGGTGTAGTTATTTATGTGATCAGCAGAGGGAGCCATTGTATTGCGAATGGTTTATCCTTTCACATTGTTACAGTTGTAGTTGTTTAGATCCACCAAATAGCCTTTTCCATTCTGTTAATGGCAGTTTTGGTTATGTTAAAATATTATTGTATTTTATTCCTGCTATATTATTAGAATCGAATACAGTTAATACAAATAGAGGTTTGTTGCATGATAAACATTCATTTTCATTCAACTAATTATGTTTGTTTTATTTCTTCTATTTGTTCCAGAACCACACGTCAATGTACATATTCAATCATGCAGTTGTAAATTCAATAAATACTTCCAATGAAGAAATCTTGTGTGATTCTGACCGATCACCCGCTGTGAGCTCTATCTAACGATCCACAAATTTTCTAAATCAAAGAGGCCAGTCCTCTTCTGAACAAAGTGGTCCTTCGAGCCGGATCCAGAGCCTGCAGCGGAGCAAGATGTCTACCACCTCAGATAAAGAGTCCAGTGCACGATCTAGGAGGCAGCGATCCCTCCCTAACTACTTACAAGATTATGACTTGCTGATCTCCCGTCCAGATCTCAAATCAAGGAGTCTTCTGAGTCCCAGCCCAGAGAGCAGCTAGACGAAGAGGACCACAGCAGACCTGAATCACGCTCTGCATCCCCAGAAGGTCGGCTGCAGAAACACACAGCGCAACGGTCAATTACCGATAAATGGGAATCTTCTGCGGATGAGTGGAGAAGGGAGTGCCACATACTAGAGCGTGAAAGGGAAGATCTCCTAGCATTAATGGAGGAATTGAGAATACAGAACGAGCAGCTCAGAGCCAGAGCGGAGCCCAGTAATTCTCGTTCAGAGCCACGTACTGCAACGGCAGAGATGGACTTTATCGAGAAGGGCTGGATTATGGAGGTGCTTCAACCCGGTATAAATCCGTCTACTTCCGGGACAGGGAGACACCACCACAACGGTGGTGACCTTCGGACAGGCGTCATGACCACAGCAGAGAGACAAAGTACTACAGGGAATCAATCAGGTATGACTCTCCCTCACCTAAGCGCTCAACTGAGCTAGTACGCACCAATCACCAGGCCCCGCGACAAAGCTATGAGCCCAGGGAAGGGCGCTTCTGTTCTCACAATTATGAGCAGTCCAGACACCGCCGCTCACCTGAGAGCCTCGCCAGCCACAGAGATTCTTGTTATTCCTTCAGAGAATACAGAGAACCATTACGCAGAGGAGACTACTCTCCTGCACACCGCTGCAGCTACTCTCCAGACCGGCGTGACAAACGCAGTCCCCCTTCACCTCGGCACGAGCCCAGGCGCCAACGCTCAGTGACTCCCCCTGGTGGACATTAAAGAACATATAGAGGGCCCACTCCTACAATCCCAAACTTCAACCGTCCAAACCCAAGAGACTTTGCGAGACTCCGTATTGCTCTAGATAATCTCCTTCCTAGAGATGCTACTGAACGTTTCAAGTTCCAGATATTAGTCGATCATCTGAAGCTGGAGGAAGCATTGCTAGTGGCAGATTCTTATAGCAATTCTGATTACCCCTTCACTGACACTATGGCAGCTTTAAATCAACAGTACGGGCAGCCACACCAACTCGCCCTTCAGCGGATTGCTGAGCTGATGAATGGCCCCAACATTCAGAGTGGAGACATCAAGGCATTCAGGTTGTTCGCCTTGAACGTCAGATCCCTGGTGAGCATGTTGGAGCAACTCGGTTTAAAGGGGCAAGTTGAGCTGGACTGTGGTTCTCATGTGACCCGTCTACTGGGCAAGCTACCGCACGACCTGAGGTCCAGTTTCAGGCACTACATCCACCCTCTCCGCATTCCTATCCCCACTCTTCTGGACCTAGCAGATTGGTTGGAATACGAGCTCCAGATCCAGGAGGATATCACACAATATCGATTCAGAAAGGACACTGGACCTAAGCCCAGAGACTCTAAGCGTACTGTCAAGTCGTCACCTAGGGCCTCAATCCTCATGTTGGGGGCTGAACCCAAATCGGTTAGGGAGCCGGCTAAACCCACTCCTCCAACCAGTCTAGATGCAAAGAAGTTCTCCCCATTCTGTGAGAACTACAAGCACACTCTGAATAGTTGCACAAATTTCAAACTGCTCAGCGCCACCCAAAAATGTAACTGGATTCAGGACAACAACCGGTGTTGGCGTTGCGGCAGAGAACACAGATCAGCTGAATGTGATCTGAAGATGTGCTGTAAAACATGTAACAGCAGACACCTGCTTGCTTTGCACGATGTCAGCGAGGGAAGTCTGGACAAGACTGACAAAGCTGAGAGAAGGCCTGACCAGGTGAAGTCCAGTGTACCAAGTGCATACCAAGTGCTATACATTGGCAAGCCACCGCAGGGCCATCGTGTACTACTTAAGGTCAGTAAAGTTATCCTTCGCAATGGTGACCAGACTCTGGAGACATACGCTGTGCTAGACGACGGCTCTGATCGCACCCTGCTCCTCCAACCGGCTGTCCAGCAACTGGGACTTGAAGGCCACCCTGAGGATTTGCCCCTGCGTACCGTCAGACAGGAGCTGCAAACGCTTCACGGGGCGGCTGTCTCATTTAGCATCTCTCCAGCCTGTTCTCCAGCCATGGTATACAACATCCAAGGAGCCTTTACCGCACCCATGCTCGGTCTAGGCCAGCACACGTATCCCTTCAAAGCACTGCAGAGCAAATACAGACATTTGAAGAAGCTTTCTATTCCTTCATTCAAGGACATTGTCCCGCTATTGCTCATTGGCTCAGATCATCCCCACTTGTTGACTCCAGTTGAGCCTGTCATCTTTGGTCCCCCTGGTGCACCGACTGCTGTCCGCACCCGTCTCGGATGGACGCTGCAAGGTCCGACCAATACTCTAAAGCAGTACCTTATCGAACAACGCTGTCTTTTCAACTCCTTCAGGGCACCTCCAGCCGACATCTACCAGCACGTCGAGAGACTGTGGCAGCTGGACGTCCTCCCATGGCGCAGCGAAAAAGCCAGTACGAGGTCACGGCAGGACAAGGAGCCCCTTGAATGCTTGGATAAATAGACGGTGCGAGTAGATGTTGATGGTGTCCATCGCTATGCTACTCCTCTCCTCCGCGTTAAGAACTTCCCCCAGCTCTGCACACCAAAGGAGGCAGTACTGCCTCAGCTCCGAAATACGGAAAGGGGGCTGTCGAAGAACCCTGAGGCAGCCCAAGTCTACAACGCAGAGATCCAGAGACTTGAGCAGGCCGGCTATGTGGCGAAACTAACCCATGGCACAGAGAACACCTCAAGCAGCTGGTACATCCCTCACCACCTTGTCGAGCACAATGGCAAGCACCGAGTGGTTTTTAATTGCTCTTTTCAGTACAACGCTACTGACTTGAACAAACTCTTGCTCCCTGGTCCAACCCATGGTTCACCTCTCCTTTCTGTTTTCTTGCGCTTCAGAGAACATTGTGTGGCCTTCAGTAGTGACATACGGGGGATGTTTCACCAGGTCAGGCTCCTTCCAGAGGATGAGCCTCTCCTCCGCTTCCTCTGGAGGGAGCTCAAGTGTGATGAACAACCCACAGTCTATCAGTGGAAGGTGCTTCCCTTCGGCACTACCTGTAGCCCCTGCTGTGCTACATACGCACTACAGAAGCACGTCACCGACCATACTCAGCCAGCTGATGCAGTGAGAGACTCTGTGTTAAGACATTTCTACGTGGATAACTGTCTTCAGAGTGTGCCTACAGTTGAAGATGCCAAGCCCATCATCGACAAGCTGCAGACACTCCTTGCCGAGAGAGGCTTTGAGTTACGCCAATGGGCCAGCAGCCATCCAGACACCATCCGTCACCTCCCTGCTGAGGCGAGATCGGCTAGTGCTGAAAAGTGGATCGCCCAAGGTCACCCAGGTCAAGAAGAATCAGCCCTGGGCCTGTAGTGGGACTGTCGAGAAGACACCCTATCCTTCAAGTGTCGAGAGACTGTAGCCCCTGAAGAAGTTGTCACTATGCGCTCCATCTACAAAGTGGTGGCATGCCAATATGACCCTCTTGGCTTTCTAGTACCCTACACCACCAGAGCCAAGGTGGTTATCCAACACCTGTGGGACAAAAAGCGGGACTGGGACGACCCTGCTCTGCCAGATCTCTTGCTAGCCACATGGAGGGAGGACGAGTTACCTCACCTACAGAGCATATCACTTCCAAGGTGTTACACCAGCCGTGAGTTAGACTCTCCTACCTGTGAGCGTGAGATCCACGTGTTCTGTGATGCCTCAGAGCGAGCCTATGGCTCTGTGGCATACCTCCGAACCGAGAATCCTTATGGAGTCGTCCAAGTAGCTTTCGTCACTGCAAGATCCAGAGTTGCTCCAAAAAAGCAGCAGTCAATCCCTCGCTTGGAGTTATGCACTGCTCTGACCGGAGCACAAATGGCTCGGATCCTCAAATCTGAACTCACACTGCCCATCCAGCGGGTGGTGCTTTGGTCAGACTCTACTACCGTGCTCCAGTGGCTGCAGTCGGAGTCATGCCGATTCAAAGTGTTTGTTGGCACACGTGTTGCAGAGATCAAGATCTCACTGAGGGCGACACATGGTGTTATGTAGACTCTGCACAGAACCCTGCCGACGACATAAAGCGTGGTAAACCTCTCAACACATTGACACCAGACAGCCGCTGGGGTCAAGGCCCAACCTTCTTGCGGTGTGACCCAGACAAATGGCCACAAAGTCCTCAGATTCAGACGGAGGCAGATCAGGGTGAAGAGCTCAAGTAACCTCCGTTCTGCGGCCTCACTACTATCACGCCAAGTGATCTCCCGGACGCTAAGCAGTTCTCTTCCTTTAAGGACCTCCTGACTGCCACAACTAAGACTCTACATGGGGCGGCCCCAGACAACGTCACAGCCTACAGGCAAGCCCAGCTGACTCTGCTACAATAGGTCCAACAAGACAGTTTTCCTATTGACTACGCCCAGCTGCAGTCAGGGAAACCAGTCGCCAAGAGCAGCAGACTTCTTAAGCTGGCACCAGAGTTCGACCACAGGGACAAGCTCATTCGTGTTGGCGGACGTCTGCGCCATAGTAACCAGCTGGAACTGAATACTGTTCACCTGGTGGTGCTGGATGCCAAACACCCAGTCACGCAGCTTCTTATTCAAGAGTATGATTACCGTCTGCACCATCCAGGCTCAGAGAGGGTCTTTTCAGAGATGCGCCGCAAGTATTGGCCACCAGGAGGGCGAGAGGCTGTCCGCCGTTTTCAGCGCAAGTGCCAAGAGTGTCAGAAATGGTGCGGAAAGGCACAAATCCCTAAAATGGAAGACCTACCTCCATCCAGAGTTCGACTTTACAAGCCAGCATTTTACTCAACAGGAGTAGACTGCTTCGGTCCATACTCGGTAGCGATTGGAAGGAGGAGTGAAAAGCTGGGGAATAATCTTTAAATGCATGACCACCCAAGCTGTGCATATCAATCTGCTCTCCAGTTTGAATGCAGACTCATTCCTCATGGCTCTGAGACGGTTCATTGCCCGCAGAGGAAAGCCGTTTGAGCTAATCTCAGACCAGGGGACTAACTTCAGAGGTGGCGATCGAGAGCTCCGGGAAGCATTTGCCGACCCTGCTCCAGACATCAAAGCTCAACTCGCCTCTCAGCAGATCGACTGGAAGTTTAATCCAACTAACGCCCCCCACTTTGGCGGCTGCTGGGAGCGCGAGATACGCTCAGTAAAACAAGCCTTGCAAGTAACCCTTGGAGCTCAGCTTGTGACAGATGAGGTACTAAGAACCCTACTAGTTGAGATTGAGGGGATTCTCAACTCCAAACCGTTAGGCTACACATCTGCAGACATCGCCGACTCTGATCCAATAACTCCCAACTCCTTGCTCATTGGGCGGCCAGATGCTTCTCTCCCGCAGGTGGTGTATTCTGACTCCTAGATCCTAAGCACTAGGTGTTGGCGCCATAGCCAGCTGTTGGCAGACCACTTCTGGAAGCATTTTATCCGTTTCTATCTGCCCAGCCTCCAGACCCGACAGAAGTGGAATGCTGAAAACCCAGACCTGCATATCGGCAAGACGGTCCTCATCGTCGACCCGCAGCTCCCTCGCTCACTGTGGCCAGTGGGTACAGTGACCAGCGTCTTCCATGGCCTCGACGGTAAAGTACGATCTGCGGAAGTGAAGGTCGGAGATCGCTCGTACACCCGCCCTGTGGCTCGACTCATCCAGCTTCCAAAGTTGTCAGACTAACCACTACCGGACGAGTGGGCGCCTTTTCTTCTTCTGCAGATTCCCTTCAGTAATCCGGGGGCAGCTGTAAAAAAGGCCCCCTTGTGGCCGCTAAGCGTCAGACACTTTACTGTGACTCTCTCTCTCTCCTACTGGAAGACGCCTCGCTTCACCTGGACTCTTAGCCAATTACAAGTTGATTCAGGATCGCGCAGATATTATTCTGTCAGAGGCTTTGCCAGTAGTGTACGCGAACCGCATGGACTTACAACCCGCCTTGATACAACTGCTTTATTCTGTGTGCGTCTTTACAACTAAGAATCTGTATTTTGTTGTTCTTTTACTGTCATTGCAAAAGCTAGATTGGTAGTGTTTCATCTGTTTAGTGTTAAATGTAAGCTCAGGCTTTCCTGCTCGGCTAGGCCTCGTTTCGTGATGCTACTTTCTATTGATGTATAAGTTGCCTCTCGGGCATTATTCTTTGGTTACATATTGTGAAATAACAGTTAAGCACACTCTGCGCATAGTTTGTAAGCTACCGCGGTGATATTCGCCTTCAATCCAGTTAATCGGTAATAGGGTGCGCGCCTCCCGCATGTACACTGTCATAACTTGACACCTCTCGGAGCGGCCTGGTATAGTTATTTATGTGATCAGCAGGGAGTCATTGTATTGCGAATGGTTTATCCTTTCCCATTGTTACAGTTGTAGTTGTTTAGATCCACCGAATAGCCTTTTCCATTCTGTTAATGGCAGTTTCGGTTATGTTAAAATATTATTGTATTTTATTCCTGCTATATTATTAGAATACAATACAGTTAATACAAATAGAGGTTTGTTGCATGATAATCATTCATTTTCATTCAACTAATTATGTTTGTTTTATTTCTTCTATTTGTTTCAGAACCACACGTCAATGTACATATTCAATCATGCAGTTGTAAATTCAATAAATACTTCCAATGAAGAAATCGTGTGTGATTCTGACCGATCACCCGCTGTGAGCTCTAACGATCCACAAATTTTCTAAATCAAAGAGGCCAGTCCTCTTCTGAACATATATATATATATACAAATGTACAATATGATCCCTTTAACAAATTTTAGACTCATGGCTGAGAGAGACTCAATATTCAGACAGCTTGTAAATATGCCACATACAGTATAAATTACTATACATTTTCACTACACTCTCCACAGCGAAAGAATTACATCTTCAGTTATCCTCAGCAATAATAGCCTTCTGTCTGCCCATTAAACTCAATGACTCTGTTAACCAGACTATTATGCTGGCGTAAGAACACTTTTGTTATTGCCCAATGTAGTCACAAATTTAAAGCAGGCTCTTGACTGCCAATGGTTTCTTTAAATGCTAAAAAGCAGCTACAGCATCAAACAGTGGGAAATAATCTAATTTAGATCTTACATAAGAAATAAAACAAATGCAAATGTTGTGGTGTTGGGAAAATGTAGCTTGCGTAAGTTCTGCTGGGAAGACTCAATCATTACGTCACTGTTTACCTTCCCTTTATCCAATCGTGCTCTAAATACTCGTAATATAAAAGATCGAAACTTACACGTTTGAGTTCGCAGATGCTGATGCTTCCATTCACCCCCATCCTCCCCTCCACCTCCAAGATGTCCCTTCTCTTCCATCCCCAACACCAACACCAGGATGATCCCGTCCCTTAAACGGGGGTCGGCTGCGCCCCTGCCTTCGTCTTCAGGCAGGAAATGTAGATTCCGTACCCTTGGAATGCGAACTTCGGACGGGGCCTACGCCAAATAACTTTATATCATATTGTGCTTGCTGAGCTGTTAATAAATGTATACTTGTAACGGCATTATTCTCCTGAGTCTTTCTGGTAGAACTTATCTGCTCTTACTCAAGCAAAGAAAAAATACTTTTGATTCCATGTTGTGCTCAAAAATGTATGCAATAATAATAATTAATAATAATAATAATAATAATAATAATAATAGTATCCCGAATCTCAGTATAAGCCTTTTTACATTTTTAAGGATTCTCATAAGAAGTCATCATAGTTGAGTAAACTTAACAAGATACTACTAAGAGTACGTTCCCATTTTCTCTAGTAGCTAAAGATAAAAAATAAAAATAAAAATCTACAATAGAATTTCCATGACTTTCCAAAAGAACACAATATTGAAAGATATAAATGTGAATAGTAAAGTACAAAAAAACATAGATTTAGCTTGATTTACGATATTAATAACTGTAGAAGTGCATTATTACAGATAGTGAAAGGGGTTCAAGTACTGCCACCAATCCAGAGCCTCTTGCCCAGATGGCCGCTACCCTTCCAGAGTCTCATTCCGCCGAGACAACCCTTCCAGAGCCTCGTCAACAGATGGCCGCCAGCCCGCCACCACGCCTGTGTCTTCGGTCAAGATGGCCGCCGCCACGCCTGTGTCTTCGGACTAGATGGCTGCCGCCACGCCTGTGTCTTCAGACAAGATGGCCACCTCTACCCCTGTGTCTTCGGACAAGATGGCCGACCCTACGCCTGTGTCTTCAGAGAAGATGGTCAAGTCTACGCCGGTGTCTTCAGACAAGATGGCCGCCTCTGCCCCTGAAGCATCCGATCCGCCCTGGACGCCTGCTCTGCCTGCTCCTCCGTGGATGCCTGCTCACTCTGGACTCATGGACCTGTTCAGCCTGCTCCGCCTCAGTCTCCAGGCCCTCTTCCACTCCACGGGCCTGGCCCTCCATCCTGCCCCCGGGTCTGCATCCGCTCCACCTCCCTCCTGAACAATTTTAAGAGCATCCAGAAGCCGCTCCTTTGAGGGGGGGCTATGTAACGGTCACCAGCTGGAGCTACATCTCCCATAATACTCTGCCTGGACTCATCAGCACTCATCACATCCACCTGTATGTCATTCCCTTGTTTAGCTAACCCCATAAAGGGGTGAGCTAAAGGTTGTTTAGGCTTTCACCACCCTGTTTTTCTCATTCATTATCTGCGAAGTCTTGTTTAGTTTTTATACTGCATTTCTGAGCAATTCCAATGTTTTCTATTTTCCTGGTTCTTGATATCTGCCTGTGTCCTGGTTTTCCCATTCCTGTCTCAACCTCTGAATTTGTTTGTTTGATTGGACTGATTTACTGTGCTTTGACCTCTTGCCTGTTTTTGGCTACGATTGTAGATTACCCTTTAAATAAAAATGCATTTGGATCCTCAACCTTCTGGTCTCAGAGCAGTTCGTAACAATGCCTCTGTAAAATTCTACCACCAAATAAACACAAACATGAGTTACGAATGACCTTTTCAACCATAAGTGCGGAAAGTATCATTATGTTGTTGTTTTTTTTACAGGTTTTGAAGAAGGAAAAAAAGAAAGAGAGAACATTAAGAGCATATCTTGTCTGGGTCAGCCTGACTCAAGGACACATCACACAAAAGACCAGGTTTGAGTTTTGCTTTGTGTTACATGATCTAGGGAATATCTCTATGTTCAAAAGGTACAAAAGCAGCACATAGAGCCCTCACATTAGAATCATAAGAACTAGACAGCAGAATAAGGCAGCTTTTACTTCATGACCCTGAGCTCACGATTCCCAAAACCTAGGATGCAGTTACACAGTATATATCTCTTTTGATCTACATGCCATTCAAAGGTTATTAAAGAACACATTTATATGACATCTGCAGGTACAAGTGAACAGCTGTGAAGGCTTTGCTATGAAGCACAGAGTTAATAAATTCACCTAAAATACTACATAGAGTCTTAGCATTGACACATACAACCATTGGCATATTGGCTATATAAAATGTCCATTAAAAAGGCAGATAACAAACAATTAATTAACTACGTGAAGGCACTGAGCTGTATAATCTCTGTTGTATAATCCAACGTTTTTCTCTGGGTAAAATAATTAAATACTTCGCAAAACAAAATTAAATCTGTACAAAATACAGCAGGACTTGTCAATATGGACCGCCCGGGGTCAGTGTGAATAACGTTCGGGACAAATGAACTGTGCAACACAGTCACTGTCCCGATCGGGCCAGTGCTACATCTTCGAGTTTATCCTTTGCATGTGGTTTTAAGCCCTGCAAATTTAAATATTCACAAGAGCAAAAAAACACGAAAGAGAACTCAATTGTACTCAATTGAAGTTCGCACACATCCATAGTGCGCGCCTGGAAAGCAGCATCTCAGACAGCCCGTTCACGCAGAAATCATACATCATCACTGTGTTTCACGTACGCTGTGCAGACAGAGTAAGAATGGCAGGCAAACAGTAACAACCAAACTTTCCTTCTGAACAGACAACAATTGGCAAGTATCATTTCAGCTTTGACAGTACATTTCTATGTACTGCTACTTTGTCCTATGCAGATAATTCAGTAAGATTCGACTGTGTTGCCGCTATTTCCTGAAATCACATATGAATAAAGCTGAAATACAGTGCATTCTTTCCTTTATGTCAACAGGTCAAATTCTGAACTGGAGTCATTTCACAATCACATACTTATTTATGCAAACAAGCGCTTCTGTATCAACCCTCACTGTACTGTGAAGTTTTCTCACC